>NC_092334.1:104793076-105109038 GCF_046630445.1 Rutidosis leptorrhynchoides | reverse complement strand
GATAACCATACGTAACGTTATTTGACATAAATAAATATGACCTATAATGTTTATACATATATCGTATATATAATGTATTTAATCACTTTTAAAGGACTTAAATACATAAAACAATATAAGTGTATTCACAAAAGATAGCTATATTTGAATCCTCGTTCCGTTTTCACAAGATTTTCTATACGTATATCTAGAGTACATGTACTCGTATCATACCTAGCTTCTATACGTATTTACTATTGGTATATACACATCAAATCACCACCAACCAGCCCTTGTTCATGCCTTATGTATAAGGTAACTACTTTTGTTATTTAGTATGACAATTTCACATGATTAAAAGATCTTTTCACAAAATTACAAACTTATACACCTTTTACACCACCATAAATACATGCATCCATTTTCAATTTTTGGAATATTATTTCTCTAGCTAAACACACACACTTACTAGCCTCATGTCTCTCTAAGAACTCCAGCAAAAATCCTCTCAAGAATCACCTTAAACACCACCATAAAAAGATCAACAAAAACACTACAAAAATACAACTTTCAATTCAAGTTTATGTCTTAAGTTGCTTCCAATCTTTCATCCAATTTCATCACTCTTTTGGTTCTAAGTTTTTACTCCTCTTTTACAGCAATCTTGTCCAAGTAACTTGAGGTAGTAACTTTGTTCATAACCTTATTCGATTCATATATATATAGCTATCTTATTGTATGGTATACAATTTTAACAACAAGAACATAGTTTGAATGTTTTCAAACTTGTTTGCAAACTAAATAGATCCTTCTAACTTAACTTTTAAAATACTTCAAGACCTGTAATATAACATAAATATATGCTAATTTAACAAGGTATAGCTTGGTTTTTCAAAAGAACACCTTAAAAACTGTTTTTACGACGTCGGAGTGCAACCGGGGGCTGTTTTGGGTTGGATAATTAAAAACTATCTTGAACTTTGAATTGGAGGTTTATATTCTGGAAAAATGATATTTCTTATGAATATGTTAACACATAAAAATTTCATGATTTAATTCAAAGTATAAGTATTTTTAGAAAAATGGTTATTAAATGATATTTTTGTAACAAAAATGATTAACTTCATAAGTTTCACTAAAGTTTGACCTATGACCTGTGATTTCGAATACAAACTAAGGTATTTACAGTTCATAATCTTAAAGAGGGACTCGATCCAAGGAAGTGGCAAGTTGAACCAACGAAAACGGAGTTGTAACGAAGAAACTATGACCAAAACGAGATCGGATATCTAAGACTAGTTTAGCCACGAAAATAATTGGAGAAAAATTATATAAATCACATTTTTTTAAAATAACATGATATTTTATATATATGTACTCATAATTTAATTTTATATGGTTCAGGATCACCCGTAAACAATACGAGAAGATTAATCATAAGATCCCATGATTGTACGCAACACGTCATTTGACAACACCGGTACTTTATGTACGCAACACGTCATTTGACAACACCGGTACCGTGGGTCAAGATTAATCCCGACCAATACATATACGATGGGGGTTTTATTTATTTCATTGGGGGTTTACTAAACATCTAAATATGAGCCATTAAAATTGAATTACTAACATCGGACTGCTAACTACGGACTAAGGAATTATTAAAAGTATTAAAAGTATAACAAGTATATATATGTGACGATTGTTTTAAAAAGAAAAGGTATTGATATATTATGTATGGATAGGTTCGTGATATCAATCGGAGACCAAGTTAAAATATATATCTTCAAGGCAAAGTGAGTATATAGTCCCACTTTTAAACTCTAAATATTTCGGGATGAGAATACATGTATTTTATGTTTTACGTTATGGACACAAGTAACTGAAAAATATATTCTACGTTGAGTTGTACCACTGGCATACTTCCCTGTAGCTTGGTAACTAATATTTACAGCGGTATTGTAAACGCGAATCCTGTTAATAGATCTATCGGGCCTGACAACCCCAACCGGACTGGACGACCAGTATTCAACGGTTGCACAGTACTTCGTTTCGTGACTACACTTGGTACAGTGTAGTAAGATTTCATAATAAAGGGAATATGCGACGTGATTAAATGTTAAGTATGGTTACCAAGTGCTCAACCACTTAGAATATTTTTATTAAAATGTTTATATATGAAATCTTGTGTTCCATTGTTATAACGCTGCTAGCATCAAACCTATATATCTCACCAACTTTATGTTGACGTTTTAAAGCATGTTATTCTCAGGTATGAATTAAGTCTTCCGCTGTGCATTAGCTCATGTTAAGGATACTACTTGGGACCTTTTAAGCCATGATACAAAGACATTGCATTCGAGTCATTGGAGTTCAATAGAGAATATTAATAAGTAAATGACAGATTAGGTCATTTGGATATTATGAAATGTTAGACGAAAATGTCAAATATTGATGTAATGATAGGTTTCCTTTTAAGAATAAATGCAACGTTTGTAAAATGTATCATATAGAGGTCAAGTACCTCGCAATGTTATCATATGTTATTGTATTCGTCCCTATGGATTGGGTCGGGTCGTCTCATGTGGTATCAGAGCGTTGGTCTTAGCGAACCAGGCCTTGCATTAGTGTGTCTAACTGGTAGTTGTTAGGATGCATTAGTGAGTCTGGACTTTGACCGTGTCTACATGCCAAAAGTTTTGCTTATCATATCTAGTCGAAAATCATCTGCTTATCTTCCTTAGGAATTGCCTGCTTAGTATTCTTAAGTCTAGACACGTCTTACTGCATTTAGTGCATCGATAGTGTATAGACAAAATTCATATCCTAGCGTATCTGTTGCTATAGACATTGCCTGACGAATTTCAAAGATTCTCCGTAATTCTCGGGATTTTGAGTATTATAAATACATATGTAAATTATGTATTGAAGAATACCAAACCCAACTCCTATAATCTATTCCAAACCAAAAATTCATTTCCCCGACTATACAAGATGAACTCCGCATCCAATTCGAATTCCTCCGACTCCGACAGCTACGCTGATATGGATTTCCATTCGGGCTTCGAAGGCAGCGTCACTGGAATGGATCAACCAATTTCTCATCATCTATTCTGGATGAATTGGGGATGGGTTCGTAGTATACTAAATTATTGGAGACAAGAAGAAGGTGATCCCTTTCACCCACCGAATTGCCCCATTGGCGACGAACCTGAAGCACTTACCGGCGAACCTGTTCGAGAAACCATTTTCTCTCTCATTTCTCGAGTATCTCGTCACGATTATATCCTATCCCATATTTCGGATCTTGTTCATTCGCTCACTCCAACCGCCAATCATCCTGGTGTACTAGCAGAAATTAACGAACTTCGCGCTCGTGTGACGGCTTTGGAGAACACGGTGCGAAGGTTACAAACACCAGCAGCAGCACCAGCAGCATAACCAGTACCGTTAACAACATCAACCTCGCAATCTTAAGTACCCGTAACATCATCGACGTCAACAGCATCATCAGCATCAACACCAACCGTATCATTACCACCACCAACAATCACATCCGCACCACGTACCTCAACATCATCATCTGAACTTCGAATATGATCTTTATTCTACATATCATTCTACACCGATTACCTCTTCTTTACGTATCGTTCTTCGTTCGACATGACGATTATGTAATCTCTAATGTTTTGGAGATTATGTAACCTAGTAATAACGATAAATCAAATGAGTTGAATATTTTATTGACTCATTAAATTCATAGTTACATCCGAAGAAAATATATATGCAAATATATTTTCATAAAGATTGTAATTAAAAATTTCTTTCGTACAAACTGTTAATGATGAAAATATTTTAACGGGTGGGTAGTACCCAAGGAATATTTAGAATTCACATTAACAAGTTACACTGTACATTCTTCGAATCTGATTCAACGATCATTTATTATCCTACTTACAATTACCGATATACGTATCTGTTCACCCCAAATTAACCATTTCCATTTAAATTTCATATTTGGATTTTTACCTATCCGAATCCAACAAGTGGCATAATGAAGAAACATTGGCAAAATAAAAATTGTTAGAAACAGATGAATTAATTAATTGAAATTGTGATAGGATTACACGCTAACTGTTCCAGCTAACTGTTCCCAGCTAACTGATTAATATTTAATTTATCGCAATTTACATTCTTGCAATTTTAATTTCTGTACTTTACATACCGTCGGGACACATGTACAACAACACGTCGGATTAATTCTGAGACAACACGTTGTATAATGGGTCATGATATATATTTATTTATTTTACGCATTTTAAATAACGGGACACGTATAAAAGGTTTCGACTTATCATATTGACCCATCTATATATATATTTCGGAATAACCATAGACACTCTATATGTGAAGGTGGGAGTTGGCTATACAGGGTCGGAGTTGATTCCAAAATATATATATACTTTGAGTTGTGATCGACACCGAGACCGGTACACGGGTCACGATACGTATTAAGTAATTCGAATATTATATATTTAGTTCATATATGAATTTATTGAACCATTGGACAATCGGACTATTGGACTGCTAACTTTGGACAATTAAAAAAATGAGTTAAAATGATGATTATTACATATGAAACTAAACAATCCTTCAAGTTTGCCACTTGATTCTATTTTAAACCTCATTTGTATCTTGACGATTACAATTCGCATTCACAACTTTTCATGATTCTTGAAAACATCTCAATCGAGAAGTTGAACCAGACGCACCTCATCTACGGAAGAAAGATTTATGCATACAGTTATGCACCTGAAAATTTTCGAACTCGAAGTTATAGTTAAAACGTATCCGCATCGAATTCCTTATCATCCATTAGCAAAAACAATCACGTGATTCCTTTTCAATTAACTAATTTTGTCACAGCTCCACTTCGATGTCTCAGTAAGACTACTCTTATTACAATCTCGATATATATATATATACGTTGTTCTTTCGCCATCGTTACCGGAGAACCTTTTATATTCCATCATATTACCATCAGCGTTTAATCATCTAAAAATACAATTCTCCTTAAACCATCTTGGTTTGATAACCAATGACCCAGATCCGATAACTTTGAAAATACTGACGAAGCAGCATGTTGTAGAAGGTCTTAATGACTAAAAGTTGATGATAAAAGAAGGAAGTGTTAGGAACGCTTGATAGAAAATTGGTACTGAAAACCGGATTGAGCAAACCATGAAGGAGACTCTGAACAAGTTACAAGGACTAAACTTGTACATAAAGAATTATGACGATTCTGTGAATCAAACACCTTGCTTCTGAATCTAAACCCTTACGGGTCAATCTTCATCATCATCCTTCGACATTAGAAATTCCAAGATATTATCATATCTTTCATTATAAATATCCTCAATATTTCTGAAGATATTTTCACCACTATCCTTATCTGAAATCATTTATCTCTCTGTAATATCTGCGTTACAATATAAAGGAAACTGTGTTAGTTTCTAAATCCTTCAAGTTTAAAATAGGAATGTTCTGAAGCAGTGTTGGGAACTGATGCATGAATTAGTATAATATAATGAAACTTGATCAACTTCATTATATTACAGTAAGTCATGTTAAGTTTCTAATGGAATGTGATGATTCACAGTACCGTCATCATGTGCCATGTTACACGGCTTTTACATTCTATCCAATTCCGAAACGTATTAAGAACAAATCATCTTGATAGTTCTATTTTCCTGGATATTCTGGTAATTTGACAAATCAAAATCGTGCCATTACCATTCCTTTCTTAGAGCATTAGCTATGTTCATTCTGAATTTTATACCTACGAATTCCGAACTATTGATCGCTTGACTCAAGGACGGGAAGAAGAAACGAAGGGACAAAGTCCCAAAATAGAAATTGGGGTATAGATCACAGCAAATAGGAGAGAGTATTAACTATGGATGCCAATGATTATGGAAAATAAAAGCAGGAGCATCGAAATATAAGGAAAGATATCAAACCCAATAACCATCCAGAAACTACAAACCGTGTATATCAATACGTATGGCGACGTAAAGACACGGGAGAATTAGAAACATTATAATTCCAAGAAAATCATAAAAGTGAATAGATTCTTCTAGCGGTAGATGAAAGAGAAGAATGAAAGATATGAAAGTTAGAAGTATAACAAAAATCAGAACGGGATGAAGCATTTTAAAGGATACCTTAAGGTATGAATTAGAGGAGGAAGAGTAAGAGATGTGAGGTATGGAAGTAAGAAAGGGAAGGAGGTGGATTTATAGTGAAATATTCGACAAAGAAATCGAAACAGATTATCGCATTAAATCAAAGGAGATCCTGTTTTCTAAATCATCGAAGAACCAAATCTTATTACATAAGATTTTCTTTAAATCCCTTAAATTTTGGAAATCAATCCTAATCTCGACATCGGTTAAAACAATTCCATATTCACTCATTTCATTCTTTTGTGATAGCTTCGCTCGTGCGCTTCACATGATCGAATCGTTTTATCCATATCTTCCAATAATTATAAAACCCTATCAATACCTCATATTCGTCATGAAAACATTCCTATTGTTATTTATGACAACCTCTACCAAATTTCGGGACGAAATTTCTTTAACGGGGGTACTGTAACGACCCGAATTTTTTTGCGATAGTTTTACACTTATAAGATTAATATCTACATAAATTAAACCTTACCAACATGATAAGCAATCCAAATTGTTGAGACGTATGTTTTCAAAGAGAGTTTTACACAACGATTGACCGTCTAGTTTGACCGATGATATCACGAACTATACAATATATGATAATTATACGTTTGTGTATATATATGTATATATACATATTTAACATGATCTAAGGATCTTTTAATATCTCATTTTGTATTAATAACAATAAGTTATAAGTATATTTTGAAACTACTAACTTAAGTTTTCAAAACGATAACCATACGTAACGTTATTTGACATAAATAAATATGACCTATAATGTTTATACATATATCGTATATATAATGTATTTAATCACTTTTAAAGGACTTAAATACATAAAACAATATAAGTGTATTCACAAAAGATAGCTATATTTGAATCCTCGTTCCGTTTTCACAAGATTTTCTATACGTATATCTAGAGTACATGTACTCGTATCATACCTAGCTTCTATACGTATTTACTATTGGTATATACACATCAAATCACCACCAACCAGCCCTTGTTCATGCCTTATGTATAAGGTAACTACTTTTGTTATTTAGTATGACAATTTCACATGATTAAAAGATCTTTTCACAAAATTACAAACTTATACACCTTTTACACCACCATAAATACATGCATCCATTTTCAATTTTTGGAATATTATTTCTCTAGCTAAACACACACACTTACTAGCCTCATGTCTCTCTAAGAACTCCAGCAAAAATCCTCTCAAGAATCACCTTAAACACCACCATAAAAAGATCAACAAAAACACTACAAAAATACAACTTTCAATTCAAGTTTATGTCTTAAGTTGCTTCCAATCTTTCATCCAATTTCATCACTCTTTTGGTTCTAAGTTTTTACTCCTCTTTTACAACAATCTTGTCCAAGTAACTTGAGGTAGCAACTTTGTTCATAACCTTATTCGATTCATATATATATAGCTATCTTATTGTATGGTATACAATTTTAACAACAAGAACATAGTTTGAATGTTTTCAAACTTGTTTGTAAACTAAATAGATCCTTCTAACTTAACTTTTAAAATACTTCAAGACCTGTAATATAACATAAATATATGCTAATTTAACAAGGTATAACTTGGTTTTTCAAAAGAACACCTTAAAAACTGTTTTTACGACGTCGGAGTGCAACCGGGGGCTGTTTTGGGTTGGATAATTAAAAAGTATCTTGAACTTTGAATTGGAGGTTTATATTCTGGAAAAATGATATTTCTTATGAATATGTTAACACATAAAAATTTCATGATTTAATTCAAAGTATAAGTATTTTTAGAAAAATGGTTATTAAATGATATTTTTGTAACAAAAATGATTAACTTCATAAGTTTCACTAAAGTTTGACCTATGACCTGTGATTTCGAATACAAACTAAGGTATTTACAGTTCATAGTCTTAAAGAGGGACTCGATCCAAGGAAGTGGCAAGTTGAACCAACTAAAACGGAGTTGTAACGAAGAAACTATGACCAAAACGAGATCGGATATCTAAGACTAGTTTAGCCACGAAAATAATTGGAGAAAAATTATATAAATCACATTTTTTTAAAATAACATGATATTTTATATATATGTACTCATAATTTAATTTTATATGGTTCAGGATCACCCGTAAACAATACGAGAAGATTAATCATAAGATCCCATGATTGTACGCAACACGTCATTTGACAACACCGGTACCGTGGGTCAAGATTAATCCCGACCAATACATATACGATGGGGGTTTTATTTATTTCATTGGGGGTTTATTAAACATCTAAATATGAGCCATTAAAATTGAATTACTAACATCAGACTGCTAACTACGGACTAAGGAATTATTAAAAGTATTAAAAGTATAACAAGTATATATATGTGACGATTGTTTTAAAAAGAAAAGGTATTGATATATTATGTATGGATAGGTTCGTGATATCAATCGGAGACCAAGTCAAAATATATATCTTCAAGGCAAAGTGAGTATATAGTCCCACTTTTAAACTCTAAATATTTCGGGATGAGAATACATGTATTTTATGTTTTACGTTATGGACACAAGTAACTGAAAAATATATTCTACGTTGAGTTGTACCACTGGCATACTTCCCTGTAGCTTGGTAACTAATATTTACAGCGGTATTGTAAACGCGAATCCTGTTGATAGATCTATCGGGCCTGACAACCCCAACCGGACTGGACGACCAGTATTCAACGGTTGCACAGTACTTCGTTTCGTGACTACACTTGGTACAGTGTAGTAAGATTTCATAATAAAGGGAATATGCGACGTGATTAAATGTTAAGTATGGTTACCAAGTGCTCAACCACTTAGAATATTTTTATTAAAATGTTTATATATGAAATCTTGTGTTCCATTGTTATAACGCTGCTAGCATCAAACCTATATATCTCACCAACTTTATGTTGACGTTTTAAAGCATGTTATTCTCAGGTATGAATTAAGTCTTCCGCTGTGCATTAGCTCATGTTAAGGATACTACTTGGGACCTTTTAAGCCATGATACAAAGACATTGCATTCGAGTCATTGGAGTTCAATAGAGAATATTAATAAGTAAATGACAGATTAGGTCATTTGGATATTATGAAATGTTAGACGAAAATGTCAAATATTGATGTAATGATAGGTTTCCTTTTAAGAATAAATGCAACGTCTGTAAAATGTATCATATAGAGGTCAAGTACCTCGCAATGTTATCATATGTTATTGTATTCGTCCCTATGGATTGGGTCGGGTCGTCTCACATGGTAACTATATATATATATATATATATATATATATATATATATATATATATATATATATATATATATATATATATATATATATATATATATATATATATATATATATATATATATATATATATATATGTCATCATACAATTTTTACAAGTTTTAACATTCGTGAATCGCCGGTCAACTTGGGTGGTCAATTGTCTATATGAAACCTATTTTAATTAATCAAGTCTTAACAATTTTGATTGCTTAACATGTTGGAAACATTTAATCATGTAAATATCAATTTCATTTAATATATAAGAACATGGAAAAGTTCGGGTCACTACAGTACCTACCCGTTAACTAAATTTCGTCCCGAAATTTTAAGCTGTTGAAAGTGTTGACGAATCTTCTGGAAATAGATGCGGGTATTTCTTCTTCATCTGATCTTCACGCTCCCAGGTGAACTCGGGTCCTCTACGAGCATTCCATCGAACCTTAACAATCGGTATCTTGTTTTGTTTAAGTCTCTTAACCTCACGATCCATTATTTCGACGGGTTCTTCAATGAATTGAAGTTTTTCATTGATTTGGATTTCGTCCAACGGAATAGTGAGATCTTCTTTAGAAAAACATTTCTTCAAATTCGAGACGTGGAAAGTGTTATGTACATTCGCAAGTTGTTGAGGTAACTCAAGTCGGTAAGCTACTGGGCCGACACGATCAATAATCTTGAATGGTCCAATATACCTTGGATTTAATTTCCCCCGTTTTCCAAATCGAACAACACCTTTCCAAGGTGCAACCTTAAGCATTACCATTTCTCCAATTTCACATTCTATGTCTTTTCTTTTAATGTCGGCGTAGCTCTTTTGTCGACTTTGGACGGTTTTCAACCGTTGTTGAATTTGGATGATCTTCTCGGTAGTTTCTTGTATTATCTCCGGACTCGTAATCTGTCTATCCCCCACTTCACTCCAACAAATCGGAGACCTGCACTTTCTACCATAAAGTGCTTCAAACGGCGCCATCTCAATGCTTGAATGATAGCTGTTGTTGTAGGAAAATTCTGCTAATGGTAGATGTCGATCCTAACTGTTTCCGAAATCAATAACACATGCTCGTAGCATGTCTTCAAGCGTTTGTATTGTCCTTTTGCTCTGCCCATCAGTTTGTGGATGATAGGCAGTACTCATGTCTAGACGAGTTCCTAATGCTTGCTGTAATGTCTGCCAGAATCTTGAAATAAATCTGCCATCCCTATCAGAGATAATAGAGATTGGTATTCCATGTCTGGAGACGACTTCCTTCAAATACAGTCGTCCTAACTTCTCCATCTTGTCATCTTCTCTTATTGGCAGAAAGTGTGCTGACTTGGTGAGACGATCAACTATTACCCAAATAGTATCATAATCACTTGCAGTCCTTGGCAATTTAGTAATGAAATCCATGGTAATATTTTCCCATTTTCATTCCGGGATTTCAGGTTATTGTAGTAGACCTGATGGTTTCTGATGTTCAGCTTTGACCTTAGAACACGTCAAACATTCTCCTACATATTTAGCAATATCGGCTTTCATACCTGGCCACCAAAAATGTTTCTTAAGATCCTTGTACATCTTCCCCGTTCCAGGATGTATTGAGTATCTGGTTTTATGAGCTTCTCTAAGTACCATTTCTCTCATATCTCCAAATTTTGGTACCCAAATTCTTTCAGCCCTATACCGGGTTCCGTCTTCCCGAATATTAAGATGCTTCTCCGATCCTTTGGGTATTTCATCCTTTAAATTCCTCTCTTTTAAAACTCCTTGTTGCGCCTCCTTTATTTGAGTAGTAAGGTTAGTGTGAATCATTATATTCATAGATTTTACTCGAATGGGTTCTCTGTCCTTTCTGCTCAAGGCGTCGGCTACCACATTTGCCTTCCCCGGGTGGTAACGAATCTCAAAGTCGTAATCATTCAACAATTCAATCCACCTACGCTGCCTCATATTCAGTTGTTTCTGATTAAATATGTGTTGAAGACTTTTGTGGTCGGTATATATAATACTTTTGACCCCATATAAGTAGTGCCTTCAAGTCTTTAATGCAAAAACAACCGCGACTAATTCCAAATCATGCGTCGTATAATTTTGCTCGTGAATCTTCAATTGTCTAGACGCATAAGCAATCACCTTCGTCCGTTGCATTAATACACAACCGAGACCTTGCTTTGATGTGTCACAATAAATCACAAAATCATCATTCCCTTCAGGCAATAACAATATAGGTGCCGTAGTTAGCTTTTTCTTCAATAATTGAAACGCCTTCTCTTGTTCATCCTTCCATTCAAATTTCTTCCCTTTATGCGTTAATGCAGTCAAGGGTTTTGCTATTTTGGAGAAATCTTAGATGAATCTTCTGTAGTAACCAGCCAATCCTAAAAATTGGCGTATATGCTTCAGAGTTTTTGGGGTTTCCCACTTTTCAACGGTTTTGATCTTTGCCGGGTCCACCTGGATACCTTCTTTGTTCACTATGTGACCGAGGAATTGAACTTCTTCCAACCAAAATGCACACTTTGAAAACTTAGCGTACAGTTTTTCTTTCCTCAATACTTCTAGCACTTTTCTCAAATGTTCTTCGTGCTCTTGATCATTCTTTGAGTAAATAAGTATGTCATCGATGAAAACAATGACAAACATGTCAAGATATGGCCAACACACTCAGTTCATAAGGTCTATGAACACAGCTGGTGCGTTAGTCAATCCAAACGGCATAACCATAAACTCGTAATGACCATAACGCATCCTAAAAGCAGTTTTTGGAATATCATCCTCCTTTACTCGCATTTGATGATATCCAGAACGTAAATCGATCTTCGAATAAACCGACAAGCCTTGTAGTTGATCAAATAAGTCGTCAATTCTCGGCAGTGGATAACGGTTTTTGATGGTAACTTTGTTCAACTCTCTGTAGTCAATACATAACCTAAATGTACCATCCTTCTTCTTGACAAACAAAACAGGAGCTCCCCATGGTGATGTGCTTGGTCGAATGAAACAACGTTCTAATAGTTCTTGCAGTTGGCTTTCGAGCTATTGGTGCAGCTCCTGGTATAAGATCTATTTGAAATTCAACAGATCGATGTGGAGGTAGTCCCGGTAATTCTTTCGAAAATACATCGAGAAATTCTTTTGCGACGGGAACATCATTGATGTTATTTTCTTCAGTTTGTACTTTCTCGACGTGTGCTAGAACAGCATAGCAACCTTTTCTTATTAGTTTTTGTGCCTTCAAATTACTAATATGATGTAGCTTCGTGTTTCCCTTTTCTCTGTACACCATTAAGGGTTCTCCTTCTTCTCGTACAATGCGAATTGCATTTTTATAACATAGGATCTCTGCTTTCACCTTCTTCAGCCAGTCCATTCCAACTATTACATCAAAACTCCCTAACTCTACGGGTATCAAATCAATCTTAAATATTTCGCTACCCAGTTTAATTTCTCGATTCCGGCATATATAATCTGCTAAAATTAATTTACCGTTTGCTAATTCGAGTAAAAATTTACTATCCAACGGCGTGAATGGACAACTTAATTTAGCACAAAAATCTCTACTCATATAGCTTCTATCCGCACCCGAATAAAATAAAACGTAAGCAGATTTATTGTCAATAAGAAACGTACCCGTAACAAGCTCCGGGTCTTCCTGTGCCTCTGCCGCATTAATATTGAAAAACTCTTCCACTGCCTTGTCCATTCGTGTTCTCCTGGTTCGAGCAATTTCTAATAATGTGGCCCGGTTTTCCACATTTATAACAAACTACATTGGCATAACTTGCTCCGACACTACTTGCTCCGCCATTACTCATTCCGACACCATTTGTTCCTTTCGTTCTGTTAACCCCTGGTCCGTAGACCTCACACTTCACCGCGCTATGACCATTTCTTTTACACTTGTTGCAAAATTTGGTGCAGAACCCCGAGTGATACTTTTCACACCTTTGGCATAGCTGCTTCTGATTATTGTTGTTGTTGCGGTTGTTATTGTTATTGGGATGATTGTTGTAGTTGCTGTTGTTGTTGTTGTTGTTGGGCCGTTTGTTATAGTTGCGATTGATGTTGCGATTATTGGGATAGTTGTTGCGATTATTGTTGTAATTGATGTTGTTGTTGTATTGGTGATTCTTATCACCGTTTTCCTCCCACTTTCTTTTGACTTGCTTCACATTGGCCTCTTCAGCCGCCTGTTCTTTAATTCTTTCCTCAATCTGGTTCACTAGTTTGTGAGCCATTCTACATGCCTGTTGTATGGAGGCGGGCTCGTGTGAACTTATATCTTCTTGGATTCTTTCCGGTAATCCTTTTCACAAACGCGTCGATCTTCTCTTCCTCATCTTCGAACGCTCTCGGACACAATAGGCACAATTCTGTGAATCGTCTTTCGTACGTGGTAATATCAAATCCTTGGGTTCATAACCCTCTAAGTTCTGTCTTGAGCTTATTGACCTCGGTTCTGGGACGATACTTCTCGTTCATCAAGTGCTTGAATGCTGACCACGGTAGTACGTAAGCATCATCTTGTCCCACTTGCTCTAGATAGGTATTCCACCATGTTAACGCAGTACCTGTGAAGGTATGCGTAGCATACTTCACTTTGTCCTCTTCAGTACACTTACTTATGGCAAACACCGATTCGACCTTCTCGGTCCATCGTTTTAATCCGATCGGTCCTTCGGTTCCATCAAATTCCAAAGGTTTGCAGGCAGTGAATTCTTTGTAGGTGCATCCTACACGATTTCTTGCGCCGTTAACTGCATTGCTAGATTCGGAGTTATTGTTGGTATGTAGCGCAGCCTGTACTGCGGCTATGTTTGAAGCAAGAAAGGCAGGAAATTCCTCTTCGCTCATATTCAAGGTGTGTCGAGTAGTCGGTGCCATTTCCTTCAAAATAGTCAAATGAAACGAGTTAATCATATAGAATATCAAGAGTAGTCAATAGTATTTCGTAGCGTATATGAACTTATTTATAAAAGCTCTTTCTTCATATTAGCGTTTTATACTCTTTAATTCGGGTAGTACCTACCCGTTAAGTTCATACTTAGTAGCTAACATACCATTTCAACTACTACAATTCTATATGAAAAACTAATCACAAAAAAAAAAAAAAAAAAATCATATTCAAACCATTATACAATAACTTGCAAACTTACAATACAGCTTTTTTTTACATATAGCATGAAATATAGCACATAAAACTTTGATACAAAGTAGTTGCGAAGATAATTCTAGTTAATAAATAAGGCGTTCAGCAAAGGCAATAAAGACACGTAATTCATACGTCCAGAAACAAGTCATGCATTCTGGTTTTACTAATACCACTTCTCATCCTTGGTTTTGTGGAACATAACCGTTGTGACCGATAGTAAGACAATGTGTTGTAACGTCGTTAAAAGGATGAAGGTTACGTAATGACCAACAGTCTCGTAATAACCTAAAAACCTCATTTCTTACCCCAATTACAGACTCCGTCACTTGTGGGAACGTTTTGTTTAATAGTTGTAGCCCGATGTTCTTGTTCTCACTTTAGTGAGAAGCGAACATTACTAACCTGTAAGCATAACATGCTTCTTTATGTTGCATGTTAGCCGCTTTTTCTAAATCACGAAGTCCTATATTCGAATATATTGAGTCAAAATAATTTCTTAACCCGTTGCATAAAATAGCATTTGGGTTCCCCGCAATATATGCGTCAAGGTAAACACATCGTAACTTATGGATTTCCCAATGCGATATCCCCCATCTTTCGAACGAAAGCCTTTTATAAATCAAGGCATTCTTGGAACGTTCTTCGAATGTCTTACAAACTGATCTCGCCTTAAATAGTTGTGCCGAGGAATTCTGACCGACTCTAGACAAGATTTCATCAATTATGTCTCCGGGTAGGTCTCTTAAAATATTGGGTTGTCTATCCATTTTGTGTTTTTATACTGTAAAATAGACAAGAGTTAGATTCATAAAAAAATACTTATTAATACAAGCAATTTTTACATATATCATAAAGCATAAGCACACTATATTACATATATTACACCACACGAATACAACTATCTTATTCCGACTCGCTCGTTTCTTCTTCTTCTTCGGTTTTGGTTCGTTTTGCCAAGTTTCTAGGGATATATGATGTTCCCATAATACTAGCCTTCGTTTTCCACATTGGTTTAGAAAAACCTGGTGGTTTAGAGGTTCCCGGGTTATTGTCACAACTTAAGAAATACGGGTGTTGACGATACATATAAAGTTCATCGTGTTTGGAATCAAATTTCTCTATTTTTATGCCCTTTCCCTTATTGTTCTCTTTTGCCTTATTAAATTGTGTTGGGGTAATTTCTATAACATCATCGGAATCCTTGTCGGGATCCGATTCATCAGAGAATTGGTAATCCTCCCAATACTTTGCTTCATTGGCAGAAACACCATTGACCATAATTAACTTTGGTCGGTTGGTTGAGGATTTTCTTCTACTTAACCGTTTTATTATTTCCCCCACTGGTTCTATTTCTTCTTCAGGTTCCGATTCTTCTTCCGGTTCCGACTTTTCTTCCGGTTCCTCTTCGGGAACTTGTGAATCAGTCCACAAATCATTCCAATTTACATTTGACTCTTCATTATTATTAGGTGAGTCAATGGGACTTGTTCTAGAGGTAGACATCTATCACATAATATCAAACACGTTAAGAGATTAATATATCACATAATATTCACATGTTAAAAATATATAGTTTCCAACAAAAATGTTAAGCAATCATTTTTAAAGAAAACACGGTCGAAGTCCAGACGCACTAATGCATCCTAACAAACTCGATAAGACACACTAATGCAAATTTTCTGGTTCTCTAAGACCAAAGCTCGGATACCAACTGAAATGTCCCGTTCATATTGATTATAAACGTTCCATATTAATTGATTTCGTTGTGAGGTTTTGACCTCTATATGAGTCGTTTTTCAAAGACTGCATTCATTTTTAAAACAACCATAACCTTTATTTTATCAATAAAGGTTTCAAAATCATTACGTAGATTATCAAATAATGATAATCTAAAATATACTGTTTACACACGACCATTACATAATGGTTTACAATATAAATATATTACATCGACATATGTTTCTTGAATGCAGTTTTTACATAATATCATACAAACATGGACTCCAAATCTTATCCTTATTTTAGTATGCAACAGCGGAAGCTCTTAATATTCACCTGAGAATAAACATGCTTTAAACGTCAACAAAAATGTTGGTGAGTTATAGGTTTAACCTATATATATCAAATCGTAATAATAGACCACAAGATTTCATATTTCAATATACATCCCATACATAGAGATAAAAATCTTTCATATGGTGAACACCTGGTAACCGACATTAACAAGATGCATATATAAGAATATCCCCATCATTCCAGGACACCCTTCGGATATGATATAAATTTCGAAGTACTAAAGCATCCGGTACTTTGGATGGGGTTTGTTAGGCCCAATAGATCTATCTTTAGGATTCGTGTCAATTAGGGTGTATGTTCCCTAATTCTTAGATTACCAGACTTAATAAAAAGGGGCATATTCGATTTCGATAATTCAACCATAGAATGTAGTTTCACGTACTTGTGTCTATTTTGTAAATCATTTATAAAACCTGCATGTATTCTCATCCCAAAAATATTAGATTTTAAAAGTGGAACTATAACTCACTTTCACATATTTTTACTTCGTCGGGAAGTAAGACTTGGCCACTGGTCGATTCACGAACCTATAACAAATATGTACATATATATCAAAGTATATTCAAAATATATTTACAACACTTTTAATACATTTTGATGTTATATATATATATATATATATATATATATATATATATATATATATATATATATATGTTTATTAAGTCAGCTGTTCTCGTTAGTAACCTACAACTAGTTGTCCAACGTTAGATGTACAGAAAAAAATTGATATATATTATCTTGAATCAATCCACAAACCAGTGTATACACGTCTCAGGCTAGATTACAACTCAAAGTATATATATTTTTGGAATCAACCTCAACCCTGTATAGCTAACTCCCACATTACTGCATATAGAGTGTCTATGGTTGTTCCAAATAATATATACACATGGGTCGATATGATATGTCAAAACATTTGCATACGTGTCTATGGTATCCCAAGATTACATAATATATTAGAATACATGTATAATACAATATAAGTTAGCTAGGATATGATTAATATAGATTTGTTACCAATTTTCACGTTGCTACAACAAGAAAAATTATTCAATCTTGTTTTACCCATAACTTCTTCATTTTAAATCCGTTTTGAGTGAATCAAATTGCTATGGTTTGATATTGAACTCTATTTTATGAATCTAAACAGAAAAAGTATAGGTTTATAGTCAGAAATATAAGTTACAAGTCATTTTTGTAAAGGTAGTCATTTCAGTCGAAAGAACGACGTCTAGATGACCATTTTAGAAAACATACTTCCACTTTGAGTTTAACCATGATTTTTGAATACAGTTTCATGTTCATAAGAAAAATCATTTTCCCAGAAGAACAACTTTTAAATCAAATTTTATCATAGTTTTTAATTAACTAACCCAAAACAGCCCGCGGTGTTACTACGACGGCGTATGTCCGGTTTTACAGTGTTCTTCGTATTTTCAGGTTTTAAATCATTAAGTTAGCATATCATATAGATATAGAACATGTGTTTAGTAGATTTTAAAAGTCAAGTTAGAAGGATTAACTTTTGTTTGCGAACAAGTTTAGAATTAACTAAACTATGTTCTAGTGATTACAAGTTTAAACCTTCGAATAAGATAGCTTTATATGTATGAATCGAATGATGTTATGAACATCATTACTACCTCAAGTTTTCTGGATAAAGCTACTGGAAATGAGAAAAATGGATCTAGCTTCAAAGGATCCTTGGATGGCTTGAAAGTTCTTGAAGCAGAATCATGACACGAAAACAAGTTCAAGCAAGATTTCCACTCGAAATAAGATTGTTATAGTTATAGAAATTGAATCAAAGTTTGAATATGAGTATTACCTTGTATTAGAAAGATATCTTACTGTAAATAATAAAGATTTCTTGAGGTTGGATGATCACTCTACAAGATTGGAAGTAAGCTAGCAAACTTGGAAGTATTCTTGATTTTATGAAACTAGAACTTGTAGAATTTATGAAGAATACTTAGAACTTGAAGATAGAACTTGAGAGAGATTAATTAGATGAAGAAAATTGAAGGATGAAAGTGTTTGTAGGTGTTTTTGGTCGTTGGTATATGGATTAGATATAAAGGATGTGTAATTTTGTTTACATGTAAATAAGTCATGAATGATTACTCATATTTTTGTAATTTTATGAGATATTTCATGGTAGTTTCCAAATGATGGTTCCCACATGTGTTAGGTGACTCACATGGGCTGCTAAGAGTTGATCATTGGAGTGTATATACCAATAGTACATACATCTAAAAGCTGTGTATTGTACGTGTACGAATACGGGTGCATACGAGTAGAATTGTTGATGAAACTGAACGAGGATGTAATTGTAAGCATTTTTGTTAAGTAGAAGTATTTTTATAAGTGTCTTAAAGTCTTTCAAAAGTGTATGAATACATATTAAAACACTACATGTAAATACATTTTAACTGAGTCGTTAAGTCATCGTTAGTCGTTACATGTAAGTGTTGTTTTGAAACCTTTAGGTTAACGATCTTGCTAAATGTTGTTAACCCATTGTTTATTAAATCAAATGAGATGTTAAATTATTACATTATCATGATATCATGATGTATTAATATATCTTAATATGATATATATACATTAAATGTCGTTACAACGATAATCGTTACATATATGTCTCGTTTCAAAATCATTAAGTTAGTAGTCTTGTTTTTACATATGTAGTTCATTGTTAATATACTTAATGATATATTTACTTATCATAATATCATGTTAACTATATATATATATATATATATATATATATATATATATATATATATATATATATATATATATATATATATATATATATATATATATATATTCATATATATGTCATCATATAGTTTTTACAAGTTTTAACGTTCGTGAATCGCCGGTCAACTTGGGTGGTCAATTGTCTATATGAAACCTATTTCAATTAATCAAGTCTTAACAAGTTTGATTGCTTAACATGTTGGAAACATTTAATCATGTAAATATCAATTTCATTTAATATATAAGAACATGGAAAAGTTCGGGTCACTACACATTGGTACTACACCATTCCGTCTCATTTACAGAAAAGCGTGTCATTTGCCAGTTGAAGTGGAGCATAAGGCGTATTGGGCACTTAAACAATGTAATACGGACCTTAATGAAGCGGGAGAACATCGGTTTTTTGCAAATTCATGAACTTGAGGAATTGCGAAACCATGCTTATGAGAATTCGCGCATTTATAAGGAGAAAACGAAGTTATGGCATGATGAGCATTTGAAGATGAGAAAAGAATTTGAACCGGGCGATAAAGTTTTGTTATTGCAATCTAAGTTCAAATTCTTCGCCGAAAAGCTTAAGTCACGATGGTCCGGTCCATTCGTGGTGAAAAAAGCTTTTTCGGCCGGGCACGTGGAATTGTTAGATAACGAGGGTAGAAGCTTTAAGGTGAATGGTCATAGGTTAAAATTGTATCACGAGGCATTCGATAACACCGAGAGGGAGGACCTCACCCTTTACCCGAAAGACACATGAGCATGGGGATGAGTTGAGAAAACGACTCGTTAAAAAATCAATTCATGTAGAGTTTTGTATTTTTATTTGTTTTTGTAGGTATTCGTGTGAATTTTTTTTTGATTTGTTTGATTGATATAAAGAAAAAAAAAATCCAAAAACAATATAAAATCTGAAGAAAAAAAAATATGTCACGGATCGCGACATACCCCCTCAAAACGCTACAGATTGATCAGTTTGGGACCCCATATGTTGTCGCGTTTGAAGCTTATTTATCGCGTCTGAATCAACTTTGTCACGGAACGCGACAACTTGTCCCGAAACGCGACGTGTGCAGCAGGTCGGGGCGTATGAGCTGTTTCCAGTTTTTTTCATCACCACCACTTAATTTCTTTTCATCTCTCTCGATTTTTCTGCTCTCAATACATCATAACCCATCAATTAAACCTTCGATTTACTCACGAATCTTCATCTAATCCACAATAACAACATGGCTAGGGGATGATTTAACACCTTCTTGCTTGTTTTCATCTTTTTCTCATGCTAAATTTCGAATTTCATTAGGGTTTATGCGAAAAACAAGTGTGGGGGTGTGTTTATGTGTTATTGTTCGATTTTTATTGAAGATTATGTATGCTTAACTTGTTATTACTTTGATTTTCATGCCTATTGTTCTATAAATTCATTCTTTGATTTCTAGGGTTCTTAGGTATGCTTAATTGGGGGTTTTGAATTTGTGAGTTAAATTGATATGTTTTGAATGTTGTATGATTATTATCTGAGTATGATTACCATGAATGCATGCTTAAATTGTCTAGATTTTGATTTTGATTTCTAGGGTTCATGTGTAATTGAGGATTTTGACTTGGTTGACTAGGTTTGACTCAGTTTGACTTTTGGATTGTGTTTAACATGTGTTGATGATATGTATGCTTTAACTACATGTTTTGATTGTTGAATTATTTGGTTAGAGTTACATATATTGTTGAGAAGATGAAGTTTTTGAATTGAGTTATGTTAACTTGATTTATTTGGTTAAAGTTTCATAATTACTATGAGGATTATCATGATGATTAAGGATGTTATATTGTTTTGTAATTATGAAAGTTGATAAATTGGTTCTAAGTGCATGCTAATTGTCTGAGTTTTATATGATTTATGCTCTTGGAATATTTTTAAGTGACAATTGACATTATGTGCCTTAGGTATATTTTTGAATGCAGGTTATAGCTAACGCTAACATGTCCTTTAGGATATATCTTTTTGGATGTCATTGTGTTTGTTTTTCAGACAGGAGGACGTAGTAATGCTAGGGATGCTTCAAGTTCCGGTACTGCAGCCGGTGCAGCTCAGGAGGTTCAACCGCAACCTCCAATTCCTCAAAAAGAATTACATGTGAATTTACGGTTTAATGGTCGATCGGAGGTTATTAAGCAAAGAAAGGTGGATGTTCGAGAATTAATTCGGAAAGAATTTGAACCGCATCTGGTGGTCGATTGGAATGTTTTACACCGAGGTGGTTTACATGCTACGGTTATGGAATATTTGCAATTGGAATGGCAAAGTGCCGTGTATAATGATTGGGTTGCTTTCTTTGGTATTCATGAAGTAGTTTACCGGGAGTTGGTTATTGAATTTTACGCTACATATGTGATGAACCTTCACCCTGAAAATGTTGATGATCCAACGTTTATGACTTTTCAATTGGGTGGGGTTAACCGCTCTATGTCATTATTTCAGTTGGCTACTTGTTTGGGAATTTATACCGATGAAGAACGCACACGAGTTAGTTTTCGAGATTATCTTTGGGGTGCTGAAAGGGTGATTGATATGATTGATCCTCGTGAATTTGATGCAACAAGAGTTTGGGGGGAGATTACTTCCGATTCTGAATGGAGCCCGAGTAACTGTCCTTGTGTTAACATCATGGATCTAGCTCTTCGTGCAATTTAACGAATGGTTTCGCATACTATTACACATCGAAGAAGTGGGAACGAGAAGGTCTCTTTACCGGACCTTTGGTATGTGAACCAATTCCGAACCAAGACACCTACTTCGATTGCTTATGGAGTGGCTTATTTTTTTAAAACATCAGGGTAGTGGACTTCGTTCTGCGGGAAGCCCGATTAGAGGTGGTCACCTTATCACGAGGATTGCGTCGGTTTTTGAAATTGATAGATCGGATATGGGGCGAATTATTACTGAAGCAGTTGTGTTAGGGGAAAATGTTTTTCGAGGAGCAAGAGTAATATCTATTGAGCATGGCCAGGTTATTCCATACAGGGTTCGACGTCGTTGTCCCCGAGATGCGCAGGGGGCACAGGAGGAGGATGAAGAGATGGCCGAGGGTGGTCAAGATGCGGGTCAAGGTGTCGGGAGTCAGCGGTTTACCAACCGGGATTTAATGGAACAGATGCGTAATATGCAGCTTTATAATGAGGAAACCCGAGCACGCTCAGAGAGTCAGATTGCATATGGCATTAGTGAAAGTGCGTATCATCACGATTGGCATCGACACAACATGGAGCTTGTTTCTCCTAATACCATCTTTACTCCTTATCGCACTCATATTCCATGGACTCCAGAGTCAACAGGTCCTTATCGTGTGTATGATCGCACAGTAGCTCAGGCAGCTTGGGAGGATATGGTCCGACAAAGAGGAGCAGGTTCTAATTCTCAGTATGATGCAGGTAACTAGGTAGATCAGTCAGGTGGTGGAGGTCCTTATGGTGGGCAGTATGATGGATCTTATGGAGGGTATAACCCTTGGTGATTGGATGCGGTGGTGATCGTGTGGTGACAAGAAAAATAAAACTTTTTAATTTCGTTTTTTTTAGTTTTTATTTTGGATGACTGTAATCTTAATTAGGATGATTGTAATTGTTAGTCGTACAACTTAATACTTTGGATTTTGAATGGGGCGTTTCGGTACCGTGGTGGAACCACCCCATTAGTTATGGTTTGTGGTATGTATGTTTTCGTTTCAGGTTCCATGGTGGTTATGCTTTAATTTTTCAAAGTCTGGCATTAAGTTCAGCACCTTACTTGATTATGATGTTTTGGTGATCGAGTGGATGCCGATGTTCTTATGCTGGCAGTAAGTTCAGCGCCATCGTGCACCGTGTTTCCGCGATCTACGGATCTAAAAATCCGGGCTTTTCTTTTCTTTTCCCTTTTTCACTATTTTGTCCTCTCGAATTTATTTTTATTTATCTGATTTCATGTAAATGAGGGCATTACATGATCTTAAGTGTGGGGGGAGAGATAAATTCTCGCGGATTTTGAAATGTTTGCATGTTTTAATTGCCTATGTGGTCAGAATTTTTAAACTTTTAAGGTTATAATTGAGATGTTTACCCATGAGAGCACCCGTAGTGATTAGGGGTTGACTTGGAATTTTTGGTTTTGGCCGGTGAGGTTTATTAGTTTTAATCAAATTGTTAGTGGTTTGTTAATTATGAATGGACCTTTTTGACCATGACTTAGGAATTTTGAGTATATAAGTGCTTGAGGAAAGACAATTAATGAAAGGTGAAAGTTGAGAGGGATAAATGTTGGATAAATTTGGTTAAAAATGTTAAAAATTCAATCTTATTTTATTTAGTTTAGCATTTGTTTCAAAAATGACAATGCAACTTATTTGTGTCAAGAAATGAAGAATAACGGTATTTAGGGCTTTAGGGTAAAATGCGAGAAAAATGGTTATATTAGAGATTAGGATATAAATGGCTTCATATTTTGTGTTTATGGCTTTTTGACTCTCTTAAAGAAATGTTATTCTCATAAGTGCTAGGTATGCAAGATTGAAGAGGAAAAATCACAAATCTCTAACTCCAATGGACCCTTTAAGGGGTGGCTGTTGCTGACTATGGTGTGAATGGTATTGCTTATTGTCATGAGTTAAAGACTTCCTACAACAAATCATTCATCATCATCGATCACATCATTATCCATCCACTACATCATACATTGCGGGTTCTACAAAGCACAAATTGAAGACGAGGAAGACATTCTAAGAGAGTATTATTGTTGAGAAAAAAAAGAGGAAAAAGCAGAAAAAAATGCTTATGAGATCCGAGCTTAAGTAGTAGTTTCTAAGACTCGAGCCGATAGATCCTTTGGGGTGCTAGATCACCTAACCACCTAAGACCTTTTCCGGTTTGGGATCGGTTGGTTGAAGGTTCGCTACACGGGTCAAGGACGTTACTATCTCAAGGCAAGGTGATCATCTTTAGGTAGTTTTGGTTGTAAGTACTCGTCTCATACCTATGCAGCCGTGATCATCTTTGGCTCATGATGTGGGAAATACCTAGTAAGGCTAGACCTTGGGGAGAGTTACCTTTGCGGGGTACATTGGATAAGAGAGATGTGACCAGTATGTGGATAGCTTGCATATTTAGAAATTATCAGCATGAAATGGAATCAAGAGAGTTAAAAAGTTAAACGAATTTCCCTACATAAACACAGGTATGAATCTATTTATAACTGGATCTTTGATTAAATTGTGAAGTATTGGTATTTGCAATAGTGCCTTAAATATTGTTAGTAGGCTATCTTGATGCGAATAAGGGTCATGATTACAAATACTAAACCTTATAACGTAAGATTGTTTTTACCATTTGTAATCATTTTACACCAATTGTTATCCGAGTTATATCTACCTCATTAAACAAACACAGTTGTAGAAACAACCTGAAAATGTGTTTCTTTTGACACGATGTGTAGGAATTTGAATGTTTATTGGTGATTAGTTATTGAGGTTGGAAAGTTAAGTCTTAAGGGTTGATTGATGCGAAGAAAAGAAGGATATTGAAAGCCTAGTAATGTGATTTTTAGGGGAAGCTAAGTGAAAAGAATTTAAGCTTTGAGAATGAAAGGTTTGTAGTGAGAATTAAAAGTTGTGGAAATTTGTGAGGTTTGAGTTCTTAACCCAATTGTCTTTACATCTCAATTCATGACCTAGGAAAAAAATGTTTTATGAAAATTTGTTTGCGATAATGGCCACTTAGGGTATTGTTTTTGAAATGTGTTTTAATGAAAATGGGGGGAAGAAGGGGGGTGCGTTTGATGGTTTGTATGTTGTTTTTATAAGTGACAGGAATGTGACGAATTGTTTGTGTAACGACCCGACTTCATAAACCCAAAAACGCGTACCAAAAAAAAAAATTTAAGGCAGTGCATCTGGACGGCGTCCAGAATCCTGGACGGCGTCCAGCTCAGAAATATGGGACGGCGTCCAAAGTTTGGGACGGCGTCCAGATCAACACAACTGGGACGGCGTCCAATCAATTGGGACGGCGTCCCAATGGCCTTCTAGCTACTGATCACGGGTCCAACTCACACGAGCGGAAAACCCGCTTCCCGACACTTTCAAACGAAAACCTTTTTACCACAAGTCAATATAAGTGAAACTAAGAGATTTTCATCATCAAATCAAGTTTTACATCAACGGGCCCACATCACCCATTTTACGAGTTTCGTTCTAAAATCAAAGTTTCGACCAAATATAAGTTTAAGTTCCAAACGACACTAGAGCATGGTGTTTGGGGTTAAACTACCCAATCTCGGTCGAACTCCAAAAGCTAACACCCAAAAGCATCCCCTAACAAAACAAGCGGGAGATCACTAATCCAATTGAACGCTCTTACCCTTGTCAACGCCCGAGCCTATAAAAAAAAGGTAAACAACGAGAGGGTAAGCAAAGCTTAGTGAATGCAATAATTATACGAATACATATATAATTATACCTACTTGCATACACTTACACAACCGCAAACATGCTAGCAAACAACATTAGCTTATCGTCACAATAACAAGCTATAATTCACCAATATCCCCAAGCTAGCATAACATCCGCATATAAATATAACTCGAATAATATAATATGCTTACAACACAAATAACCATGGTTAACCAATAGTACAAGGGAACGGCGCTCGCGAAAACGCCATCGGTGTTCATAACATCCGTTAGGGCACTTAACACCTCGCACCACTAACCCCTAGGGTGGCACCTTAACACCACGGCACATCACCCCGAGTGGCATCTTAACACCTCGATGCAACACTCATTATTTTTTTACGGAGTGGTGTCTTAACACCTCGACACTACACTCCTAGGTGGCATCTTAACACCTCGATGCTACACCCGAGTGGCATCTTAACACCTCGATGCTACACTCTTCACGTGAAACGTGGTGTCTTAACACCTCGACACTACACCTTTCACGCTACAACAAATAGATACATTATATACATACGCATATAATTATTCCACTCACCTCAAAGTCTTCGTGTAAGATAACCGAACTTGCAACGTCAATGTAACGTACCTATTACATTTTAGCACATAATCAATTCACAACTCAAGTCGGTCAAGCAACTCACTTAACAATCTAGAGTCTTTTGACCCTAAGTGCAATCCCGACCCATTTTGCACCTTTAACCCTAATAATGGGTTAACTTCACCAAAAACCCTAATTCTAGCCATTTAAGGTCTTAACACACATTTAAACATCAAGTTGACTCATTTTCACGCATGCAAGACAACCTAGGTCATCAAAGACCCATTTGACCCATTTCAAGGTCAACATACCCATTTGGGTCACCCACAACCCAAATGACTCCCACTAACACTAACTATAGGTGTACTAGTGATCTATTAGGCATTTGAGACCCATTTACACATTTCAACATTTCAAAACCCTAAGTTAGTCACCATTTGGGTCTTCATGACCCAAACTTACCCAAAACCCCCAAATCACTCATACATGGGTTTTATGTACAACTTTAACCCAAACCCTAACCCTTAAACATATTAACTAGAGAAATCAATTTTAGGGCTTACCACCACAATCAAAACGAAGCTAACGAGGAGATGAACAACTTCAATGCTCGAGCTAGAACCCGAAACAAGCTTCTTCCTCTCCTATTTGAGCTTTCTCACACTTAAGAGCACTCTCTCTCTAGAATTAAAGTAGATGATGTTTGGTGGTTGTGAATGGAGTAATGAGACTCCCAAAACTGATCCAGGGCTTTAAAATTCGTCCAAGAAGTGAAATTACCAAAATACCCATCTAAAATAATTAATAGCAAAAAGACATGCCTGCCAGCCATTCTGGACGGCGTCCAAAATGTTGGACGGCGTCCAGGTCTTCAAACTGGGATGGCGTCCCAAATGTTTGGACGGCGTCCAAACCCAAAAAAGAAAACAGGATCTTATAGTTTGTGAGGAAATAAGCTTAATCGTGAAAAGATGAAGAGTTCGAGAGCTTGTGGAGGATTGACTTGAAGGCTTGAATCTTGCGAAATTTTGTTGAAGATTATACGTACAGTTATTGGTTCGAGATTGACTTGCTTGAGGATAAGCAAGGTTCAAGTGTGGGGGATTTTGATAACGCCATTTTCGTACATATATTTTGGGCGTTATCTTGTTCCATTTGCTGGTATTTTGAAGACATTGATTAAGATATCGAGTTATTTGAGTTTAAAATGAAGCAAGTGTCAAGATATGGTTCGTTGGCTCATTATTGTTGATTTTATTGAAGATATAGCCAAAACGAAGTTAGAGTTGAAGATAAACGTGCCTCGGGTGAAAAAATCAGTTTCCATCGCTTCAGGATGAGGTTTATCGCGTTTTGGTCATCGTGATACTTGATGAAGTGCATCAGAATACGACATGGAAAAAAGGGCAAAC
Organism: Rutidosis leptorrhynchoides; assembly: GCF_046630445.1. Taxonomy (NCBI): domain Eukaryota; kingdom Viridiplantae; phylum Streptophyta; class Magnoliopsida; order Asterales; family Asteraceae; genus Rutidosis; species Rutidosis leptorrhynchoides. The sequence goes on along the minus strand of NC_092334.1, from coordinate 105,081,124 downwards.
TGACCATTCTGTCGCATTTCAGGCCATTATGTCGCATCCTGGTGCATCGCGTTACGCGATGGGTTGTCGCGGATCGCGACATGGGTCGGTTTCAGCTGTTTTCCCAGCTCCTATAAATAGACGAATTTTACCCCAATTTAGGGCAGGCAGTTTTTATTTACGAATTTTCTTTCACAGCAACATTAATTACGAATTTATTAGCTTTTCTACATTGTTTTGCAAGGGTTAAATTTATTACATCAAGTTTGGTTAGTTTAATCTCTTATTTAACTTTTATAATTTTGTTCTTTATTCAATTCAATGTTCATGCTTATTTGTTCTTCTTATTTATTTGTTATTTGCTTTACCATGAGTAGCTAAATATTTAGTATTCGCTTAGATGCATGAACCTAGGTGATGGATTGCGATCTTTTGGTTAACAACAATTAATTTAAAATTACACAATTTTATGTCTAGCTAAGATCCACCGTTATTAAAACTTATTGATTGTTAGATCACGGAAGTTATTGATTAACTAACGACAGTTAAATTGATTAATAGCTTTTACTAGATTATTGAACGTGAATAATTTAGGAATACGTGAGATTTTATGAGGGACACCGATAATAAAATTAATCGTATAATGGTTGAGCTTGAAATTAGTTGCAATAATTGTGAGGTTGTAAGGGACACCAAACCAACCTAAGTTAGATTATAATCTAGAGTAATATCATTGTGAATTGGTTAGTAATTCTAGGTTAACGACAGTTATACTTAGGTTGCTAGTCTTAAACTGTAGGAATCGACAGATAAATATAGTGTCACATCATTGTAATTGTTTAATTAACGAGTTTAACCGAGCAATCCTAGCCTAGGGAATTGTAGCTAAGTGGATACCTTTGTTTCTTATTGAGTTAAGTTTAATTTATTTTCGCATTTAATTAGTTTTACAACAAAATTCCCCTTTTAAATCTTAGAATAATTAATAGTTCAAGTTTTCAATTACCTGCTCTCTGTGGAACGAATTGGTCAAATACTTGTTTAATTACTACACGAACTGGTTATAGTTGCCTGTATTGTGTGATAATCGATAGGTATTTAGCTAATAATTTAGAGTACGAAATTACACATCAATCGTTCCAACAGGTATGGTAATTAAGATCCTTGGGTTAACGCAAAAATTTTGAATGGTTTAAGTGTTAGTGAATGCCCGAAGGCTCTACATGACGTGGTAGTAAGTGCCTTCATCACATACATACACACATGAATCTCTCAATTTCGACTGTTGTAAAGTCTTCATGATGACTTGGATACGAATAAGCAACGAAAATTTTTTATATAATAAGCAACGAAAATTTTATAGAAATTGTTTAAGGTGACAATGTAAGAAAGAAACAAAGTTCTTAGTAAATATAGACTACTCGAAGTAAAATATCTTTTGATTAAAAGAATTGATTTGTAAAAGTGAAAGTAAAATTTCACATGTACTAGTCAAAAATAAGTAATTATTTACTTTATTATATATAACATATACGGTTTCTAAAATTTATACGAATGACAATAAAATAAATTTATTTTTATAAAAATTTGAGAGGATCGCACAGTAAAATAGTGTGAGTAAAGTTTTGGCAAACAAAATTTTTCATATTTCGGAGGTTATAAGTTGGAAAAAGATTGATGAGGATGGAGTAAAAGATTTTTAAAAATTTCGGGTGATATTTGAGGTAATAAAAACTATTGAATTTAAATGTGGTTGATGACTATTAGTAGGGCATAAGTCCTTCGTCCAAAAATGCTTAAGTGTGAAGTTGTTGCTTATAAGTGAGATACGAATGGGAGAGTATGAGGATGAGAATTAACCACCCATTGATTTTGGAAAATTTTGAACTGGTATGACTAATTTTGAAGTAAGAAGGATGATGTTGTGATTATCATCAAATAAGAAATCTCTCGGAATAAGTTATGATTTAGAGTCGCGTAAGAATGAGTATCATATAAGATTCTTGGGTAGTCTTTAACATAGAATCTGAATCACCGAAGTGACGGGATACAATTTCCTTTATGTATCGTTGCGCAAGTTTGTCCATTGTATCAGTTTCTTTCATGGCTAGAAAGTGAGCAGTTTTGGTGAGACGGTCATCAATAATCCAGATAGTGTCCTAACCGCTTACCGTTTTCGGTAGCTTCGTGATGAACTCCATTGTTATTCCTTCCCATTTCCATTGTGGGATTTCGAGTTGTTGTCATGCAACTAATAAGGTTCAGCTTCGGGCTACTTACAATTAATGGCTCACCATTCTCGCGAGGTATACGAATAATCTACTCACTATAAATAACTTTCTCTTTCATCCTTGAAAGCCAGTCCGTTCCAACTATTTCATCAAAGCTTCCTAACTTGATGAGTATTAGGTTAATCCTAAAGTCCATTCCAACTATTACATCAAGCTTCTCAAATTGATGGGTGTTAGGTTAATCTTAAGGTTCATTCCAACCAAATCTTATTATACTACCGTGAAAAATTCTATCAATCTTCTCAAATAACATCTGCTTATGCGTAGGTAACTAATCCTTTCCAACTACTACTTTAAAACTTCCAAGTTTTGTCGACATGAGGTCATCTCCAATTGACCCACCCGTAAATTTTAAGGTACTACCTTAAATTATTCCTCTATCTCTGTCAACTTACCATTAGCTTGTCCTATAGAATACTTAACTCTCATGGTTGTTAATGGCTTATTAGTCATAACACTAAAGTTCTTAGATATAAGGTTTCTATCGTTCTAGTATTAAACAACTCCGAGACAATAAAACGTTGTGACGAAACGTACCCTAACTAAAATCAGGATCCATGCGAGTTTCCATAACTGAGATAATGATTGCTCTACCGCAAGTCAGTCCAAAGTTTTTCCTATTTGAGAACTTTTCCTTAAGTGTCCGGGGTGTCTATATCTATAACAAATTTTCGGGTTATCAATTCTGCAATCAAGGCCCTTCTTGTACAGTATATGGGGTACGTGGTTATTTCCTCTCTACCTCTAACAGACCATAATGCTTATACTCAAGTGGTTCCTACCAAAGTTTTCTTTGAATCACTTCATTTTCCTCATGTAATAACATTGGAACTTCTGCATGATTTACTTCAATATAATCTCGCTGGCCTGGTGTCATTATATTGTACTAAATCCTACGTTCATTTAAATATCACTCCATATGGTCAATGTAACGTGATCACTTCAAGTTCTACTCAATTTCATCTAACGGTGCTTTATCTATGCTATCTCAAAACAAAATCTGCATAATTAATCTCAGTGTTTCTCGGTGTGGGTGCGTAGATTCCGTAGGTCATGCATCAATGCCTAAATGTCCCGAAATTTCTTCAAAATGTTCGGGTTCAGGTAATGTCGTTAGGTTCCTTTCTAAAAAAAATTCAATCTGGGTCTCGCGTCTAGTTAGTAATACGATATGTCTTGAGGCGACTCCCAAGTCCTTGGGTATGGCTGAGCATCAGTAGGAGACACTCTGACCTTGTGAAAGGAGATTGCTTCCCTACTTCTCCAATGCCTAAGAGTGTTAGGGACCTAAGTCCAGAAGTATCGTTAGATCATCGAGCAGTGGTGAAGGATGAAAGAGATAAGTGACGGTCATGAAAGCGTACGGGATACGGGCCAACTTGCGGAAACTGAACAACCTTCTAATGTTCATACGTTGTATGTGGCTAACTAGGGTGAGCTCGGGGTGCGGTTACTCTGACAAGTCCTCACATATCTCCTCCTCCGAGGATCAGCTTTAGTGGGCGTGTAATCCGAGGCGCACTCCTCCTAGATTGCGTGAAGAAATATTTCGATCTCTGGAACGGTGGAACGGTAGTAACAGGTGGATTACATTACTAGTTCTTAGGGTTAGACGAGTGGGAAAAGGGTTCAGAAAAACATCTGAACTAGGAAGGATAAATTCTCCAAGTCGATACAGCGAATAGCAGACATGTAGCAAGAACGTAATCAGGCATAATAACTACAGTAGCCTAGATCGTCTACAGCAGTACATAGCATGGCAATAATAACAGTATCAAATAGAAGTATCATGCAAAAAAAAGCAGATAGTAGCATGCAGTAGCGAGAATAAGCAGTAGCATATAGCAAGTTCATATGGCGGTAAACGTAAGCAGTAGCATGCAGCAAAATCATATAGCAGTAAAAGTAAGCAGTAGCATGCAGCAGTTCCGTAGAAACAAGTAAACGAGCAAGTTTTAGATTAGTCCTATTAGCGAATCCTACTCGACTCGGTCAAGACTCACTAATGCAACCTAATTCCCTACAACCAATGCTCTGATACCAAATGTGACGCCCCGTACAAAATCAATGTGTACATATCATTAACAACAGGTCCATTACACGGTACAATACTACATGCTATTTTAAAACAAGTTTTGCATTCATGAAAAGGTGACGTCTTTACCAACGTCAAATGTTTTACAAAGATAACGTGCTTCTATGAATAGAAAGCATTTAACATAAGTACCTGACACAAAGGTCATTACAAAACCATTGTTCAAATGTATCATAAGTTGTGAATGTAAAGTAAAAGTTCCATGCTTGAGACATCTCTAAACAATGCAGCAGAAGTCTAACACAGTGAGTTTGTAACAGCAAGTCTATAGCACCAAGACTATAACAGCAAGTCTAACAGCAGAAGCAACAACGTCTAAGCACCTGAGAAATACATGCTTAAAAAATCAACACGAATGTTGGTGAGCTATAGTTTGTTTGTAATCAGTAATGTAATGTAGACCACGAAATTATGTATTTAAAACAGTATCTCAAATCCGTATGATAAAGTATATGCTTATCCATGGGCACCCGGTAACTAACTTAACGTAAAAATAATATATTACCCCCTAAAAGTACACTTGGCGAGTGCGTATGTTCTCGAAGTATTAAACACCCGTTAAATGCTAGCGCGACTAGCCCGAGTGGGGATGTCAAACCCTATGGATCCATATCTAAGATTCGTCTCTACCGGTTCAAAAACCAATAGTTAAACGTTACCGTGCTAAGGGGAATTTTTATGCCGTTATATAACCCACACATACATAAAGTTTAAGTACTCGTGTCAAGTAAGTAAAACATAAAAAGCGCATGTATTCTCAGTCCCAAAAATAGTAAAGTAAAAAGGGAAGCTATAACTCACAGTGAATGTGCGGTAAAAGTCGATATGAAAAGTATGCAGGTAGTAAGTCGGTCCGAAAGGTCGTCAACCTAAGTCAAAGGTCACTAAGTCAGCATATTTTCCCCAAAAGTTTAAAAGTGAATAAATTAAGTCTTAAGTATCATCATCTTCATCATCATTCGTAAAAGATAAAGTAAGTTTTCAACAAGAATAGAGATCGAAACAAAAGGATGACTTCGGACAACTGCTACGACCTCTATACAAAACGAAACGACGTGAGGTCAGTATGTGAGTCCTATAACTGCTATCCAATTTTAAGCTCCTAACTCGATGTCGTTTGACCGTGGTGATGGTTCAAGCGCGAGTAGGTCAGAATTTTCAGCACGTCGTTGCAAGGGCGTAGTGATTTTCGGAAGGCTATAAATCCTAAACCGTATATCGGATTTCGGCGAGTCCTAAATGAAAAGTCATCTACTCGAAACGAACTATCTGAAAATAAATTTTTCAGAAGTCCTAGGAGTTTGATCAGACCTAGAAAAATAGCAAACAAGTGCTCCGGTGAGTTTCTTGGTGCTTGATGCTCATCACGGTTCTCATCCTTGATGCGTGTAAGCTTCAAGTGTACAACTCTTTGATGTTTTAGCATCACTTTGACCAAGTTTTAACCATCAACACACAACTAAGAGTAAAAGCTAACATTCTACAAGTTTTGAACATCAAGGTTGTCTCTTTATTGCATAAACACAATAAAGCTTCAACCTTTGTCCTTTTGACACAAGTTTATGCATCTTCATCATATGAGATGATTTTTATCACCATAAAAATCATAAAAAGGTTCCAAGCAAGTGAGATCTACAATAATAACTTAGATCTTCAAGTATTAAGAAACCCTAAGCTAGAAAGCTTGGATCTTTACAAGATTAATGAGACCATAAGCTAGAAAGCTAAGATCTAGTAAAAGTAATGAGACCATAAGCTAAAAAGCTAAGATCTTTAACAAAATAATGAAACCCTAAGCTAGAAAGCTTGGATCTTTAATGTTCTTGAAGATCCTTAAAGCAAAACGCTAGATCTTCAAGTTTCATGAAGATCATAAACACAAGTTTTGATCTTTTAACAAAATAAAAGAGATCATATGTTAGAAAACTTAGATCCAATAAAAGTAATGATGATTCAAAGCTAGAAAGCTTGAATCTTTCATGTTCTTGAAGGATTCAAATCAAAGTTTGAATTTTCAAGATATAACAAGATCAAGAAGCAAAAAAGCTTGATCCTTTAATGATGATGATGATGTCGTGACTATGAGAAGAAGAAGAAGAAGAAGAAAATTTAAAACTTACACTTTTTAGAGTGAGAAAGACTAGAGAGAGAATTAGAGAGCAAGTATGTGTAAAATGTGAATGAGATCAAGTTTGAAATGGGAGAAATGAGCTTGATATTTATAGTGAGGTGGTGGTGGTCTCCAAAACCGTGGGCACCATGGGGGGACAACTTTTTGCTTTTTGGTTTGTGGTGGTCTAAAGGTGGTGCTTATTGTTAGGATCCCATGCAACATTTGTGATTATGGTGAACACAAATGCTAGTATGTTGGCTCTTATAAATGGGTTTTTGTCTTACATTTATATGGATCATAAACTTATTAAAATTGGGCTAATTAAATGGTCCATTAGCTAGAGTAGGGGTGGGCTAAAGTCCAACAAGGTAGAAAGTCCAACAAGACTAACTAGTGAGCATAAGTAATTTACTAAACGTAATTAAGCAACCAATAAGTCAAGTAATTGTCATTAGAAAATAACAATTAGTAACACGTAGTCATAATATTCCTATTATGACAAAAGTTTAACGTGTACAAAGTACATAGCTCGCTTTAAACGTCAAGTGACACTAACGGTCGTAAAAGCATTCGAGGACCAAGTTAAGTAATTAAACACTTAATAGCGCATTGTAAGGTATTAACGGAAGTAATTAATCATGAAATAAGATCCCAGAGCATAAACTAGCTCAGTACGCACAAATACGCAGTTTCGTGAAAGTATAGAGCACAAAAATATAAGTCGAAAAAGTCGGGTCGTTACATTACCCACCTGTTAAAGAAAATTTATTCCCGAAATTTTGAGGAGGGACCAACAACGGTACCAAATTTGAAAAAGAAGGAGCGTATCTGAAACAACCCAACCCGTATTCCATACGATTTTTTTTTAATAAAAAATAACAAACCTTTAGCGCCCAATTAAACGGTTACTTGTAACCCATTTAAACGATATCACAATTAAATGTTTACAAATGGCACGAAGGCCCTTAACAAATGTAATACAAGTTTGACCCATTCACAAATGATAGTTTTAATCCAAACAACACCTCGAGCATGGTTTGGAGCTAAACTACCCTAAACACTAGGCCAATTTCAAAAGCTTCAACAAGCATCACCAAGGGACACCTAGTGCCCAACAACCCCTTTTCCCCTATCCGCACCTGCATCTAAAAAGATAAACAACGAGAGGGGTAAGCTAATGCTTAGTGAGTGCAACAATTATACGAATACATATACAACCTACTTACTTGCAATCACTTACACATTTACCGCATACATGCTAGCAATATAAATAATCATACCATCACAAGTATAATAACTAAACTTCCAATCACACAAGCTAGCATAAGTTAGCATATTAATAGCATATAGTTCACAATTTAATATGCTAAATACAATTCACACAACCATGGTTAACCAATCGTACAAGGGAACGGTACTTGAAAGACCGTCGGAGTTCATAACATCCATTAGTGTTACTTAAACACCGCGTAATCACCAATCCCCCGGGCGATGTCTTAAACACCGCGACTAACTCACCCCCATGACAATGTGGCGTCTTGAACACCGCGACGATTCCACATGTCAATCAAATAATGAGTGGTGTCTTGAACACCGCGACAATTCCACTCCCATGACAATGTGGCATCTTGAACACCGCGACAATACCACATGTCAATCAAAACAATGAGTAGTGTATTGAACACCACGACAATACTACTCGTTACTTAGAATGTGGTGTCTTAAACACCGCAACAATACCACATTTACACTACACAAATAAATACATTATATACGTACACGCATAATTATTCCACTCACCTTAACACCAAGATGATGATTATGCACTTCCGAAACTTCAAAGCAAAGTACCTAATATATTAAGTACACATTCAATACACAACTTGTTGAACCAACCACCATACTTACACTTGAGCATTTAATGACCCAATTTGCATTAAATAGCTCAACTACACCAAAACCGCCCATAAATGGCCAAGACTCATATTCAATCACTAAAGCTAGCAATTTATAGTCTACTAACTTTAACTAATACAAACTTAGTGTACTTCATACCCATTTCACCCAAACTAGGTCAACATTACCCATTTGACCCATTTTAACACTTAGACTCACAAATTAAGTCAAACTTAACTTATTAACAATTCTTTCATCATTTTACAAGTGTAATAGTGAATAACAACACCATTAATACTTGCTAATCTCAATATACATGAACAAATCGTAGGTTAACTCCACTTGGGTTCCCTTACATCAAGTTACCCCAAATTCACCAATTAAGTCCCCAAATGGGTCTTACAAGTCTCAAATGGCCAAACCCTAGCCATAAATTAACTAAAACTCAAATACGGAGTTAAGACTTACCAACACTATCCACTCGTAGCTAAGAACGAGGAGAACAACTTTAATACTTGCTCCAAGGATTGATTCACAAATCTCCACTCTCAAATCTCACTTAGAAATCAATTGGGTTTTATGTTTTGAGAGTAAATGGAGAAAGAAAATAGAAATGAAATGAATAAAATGGATAAGTGGTGGAGATTAAATGCTCCCATCAGATCTACACGCAAAAAGACCAAAATACCCTTGATTCACTCTTTTTAAAAGCTAAAACCGGAACCAGTTCACCCAGTGGGTCGCGGCGTGACAACATATGTCGCGGCGCGACAATTAACTGATTTTTCGAGCTGTCTTAATGCACTCCTGACTTTGGTTTGCGTGGTTTGTTGCGGTGCGGCCAAGAGCCTCCGGCGCTGCAATGGCCTGTAACTGACCCATTCGACAACTTAGCTTAAAAATTGATTTATACGGCTAGTACACCCCGTTCATGCTTCCTATATACGTCTAAACTTCGTCTTTAAGCCTCACAAGACTTAACATCAACAAAACCTATGCATATACTTATACATGCATGCATTCCTATATATATATATATATATATATATATATATATATATATATATATATATATATATATATATATATATATATATATATATATATATATATATATATATATATATATATATACACACACACACACACACACACACATATACATTTACGCATTAATTAACACTCAATTCATTTCATCACATAACGAATGAGTTATAAGCGTACTAATGGTTAAATATGTACCTTAGATCACGTGTGGGAAAAACGGGATGGTACAACTCTCCCCCACTTGAATCCGAGCTCGTCCTCGTGATCCAAGCCGCATGGCAAGCCGGAAGATAAACCAAAACAAACTTTTCATATTCCCACGTAAATTCAGAACCCTTTCGATGACGCCATTGGACCTTAAAGGTCCTCACCTCCTTGTTACACAATAATTTAACCTTCTCATCAAGAATAACTATCGGCTCCTCCACATACTCTAGCTTGTTGTTCAAGGTAATCTCATCTAACGGCACCCAAGTCGAGTCATCCGCAAGACACCTACGGAGATGGGAAACATGAAACATGTTATGGATCCCCGCAAGCTCTTCGGGCAACTTTAGTCTATAAGCAACCTCACCAACACGTGCCAAAACCTTGAAAGGACCAATAAACCAAGGAGCTAACTTTCCTCATTTTCGAAACCGAATAACACCCATCCATGGCGAAACCTTAAGCATCACCATGTCACCTTCTTGAAATTCAATCGTTCGTCTACCTTTATCAGCATAAGATTTTTGTCTTTCTTGTTCCGCCTTAAGTCGAGCCTGAATCATCTCAATCTTATTATTCGTCTCTAGGACCAAATCGGTACTCCCGATTTCTCGTTGTCCCACTTCACCCTAACAAATAGGAGTTCAACACCTACGCCCATAAAGCATCTCATAAGGTGGCATTCTAATACTAGTGTGGTAACTATTATTGTACGAGAATTTCACCAATGGTAAGTGCTCATCCCAGCTACCACCGAAATCAATAACACACGCCCTTAACATATCCTCCAACGTTTAATTCGTACGTTCGGTTTGACCGTCCATTTAAGGATGATACGCCGTACTCATTTTCAATTGAGTACCCATATCTTCATGAAACTTATTCCAAAACCGAGAAGTGAAACGAGTGTCTCGATCAGAAACAATAGATATAAGAACCCCATGTCTCGATATCACCTCCTTGATAAACAACTTGGACAAAGTCTCCGACGATATCGTTTCCCGAATGGGAAGAAACAAAGCAATCTTCGTCAATCTATCAACTATCACCCAAATCGTATCATATTGGGTTCTCGTCGTCTTTGGTAACTTGGTAATGAAGTCCATGGTAATGTGCTCCCATTTCCATTTCAGGACTTCCAAAGGTTGCAACTTACCGTACGGCTTTTGGTGTTCGGCTTTGACTTACAAACACGTGACGCATTGTTCAACATACTTAACAACATCACGTTTCATACCGGGCCACCAATACTCTTTCTTCAAATCATAGTACATCTTTGTTGCACCCGGATGAATGGAATAATTTGACTTATGTGCTTCATCAAGTAGCACTTGTCGGTAACCACCCATCTTAGGCACCCACACTCTTCCTTGAAAAGATAACAAGCCGTGCGGGCCTAAAGTAATAGACTCTGTTTGCCCTACAATCCACTCTTCATGCTTGTTGTGAACGTACACTTCTATTTGAATCTCACCAAGCTTTACAAGATAATCGTTAGTAATGATCATGCGTAACGACCCTACTCATATTGTCGGATGTTGACTCTTTCGACTTAACGCATCCGCGACCACGTTCGCCTTACCCGGATGATAAAGTATTTCACAATCATAATCCTTTACCACATCCATCCACCTACGTTGACGATAATTCAAATCTCGTTGGTTAAAGAGGTGTTTCAAACTCTTATGATCCGAATAAATCGTACACTTAACACCATACAAGTAGTGGCGCCAAATTTTCAACGCATGAACCACCACCGCCAATTCAAGATCATGAGTCGGGTATCTCTTTTCGTGTTCCTTTAATTGTCGAGAGGCGTAAGCGATGACTTTACCTATTTGCATTAGAACACACCCGATTCCATTTAATGAAGCATCACAATAAACCGTCATGTCTTCAATTCCTTCCGGTAATACCAACACCAGAGCTTGACACAATTTCTCCTTCAATAATTGGAAAGCAATTTCTTGCTCGTTTTCCAAATTAAACCTCACGTTTTTCCTTGTTAATTTCGTCAAAGGAGAAGCAATTTTAGAAAAGTCATGGATAAACCGACGATAATAACCGGCCAACCCGAGAAAATCCGAATTTCTATAGGCGTAGTCGGTTTTCCCCAACTCTTCATCGTTTCTATCTTCCCCGGATCTACTTGAATACCTTCTTTATTCACAATATGGCCAAAGAATTGAACTTCCCTTAGCTAAAATTCACATTTGGAGAACTTAGCATACAACTTCTCCTTCCGCAACGTCTTCAACACTTCACGCAAATGGTGCTCATGTTCCTTCATACTCTTAGAATAAACAATTATGTCATCAATGAACACAATTACCGACTTGTCCAACATAGGTTGGCACACTCGGTTCATGAGATCCATGAATGCTGTCAGTGTATTCGTAAGACCAAAAGACATAACCACAAACTCAAAATGCCCATAACGAGTTCGGAAAGCCGTCTTCCCTATATCTTCCTCACAGACCCGCACTTGATGATAGCCGGACTATAAGTCAATCTTAGAAAAATACGTTGCACCTTGGAGTTGGTCAAACAAATCGTCAATCCGAGGCAATGGATAACGATTCTTGATCGTCACTTTGTTCAACTCCCGATAGTCAATGCACATCCGCATATTTCCATCCTTCTTCTTCACAAATAAAACCGGAGCACCCCATAGCGAGGAGCTCGGGCTAATAAAACCCTTTTCAAGCAACTCTTGGGTTTGATTTAACAACTCTTGCATTTCCGTCGATGCTAAACAATAAGGAGTTTTAGCAATGGGGGTAGCTCCCGGAACCAACTCAATGCGAAATTCAACTTGTCTTTTCGCCGGAACACCCGATAACTCATCCGGAAAAACGTCTTCAAATTCATTTACCACCTGAATTTCACGAATGGGTGGTGGCTCATAACGAGTATCAACAACATGGGCAAGAAAAGCCATGCCACCACTAACCAGGAAACGACGTGCCCGTACAAAAGTGCATATTGGCACAAGTCTTCTTCGCTTATCGCCATGAATAATTAACTCTCCCTCACTTTGGGTCTTCACACGAATGAATTTATCATGGCATGCAATATCGGCCCTATTACGATCGAGCCAATCCATACCGACAACAATATCAAAATCACCCAAAGTCATCGGAATGAGATCGATTTCAAAAGTTTCGGTACCAAACACAACATTACAATTTTTACAAACATCAACCCCTAGCACCGTTTTACCATCCGCTATTTCGACTTCTACCGGATGACTTAACTTAGCTAGCGGTTTATTCAACTTAGGCACAAATCTTGGAGACACAAACGACAAGTTAGCACCACTATCAAAAATTATACGTGATGGACTAGAGTTAACCATGAAAGTACCTGAGACGACTTCATTGGATTGTTTGGCTTCTTCATTCGTCATCAAGTAGTTGCGATCCCTAGCCGTACCCGCCGCTTTCTCTAATTTCTTAACATGATCATTGTTCAAATTAGGATATTCCGGCCTCTTGTGCCCTTCTTTACCACAATTATAACAAGTGAGTTTGGTTGTAGAAGGAGGGTTGGTGCAATCACGGGCCATATGTCCCTTTCGTCCACAATTGTGACAAGAATAACGGAACTCTTCGGGAACACTTTTCTTCACACTACCGACACTCTCAGTTGCACCCTTACTCTTCTTGTTCAAATGACTCGTCGCTTCGAACTTCCTCTTGTGATGTTATGCGAGATGTATACGAAATAGTTATATTTTTACTACGAAATACTATTAAATACGATACAATTTTACACAAGTTATTTATTTATTTATAGAGTGGATACCTAAACCTTGCTACAACACTATAGGTAGTGCACCTAATCGTACAGTAGTGTAGTTTTTAGTAAGTCTGGTTCGTTCCGTAGGGAGCTAGCCAAGTTTAACGCTATATATATTTTAAATTATATTTGTATATATATATATATATATATATATATATATATATATATATATATATATATATATATATATATATATATATATATATATATATAAGTAATATTATTATTATTATAAAAGAGGGGTTTTACCGTTTAATGACCGGTTTGTCGATTTTAAAACTTTAGTCACAATTAAAACCTAATGTAAAATATTTAAATACAACTTAATTTAAAGCGTAAATTAAATGACGATAAATAAAAGTGCGATAAATAAAAGTGCAATAATTTAAAGTACGATAAATAAAATGACGGTAAATAAAAGTACGATGAGATATAAATTAAAGGAATTATGCTTATTTAAACTTCCGTAATCATGATGTTCGACGTGTTGATTTTAATTTATTACCATGGTTTAATTATCCTTTGTCCTGGATTATTTGATATGTCCATCTGGTTTTAGTCCATAACAGTCCATCAGTCATAAATATAAAGTGCGAGTGTCCTCGTCAAATTATCCTTATACCCGAAGTCAAATATTCCAACTAATTGGGGACTTATACTGTAATAAGGTTTTAATACATTGTTAATGATTACACCAGGTTATCGACTGTGTGCAATCCAAGGTTTTAATACTTTATTAACAATTACACCAAGTGTCCTTGTATGTAATCCACCCCTGTTTTAATGAGTCCATTGACTATTAATCCATTCCCGTGTCCGGTTAAATGAACGATTATTAGTACTTATAAATATCCTTCCCATCGTGTCCGATCGAGTGTAAGTGGTTATTTATAGTTACGTTCAATTGTAAATCTTTATATTAAATTAACGAACTATCATTCAATTAAACAAATATAAAGCCCATTAATAGCCCATAGTCTAATTTCCACAAGTGTCGGTCTTTTGTCCAAACCCCAATTATGGTACAAAGCCCAATTACCCCGTTTTAATATTTAGTCCAACATCACAATTACTTCGGCTTAAATAAACATAATAATAATTTAGCTACGAGACATTAAATTAAAAAGTTTGAACATAACTTACAATGAGTATTAATAGCGTAGCGTTACACGGACAGAGTTTCGACTTACAAACTTAAAACATTCACTAACATAACCTTATTATTATTATTAAACTTTAATATTAAAATTATAATTAAAATATAAATATAAATATATATTTAAGAGAGTGAGAGATAGATAATATATTGTGTGTATAAAACGTCGAGCAAACTGCCTTTTTATAGAACCTGGCCAGCTACAGTGAACCATGCGATCACATGGATTTAACGCTACCAGGCCATGCGATCGTATGGCAGCCATCTCCTGGTTACATTGCATTTTAAACGTGGGCTGCTCGTATTTATTTAATATATAATATAATATATATAATTTTATATAATTATATATATATTATATTATATTCTTGTGCATCGTTGACTTGTAATTTTAGGCCCGTTGCATCGCACGTTGATAGTTGGTTCATGTCTTGGTTCTAGATTTTCGAACGTCCTTGCGTACTACTTAATATCTTGTACTTTGCGTTTCGCGGCTCGTAATCTTGTAACTTTTAGACGTTTCTCATCAATAATTTGAACCACTTTGATTGTACTTTGTACTTTTTAGCGTTTTGGTCATTTGCATCTTTAAATTATCGAATCTGTCTTTTGTCTTCACCTTTTAATATTTAAACAAATATCACTTGTAAATAGAACAATTGCAATTAAAAGCTTGTCTTTCTTGAAGGATAATGCTATGAAATATATGTTCGTTTTTAGCGTTATCAAATATTCCCACACTTGAGCGTTGCTTGTCCTCAAGCAATATAGAACTTTGAATAAAAACATACTTGAATCACTTCTTTATTCTTCACACTTTGTACATCAGTGATTTTAATATGTCGGTATGAACAATGGTAGTAACGATGTGGTTTACAGTCCCATATGACTATAAAAATTTAGATCCTTTAGGAAATTGGATCTTTATGAAAATATTTGATCTTTTGAAAATTCAATCTAGCTTTTACCCTAGATAAGTTTTTCGGAATAACCCTTCACCGGTGTTTGCAAAATGTTTTTATGGGTTTTGTAGGATTCAGATTTGAAAATTTTAGCTCAAAACTTGCAGTTTTGTGTCACTCACTTGCTAACCTTGTATTGGGAAAGCAACACGTCCAGTATACTTGCTCCGTATATTACCTTTCGATAAACTACCTTCCGGTTGTAAAGGAAAGCGTTGAACAAGCAACTGTTAAGGCAATGTCTAATGACATGCTTTTGATTATGGTCTACATCGTGTCGGATGCAATTACTATCCTTTGTAGGAGTAATAGTAAAGATCACCATATAGTTTTTCGGTCTGGCACAAGGTCCTGTCTTCGACCATGCTATGCAACCACCGTTCTTACGGTTGATACCCGATTTGGTTCAGGTGACCTAATGAATTCCGGTGAATTCTTAGGATTTTACGTTCAATGGTAATGAACGCATTGAAAATGGGATTTCAGAAAACAAATCGGTTTGTAATTTGATCAAAATATTTTCTCGTTCAAGCTCGAGTTTAGATATCATCGAATTCCATGAGTTTGTAATTCTCAATCTTTAAGGTCAATCTCAAGGATTGAGTAATATCATGCTTAAATGCTGATTTTTGATCTTTAAGGAGATTATCCTTTCTGGGGATCTGATTCATTAGTCTTATAAGCTAATTTGCACGGTGGCCCCCATTGTACGAGACAGATCCACTCATGGTTAGGATAAGTCTGACGACTTGGTGACCCTGTTTGATGCTGAGGTCCGTGGATTTCCAGCTGATTTTCAAGAAAACTTTTCAAGGTTTTTCGTAGTCTCTACAACTGGTCTGGACGACAACTTCCTGACCTAAATCAAGAAGCGCGTGTCTTTTTATCAGAAGACTGTACTTCCTTATAAATTCTATTTATATTACAATAGACTGGGTAAAACTGATTAATATTGTCCAAAACAAAAGTATCTTTAATTATTTGTACAAAAATATGTGATATATGTTCTAAATAACTTGGTAAATTTTTTCCACACTTGGATTTTATTTTTCTTTCTTTGCCTTTTTATTCTCCTCTATTCCATTTTAAATGAATTCAAGCATTTTCGATTGTTTCTTAATTTATGTCCTTTCCGAGGTAACAATAATTTCGGTGTTAACACCTAGTTTTATCGTTTATAAATATGTATAAACATGATTTTGAATTCATTTATTTGAAAAATTTTAAAAATTTTACCAGAATTGGGTAGTCGGTATATAAGACTAGGGCTGTTCTTTATTATCAGAGAGCACTAGATTCTAATACAACTACTGCGTTACTAGTATTTTTTAATGGTAACCGAGTGTTTAAATTAAAATTTTAAAACCCGAAAGAATTTAACTCCTTCCCACACTTAAGATCTTGTAATGCCATCATTTGCAAGAAATCAGTAGCAATTTAAATTATTGAGGGTGATTAGCGTAGAAAATTGATTAAATTTTACCAAAGTTTCCAAACATATTGTTGTTTGTGTTGAATGATAAATGGTGCACTTCATTTGTTCATTCCGTCTGTTGTTATTTCACATATATTTTGCATCTTGTCGTCAAAATTAGTTGCTTTTTGTAGCGACCCGACAAAATCGTCATTGACGACGCCGTCTACTTAGGTCCCGTTACGTGGTCATAAGTCTTTAAAACAACGTTTGACCAAAAGATATGTCGCATTCATTTCAAATGTAATGATTGTTCAAAGTTTACAAGAATTGTTCCACCACAAGTTACGTTACAAAGTTATAAGTACAAATGAAACTTATGCGACATAATTTAAAAGTAGCCAAAAGACGCTCCATGTATGCATATATACTCGACATCCCATGCAAGTATCAAAATAAAGAGCGGAAGCATGTATCACAAAACGTTCAGGGACCTGAGATAAACATAGAAATCAGTCAACGAAAACGTTGGTGAAATCATAGGTTTAAGTAAGTAAGTGAGTAAAAGTAAGTCAAACCACAAGATTTACATCAAAGATAAAATAGTAATACATTCTAAAAGTTAATATTCACGAGCACCCAATTATCAAGGCTTAACATTCCGTCCGTTGATACCCCATTCATAGTGCTAGAACAACACTGTTTCTCGAAAATATATTTCATCTGTGGACGGTAGCGAACCGTCCGAGATGAGGGTTTGTCAAACCCATATGGCCATACAACATAAGTTCACGCCTACACTTACACCCTGCAAGTGTAACTAATGATAATCGAATTGAGGATTTCGTTCTAAACTCGTATGTAGAATGTTTGTTTTCCTGTACTTGTGTTCACTTAGTAAAAGAAATGTTTATGTTTCTCATCCCAAATATAAGTTCTAAAAGAGTAAAAGTGGGACTATGATCTCACCTTGAGTGCACGAGTAGTAAAGTACTTCAACAAGTAAACGTGTGCAAAGAACAATGCTAGTCTTGACCTAAACAATAGGTTGTATCAATAACGGTACACACGATAGGTCAAAGATGTTCAATTAGTCCTATGGCTCGTTAAGACTCGATCATAATAGCATGTGAATCAAATTGTCATGTTTCATGCAAGGTACAAGTATAAAAGCATGTTAGAACGATTGCACAAACATTTGGTTAAGTTTGATTAAAAGTCAACTTAGGTCGGGTCAAAGTCAACAAAAAGTCAACACGTTCGGGTCGGGTCCCGAACTATTTTTCTGAGGTTTTTAATCATAATGAGCATGTTAGAACAAGTTTCATGTGAATCGGAGGTCCATAGCATAGCAAACATTTTTCATAAAATGACCAACGAAGACAGTGGCCTGCCAGGGTATCTGGACGGCGTCCAGATTTTCTGGACGGCGTCCAGCTTTGAAGGCTGGGACGGCGTCCAAATAGCTGGACGGCGTCCAGCTTTGAAGGCTGGGACGGCGTCCAAGTTTCTGGACGGCGTCCAGACTGGTATTCCAGTCTGATGCAGTAAGCTTCTAAGTACACGAACCAAAAACCAAATAACCACAATTTATGATCCGCAAACAATCAAGTCAAGTATTTTATACCGTTGGGAAGGTAATTTGACGAGGAAGACAACTAAACACATTTCACCAATCAATCTACCTATTATAACAACCAAAACCGCATCTAATGCTCAACATTAATCGCATACAAGTTCATAAATGCAATTCAATGATTCGGGCAACCAATTTATATGAATGATATGTCGTTTCGAAGGTAATCAAGCATACAATCCAACTAAACACTTAACAACAATAATCCATGGTATTCAATGCATCAAAAGTCCATTTCAAGTTCATCAAACCCTAACCCAAATTCACCAAAATCATAAATAAAGTTCATGAATTTTTCTAAAGCAACCTACACATCAAATCGAAGCTAGTGATACTAGGAACACAATTAGAACATGAACTTTTAACATCTAACAACATATGGTCATCCAAAATTCAAGAACAACACACCAAAATTCAAGTTCATGCTAGTTACACTAAAACAACGAGATCCAGCATACAAATTACATACACGACATCACAATGAGCCATAGACACTAACTAACATCATTTCAAGTCAAAAACACGAATTTAGAGAAATCTAGAGTTTTAGAAATGTTACCCAAACGAGATGAAGTTGGTACCAAAATGAAGAGGATGAAGAGAGGATCACGAGTATGTAATTTATTTTGTTGTAAGCCTCCTAGATCGAATTTTGATGATGATTGAATGAATTTGGTAATTGTGTGTGTGTTCTTGCAAGAGAGAAAGAGAGAGAGATGGTGATGGTTGAATGGTGGTAGTTGGGGTGGACTTGTTGACCTAGTCAACTAGTTTGCCCCGTGTCAATTTTAGTCCCTCAAGTTTGAATCGGGTGCGTGAATTACCTAATCGAGATAATTTAAAACGCGTATTAACGAAAGATGTTATAAATATATAATGGACTTTAAAATAGTTAAACGGAAAGTAACCGGAAAAAGGCGGAATGTTACATTACCTACTCCTTAAAAGAAATTTCGTCCCGAAATTTAAGTAGGCGTAGTAGTCGTTGTTTCTTCCTCGAGATTTGCGTTTCCGCATTTACGAATAGATGAGGATACTTCCTTTGCATTTGATCTTGTCTTTCCCAAGTAAACTCGGGTCCCCTTTTGGCATTCCAACGAACCTTGACAATTGGAATTCGGCTTTGTTTTAACGTTTTGACTGAGGTGTCCACAATTTCAACCGGTTCATCCACAAAATGAAGTTTGTCATCGATAGTAAGCTCCTCGAGAGGGATGACGAGTTCGGGTTTGGCCAAACACTTTTTCAAGTTAGATATATGGAAAGTAGGATGAACGGAACTCAGTTGAGGCGGAAGATCTAAACGATAAGCAACGGTTCCAACACGCTCCAAGATTTCGAAAGGACCAATATACCGCGGATTTAGCTTCCCGCGTTTTCCAAAGCGGATTACACCTTTCCAAGGTGCGACTTTTAACATTACTCGGTCATCGACCTGAAATTCAAGATCGTTGCATCGTTTGTCGGTATAGCTCTTTTGACGACTTTGGGCCGTCCTAAGCCTATCTCGGATTTGAACGATTTTCTCGGTGGTTTCGTGAATGAGTTCGGGTCCGGTGATTTGCACGTCACCTACCTCGGCCCAACAAAGAGGTGAACGACATTTTCGGCCATATAGCGCTTCAAAAGGTGCGGCTTTAATACTCGCGTGATAACTATTATTGTAAGAGAACTCGGCGAGAGGTAAGTGCTTGTCCCAAGCTTTTCCGAAATCAAGCACGCAAGCTCGTAGCATGTCTTCCAAGGTTTGAATTGTGCGTTCGCTTTGTCCGTCGGTTTGTGGATGATATGCGGTGCTCATGTCTAAACGCGTTCCCAATGCTTCTTGCAAAGTACGCCAAAATCTAGAAACAAAACGTCCATCTCGGTCGGAGATAATCGATAAGGGTACACCGTGTCGGGCTACGATTTCTTTGATGTAGAGTTGTGCGAGTTTCTCCATGTTGTCGGTTTCCTTCACGGCTAGGAAGTGCGCGGATTTGGTGAGTCGGTCAACAATGACCCAAATAGTATCATAACCGCCAACCGTCTTTGGTAGTTTGGTGATAAAATCCATCGTTATCCTTTCCCATTTCCATTGCGGGATTTCGGGTTGTTGAAGTAGTCCGGACGGTCTTTGATGTTCAGCTTTGACTTTGGAGCAAGTTAGGCACTTTCCAACATAAGTAGCGACGTCCCTTTTAATGTTCGGCCACCAATATTGTTCTTTGAGGTCGTGGTACATCTTATTGGCACCGGGGTGAATCGAATACCTTGACTTATGGGCTTCGTCTAAAATAAGGCTTCGCAAGTCCCCATAACTAGGTACCCAAATTCTTCCGGCGAAATATCGGAGTCCGGTTTCTTTAACTTCGAATCGAGAGGTGAGGACGTTCAAGTGTTCGAGAGAGATGTTTTCATCCTTGAGAGCTTCGTCTTGGGCTACACGAATTTGACTATTGAGGTTAGTATGAATGGTGATGTTTAAAGCTCGGACACGAAGAGGCACCGCTCTTTCTTTTCGACTTAAGGCATCGGCTACTACGTTTGCCTTCCCGGGATGGTAACGAAGCTCGCAATCGTAATCGTTCAAAGTTTCAATCCACCGTCGTTGTCTCATGTTTAGTTGCTTTTGATCGAAGATGTGTTAAAGGCTTTTGTGATCGGTGAAGATAGTACTCTTGGTTCCATAAAGATAGTGTCTCCACATTTTAAGTGCAAAGACAACGGCTCCAAGTTCGAGATCATGAGTCGTGTAATTCCGTTCATGAATTTTTAGTTGTCGAGAGGCATAAGCAATGACTTTCTTCCGTTGCATCAATACACACCCAAAACCATGTTTCGAGGCATCGCAATATACAACAAAATCATCATTTCCTTCTGGAAGTGACAAGATAGGAGCGGTGGTTAGCTTCGTTTTCAAGATCTGAAACGCGGATTCTTGCTCGGTCGCCCAAATGAATTTCTTTCCCTTGTGAGTTAATGCGGTTAGAGGACGTGCAACCAAAGAGAAGTTTTCGATGAATCTACGATAGTACCCAGCGAGACCCAAGAATTGACGGATGTGAGTAGGAGTAGTAGGAGTCTCCCATTTACTAATGGCTTCAATTTTTGTTGGATCGACTTTAATACCTTGGTCACTTACAACATGACCAAGAAATTGAACTTCCTTTAACCAAAATTCACACTTGGAGAATTTGGTATAGAGTTGTTCTTGTCTTAAAAGTTCAAGCACAAGTCGGAGGTGTTCCTCGTGTTCTTCTTCGCTTTTAGAATAGATCAATATGTCATCGATGAACACAATAACGAATTTATCGAGATACGGTTTGCACACGCGGTTCATAAGATCCATGAACACCGCCGGTGCGTTAGTGAGACCAAATGGCATTACAAGAAATTCATAACTACCATAACGAGTTTGAAAAGCAGTTTTGGAGACATCTTCCCCCTTAACCCTTAATTGATGATAATCCGAGCGGAGATCGATTTTTGAATATACATAAGACCCTTGTAATTGATCAAAGAGGTCATCGATGCGAGGAAGAGGATATCGGTTCTTAACCGTCAATTTGTTTAGTTCACGATAGTCAATGCACATTCGTAGGGATCCGTCTTTCTTTTTAACAAACAAAATCGGAGCGCCCCAAGGTGAATGGCTAGGTTGGATAAAACCACGATCAAGTAGTTCTTGGATTTGACTTTGCAATTCTTGCATTTCGGATGGAGCGAGTCTATATGGTGCACGTGCTACGGGTGCGGCTCCTGGAATAAGATCGATTTGGAATTCAACCGGTCGATGAGGTGGAAGACCCGGCAATTCGTTGGGAAATACATCGGAATAGTCACTAACAATTGGCACATCATCGATGTGCTTCTCATCGGACTCGACTTTCTTATCTTGTGCAAGGATCGCAAAACAACCCTTACGGAGTAGTTTTCTAACTTTAATACACGAAACGAGGTTGAGTCCGGTGCAACTCTTATCGCCATAGACGATCAAAGGTTCACCATTCTCGATAGGGATTCGGATTGCGTTAAGATCACAAAGGATGTGAGATTTCGTTTTGGCTAGCCAATTCATACCGATTATTACATCGAAGCTACCTAGTTCCATGGGTATCAAGTCGATTTCAAACTCATTACCCAGAATGTTTAACGTACACCCCCGGTAATATGTGTCGGCACTTAATAGTTTTCCGTTGGCCACTTCAATGGTATAAGTGGTATCTAGTGGACGTGGTGGAGTATTAAAAGAATGAGTCAAAGTCTTGGATACAAAACTCTTATAGGCACCCGAATCGAATAAACAAGTAACATAAGTGTTGTTGAGAAGAAACGTACCCGTGACTAATTCATTGTCATCTCGGCCTCCCTTGGTGTTGATGTTGAAAGCTCGGCCACGCGTATTGGGGTTATCTTTCCTCTTCAGGCATGCATTTCTATAATGGCCCGTTTGGCCACATTCGTAACAAGTGACCGTTTTTAGAGGATTGGGCCCCTTTCGAGCGATGGGGGCGGCGCTTGTGCAATTGTTGGCCTTATGACCAACTCCTTGGCACCGGTGGCAAATTAGCTTGCCGCATTCACCCGAGTGGTGCTTGTGACATTTGTTGCAAAAAGGTTGAGTTCCGGCATAACCTTTCTTGCCGTCGTTGTTGAAAGGCTTTTTGGTGAAGGTATTGTTGTTGTAGTTGTTTGATGGAGTGGCTTCCCATTTTCTTTTGTTGTTACCCGACTTGTCCTCGGCTTTAGGTGCCGGTACTACGATTTCGTCCACCGTCTCTATCAATTTGCGGGCCATGTTCAAAGCTTCTTGATGATTAGGGGGTTTGGATGACATTACTCCGTGTTTGATGCTCTTTGGAAGACCATCCATGTAAAGTTCAACCCTTAAAGACTCGGGGTTCACAAGGTTTGGGCACATCAAGGCTAGTTCAGAAAATCGTTGATTATAGGCCTTGAGATCATTTCCGACCGCTTTTAGAGTTCTTAGCTCTTGTTCGAGCTTTCGGGTTTCCTCGCGCGGAAAGTATTCGGTGATCATCTTTCCTTTCAAATCGGACCAAGAGAGAGCGTGGGCTTCATCGGTACCCACCGATTGTACATAGGTGTTCTACCAAGTGAGAGTGACGCCGGAGAAAGTGTGAGTGGAGTACTTGACCTTGTCTTGGTCCCAACAACCGCTTATGCTGAAAACGGCTTCCGTTTGCTCAAACCATCGAGTGAGAGCAACCGGTCCTCCGGTTCCATCAAAAGTGTGAGGTTTGCACCCCATGAAGGATTTGTAGGAGCACCCTTCGTTTGAGTTACCGGCTCCATTGTTGTTGTTGTTGTTGTTGTGATTGTTGTTATTGTTATTGTTGTTGGAAGAGTGACCGGCCATGGCCGCATCTACGGCGGTGGCTATCATGCGTTGTAGAGCTTGTTCGGGAGTTTCACGGCGTGGCGCACGGCGAAGAGGCATTGTTCCTTCAAAACAAAAGAATACCGTTGGTTAGTATTCTAAATAATACTAACCGCGATATGGAATAATGATAGAAAAAATTTTCCTTGACTTGCCTTAAATTCTTTATGCCACAATGTCGGAACGTTCATATGAGTCACCGTAATATAATCCCGGAAATTATATTACCTTGATTCATATGTGCATTCGACATCATTTCATATAGTC
The DNA here is from genome assembly GCF_046630445.1 of Rutidosis leptorrhynchoides. Taxonomy (NCBI): domain Eukaryota; kingdom Viridiplantae; phylum Streptophyta; class Magnoliopsida; order Asterales; family Asteraceae; genus Rutidosis; species Rutidosis leptorrhynchoides. The sequence goes on along the minus strand of NC_092334.1, from coordinate 105,056,874 downwards.
AAGGTGGCGTGTCAATCAAATTAAACAACGTGAGATTAAGATGAACTAAGAGTAGATATGAGTAGAAGCGTTCGAGTATAAATGCACAAGTAGTCAAGTAATTCCTACTTCAAGTCTATATGCCGGTTGTAGTCTAGACTCACCAATGTACCCTATGACTCGAGGTTGACACCAATGAACTCTAAATCCCTACAACCAACGCTCTGATACCATCTGTAGCGACCCGACAAAATCGTCATTGACGGCGCCGTCTACTTAGGTCCCGTTACGTGGTCATAAGTCTTTAAAACAACGTTTGACCAAAAGATATGTCGCATTCATTTCAAATGTAATGATTGTTCAAAGTTTACAAGAATTGTTCCACCACAAGTTACGTTACAAAGTTATAAGTACAAATGAAACTTATGCGACATAATTTAAAAGTATCCAAAAGACGCTCCATGTATGCATATATACTCGACATCCCATGCAAGTATCAAAATAAAGAGCGGAAGCATGTATCACAAAACGTTCAGGGACCTGAGATAAACATAGAAATCTGTCAACGAAAACGTTGGTGAAATCATAGGTTTAAGTAAGTAAGTGAGTAAAAGTAAGTCGAACCACAAGATTTACATCAAAGATAAAATAGTAATACATTCTAAAAGTTAATATTCACGAGCACCCAATTATCAAGGCTTAACATTCCGTCCGTTGATACCCCATTCATAGTGATAGAACAACACTGTTTCTCGAAAATATATTTCATCTGTGGACGGTCGCGAACCGTCCGAGATGAGGGTTTGTCAAACCCATATGGCCATACAACATAAGTTCACGCCTACACTTACACCCTGCAAGTGTAACTAATGATAATCGAATTGAGGATTTCGTTCTAAACTCGTATGTAGAATGTTTGTTTTCCTGTACTTGTGTTCACTTAGTAAAAGAAATGTTTATGTTTTCTCATCCCAAATATAAGTTCAAAAAGAGTAAAAGTGGGACTATGATCTCACCTTGAGTGCACGAGTAGTAAAGTACTTCAACAAGTAAACGTGTGCAAAGAACAATGCTAGTCTTGACCTAAACAATAGGTTGTATCAATAACGGTACACACGATAGGTCAAAGATGTTCAATTAGTCATATGGCTCGTTAAGACTCGATCATAATAGCATGTGAATCAAATTGTCATGTTTCATGCAAGGTACAAGTATAAAAGCATGTTAGAACGATTGCACAAACATTTGGTTAAGTTTGATTAAAAGTCAACTTAGGTCGGGTCAAAGTCAACAAAAAGTCAACACGTTCGGGTCGGGTCCCGAACTATTTTTCTGAGGTTTTTAATCATAATGAGCATGTTAGAACAAGTTTCATGTGAATCGGAGGTCCATAGCATAGCAAACATTTTTCATAAAATGACCAACGAAGACAGTGGCCTGCCAGGGTATCTGGACGGCGTCCAGATTTTCTGGACGGCGTCCAGCTTTGAAGGCTGGGACGGCGTCCAAATAGCTGGATGGCGTCCAGCTTTGAAGGCTGGGACGGCGTCCAAGTTTCTAGACGGCGTCCAGACTGGTATTCCAGTCTGATGCAGTAAGCTTCTAAGTACACGAACCAAAAACCAAATAACCACAATTTATGATCCGCAAACAATCAAGTCAAGTATTTTATACCGTTGGGAAGGTAATTTGACGAGGAAGACAACTAAACACATTTCACCAATCAATCTACCTATTATAACAACCAAAACCGCATCTAATGCTCAACATTAATCGCATACAAGTTCATAAATGCAATTCAATGATTCGGGCAACCAATTTATATGAATGATATGCCGTTTCGAAGGTAATCAAGCATACAATCCAACTAAACACTTACCAACAATAATCCATGGTATTCAATGCATCAAAAGTCCATTTCAAGTTCATCAAACCCTAACCCAAATTCACCAAAATCATAAATCAAGTTCATGAATTTTTCTAAAGCAACCTACACATCAAATCGAAGCTAGTGATACTAGGAACACAATTAGAACATGAACTTTTAACATCTAACAACATATGGTCATCCAAAATTCAAGAACAACACACCAAAATTCAAGTTCATGCTAGTTACACTAAAACAACGAGATCGAGCATACAAATTACATACACGACATCACAATGAGCCATAGACACTAACTAACATCATTTCAAGTCAAAAACACGAATTTAGAGAAATCTAGAGTTTTAGAAATGTTACCCAAACGAGATGAAGTTGGTACCAAAATGAAGAGGATGAAGAGAGGATCACGAATATGTAATTTATTTTGTTGTAAGCCTCCTAGATCGAATTTAGATGATGATTGAATGAATTTGGTAATTGTGTGTGTGTTCTTGCTAGAGAGAAAGAGAGAGAGATGGTGATGGTTGAATGGTGGTGGTTGGGGTGGACTTGTTGACCTAGTCAACTAGTTTGCCCCGTGTCAATTTTAGTCCCTCAAGTTTGAATCGGGTGCGTGAATTACCTAATCGAGATAATTTAAAACGCGTATTAACGAAAGATGTTATAAATATATAACGGACTTTAAAATAGTTAAACGGAAAGTAACCGGAAAAGGGGGGATGTTACACTTTTGCTGAACTTAATGCCAGTCTTTGAAAATGCGCTATTTTACCCTGTTGTGTATATGAAATAAAATACATACAATACAAATATAAACATGCATGGTAATTTGAAATGGGACTTAATATCCTACTTTCAAATTACAAAAATGAAATATTAGTACAAAACAATAAAAATATTAAACATTACATTAAAGTATCAAAATGTTAAATGTATAGCATAAATAGATAAAAAATAATAAAAGATAAAACATCACCAATGGAACACTATCGATTTGGATAGGGGTTCTAGTTCATATCATCGCTCGGGCTCCATGGTTGGTGATAGGTGTTCTGGTAGGCTTGATTGGGTTCGTACAAGTCATAGGATGGTCGCATGTCGGGCTCATGTGGTGGATAGTAAGCAGGCCGAGTCGGGATGTAGTTATTTGGTACCTGATATGATAGCTGGCACATGATTTGGTGCTGATGAACTTGCCAGCTATCGTGTTGGCATCGCCTGGAAGTCTCATACTCATTCGCGGCTTGCCACTTCTCATAGCGACGATGCCTATCCTCATTAGTCATTTCTACCTCATGTATACGCTGGAAAACGTCAGTAGCACTATCCCTAATGACATCCTTAATGTCATCCGCTTCCTCCATCTCATCATCCGAACCCCTCTCTACCTGTGGATGGCGGCCCTGATATGGTATTGCCTGATTGCGTCTCCTAGTCAATACCTTTGCACCTTGAGAGACTTGCAAACCTAAAGTCTCGTCTTGTTCCCTAACCACCATCATTGGACCCCCTTGTTCCCTATCTACACCTAAATACTATCCAATAAGAGTAACAAAAATACCTCCTCCTATTATTCCCCCTTCCTGTATACCTTCCACCATTTTGGACAGATAAAAACCAACACAGTAGGGGATATTAACAAAGCTTCTAGTGTCTCGAATGCACTTAAGGTAAAATAAATCGTGTAAGGTCATTTTCTCCTTGTTGTTGCCTCTTTGTGTAATCGAGTTTGCTAAGAATCTATGTATTATACGAAGCTCGGCTTTATTAATATCTAAATAGGAGTGTCTTCCTCCTCGCGTAAACACATTAAAATTTGACATACGCCTCCAGATGGCGTTAGCGTCAAAATTTCTATCTACCCTCTCACTACAATCAGGTGATAGTAATTCAGCGGGAGTGTAAATCTGTAAAGCCCTGGCCATGTCCAGCATGGACATCCTGTACATTCTACGGCCAAGTAAAAATCTAAGAAAACTCTTATCGTCTAACCTATCTACATTAAAAGCTATAGTACTCATTAGCTCAACACACCACTCCTTATATACAGGCCTACGAGTGGTAAATAAACGTTCCCAATCAGAAAAAGAAGAACTGCCATACCTTTGGATTAGTTGCAGCCTAACTGGGTTAGCTAGGTGGACCCTTTCCAAAGGCTCCCAATCTATTACCCTTGGTACTTCTACATTTTTGGTCCAAAGCTTAAATTTGTTACTTTGGTACGTCGGGTAATCTCTCCAACTTCTATAAAATCTTAAATTGGGATGCAACGGTTCTTCATGAATTGTTGGGTGTTCTATTATATGGTGAACGGGAAATACTACATAGGTAATAAAAAATTGTGGTTCTGGTTCATATTATGGCACGTGTTGATCATAATGTTGTTGTTGTTCAGGTTAATGTTCCGGTACGTGATATTGCATCTCTAGCTGTGGTTCCAGATCAGGTTGCCTAGACAATGATGCACTGATAGTGCTCCAAATGAACATATATTTAGTGGCAATATCCTCCCAATATGTAAATTATTTAGTTGTAATTTTCCTATTGTAAGTTGTAATCGTTTATATTAAATAAGTGCGAAGACAAAAGGCGAAAACGAAGATTTGAAGACACAAACGTCCAAAAAGCTCAAATGTACAAGATACAATTCAAAAGGTTCAATTTATTGATGATAAACGTCTAAAAATGATAATAGTATAAGTTACAAAACGCAAAGTACACGATATAAAATAGTACTCAAGGACGTTCGAAAATCCGGAATCGGGACATGAGTCAACTATCAACGCCCGATGCAACGGACTAAAAATTACAAGTCTACTATGCACAAGAATATAATATAATATATAAATAATTATATTAATTATTTATATTTTATATTTATATATAAATTATGTCGACAAGCAAGGTTCCAAAATTATGTGAGCTGGATTTTCAAACTCTACGACTCGCGGAGTTTGCAGGCTTAAAACTCCACGACTCGCGGAGCTGTCAGAAATCAAAACGCCTAAAAGGCCATGCATTCTGCCGAGTAAAAATATAAAAAAATAATAATAATAATACCCTGTAATTAATAATAAAATATATATATATATATATATATATATATATATATATATATATATATATATATATATATATATATATATATATATATATATATATATATATATATATATATATAGTATAGGGTAGTTTTATATTAGATTAGTTCGGGTTATGTAAAGGTTATTTTACGGGTTTTTGAAGTCAAAATTCTGTCCGTGTAACACTACGCGATAAATACTCAATGTAAGTTATGTTCTCCTTTTTAAATTAATGTCTCGTACTTAAGTTATTATTATGCTTATTTAATACCGAAGTAATCATGATGTTGGGCTAAAAATATTAAAATTGGGTAATTGAGCTTTGTACCATAATTGGGGTTTGGATAAAAGAACGACACTTGTGGAAATTAGACTATGGGCTATTAATGGGTTTTATATTAACTAAACAATACCTTGTTAATTTAATATACAAAATTATAATTTGACGTATTTATATATAACCACATACGCTTGACTGGGTACGGTGGGCGGGATATCTATAAATACCAATAATTATTCATTTTACCGGACACGGAACTGGATTAATACTTAATAGACTTGTTGAAACAAGGGTGAATTACATTCAAGGGTAATTGGTGTAATTGTTAACAAAGTAGTAAAACCTTGGTTTACACGCAGTCGATAACCTGGTGTATTCATTAAACAAAGTATTAAAACCTTGTTACAATTCGAATCCCCAATTAGTTGGAATATTTGACTTCGGGAATAAGAATAATTTGACGAAGGCTTTCGCTCTTTATATTTATGACTGATAGACTATTATGGACAAATCCGTATGGACATATTAAATAATCCAGGACAAAGGACAATTAACCCATGGGCATAAAACTAAAATCAACACGTCAAACATCATGATTATGGAAGTTTAAATAAGCATAATTCCTTTATTTTCATATTTAATTGCACTTCTAATTATTGCACTTTTATTTATTGTTATTGTATTTAATTGCACTTTTAATTATCGTACTTTTTAATTATCGCACTTTTGTTTATCGAAATTTCATTATCGTTATTTATTTTACGTTTTAAATTAAGTTATATTTATTTTACATTCGCTTTTAACTGCGACTAAAGTTTTAAAATCGACAAACCGGTCATTAAACGGTAAAAACCCCCTTTTATATATTATTAATATAATATATTTTGTACAAATATAATTGTTTAAAAATATAGTGTGCAATAAGCCCGCTTCCTGTGGAACGAACCGGACTTACTAAAAACTACACTACTGTACGATTAGGTACACTGCCTATAGTGTTGTAGCAAGGTTTAGGTATATCCCATTTGTAAATAAATAATTAAAACTTGTGTAATTTGTAACGTATTTCGTAGTAAAATATAGTACTATCACGTACCCCCACGCTACCACATCAAGTTTTTGACGCCGCTGCCGGGGACTCGGCGAAACGCTATATTTTTAATTTATTTTTGTATAAATATATTTATATATATTTTTAGAAAAACAATATAAAATTTATAAAAAAAACACGTTTTTCAAACTCCACGACTCGCGGAGTTTGCAGGCTTAAAACTCCACGACTCGCGGAGCCACCCTGACAGGCGCACCCAGGAACCCTACTTCGCATTTATTACGGAATAATATTAATTATTATTATTTTAAAACCCTAATTAGGTTTAATTAATTTAATTTTTAATTTTTAGTTTTAATTAAATTTGTAATAATTACTTTTAATTAGTTTTATTATATATAAAAATTAATACTTTTATAAAATAAAAATATAAAAATAATATTTTTATAAAAATTGTACTTTTTACAACTTTAGGTTTATTTTTATATTTTTTATTTTTTTAGTGTAATATTTGTATCTTTATTGTTCGTAGCTAGTTTTAAGTTCTAGTATTTTACCGTAGCTTATTTTTATTTTTAGATTTTTAGACTTTGCCGTTAAATCCCTTAAGTGCTATTTCTTTAGACTAAGATTTAGGTGCTTTAGAATTTTGCGACGATTTTAAAATTTTAGTGCCTTTTAAGTCACGACTCGCTACTTTCTTATTTTTATTTTTCGACGTTTTTCGACGCGCATTCTTTTTCTTTCTTATTTCTCGACGCTTTAGTTTTTAGGACTTAGAAATTTTCTCTATTTCTTATCTAATATCTCAAACGGAAAGAAAAATTATTTAAGTGGTTAAATTAATGGACGTTGACAATTTTCTGCTTCGTAGTAATAGTTGGATTTGTTAGTGGCTGAGTTGTGAGCTACCGATTTAAAGGGTTCTGGCTCCCTGCTGCATCTTTTGGCTATTCGAAACGTGGGCAAAAGTAGAAAAGCCTATTAATTGGACAACTTATATAAGTTTTTCTATTTTTATAACTAATAGGATAATTAGTAAATGCACCACATTGTAGCTAAAATTTGGCCATCGCAATAAAATGGAAAATTTTGAAAACAAGGCTATGGAAACTCTTTTTGATATCCAAAATCAATTAAATCAATACTCTCAAACGGGTGTTGATGACAATTCGTTCGGTCAATCTTGGATCACGAATGACGAAACAATAACTGGTTGTGAAATCTGTGGAGATTATCACTCAACATGGGAATGTTATTATTACGTTCCTATGGAAAATTACGCACCCACGGAACCTGAATGGAATGATTATAAAGAATACAATTCAAATTAGGATTATTCCCAAGAATATTTCCAAACTCAACAACCAGTAGACGAGGAAAATTACGTGTCTGAAAATTTATTAGACAATATGAAAATCAAACTCGAAGAACTCAATGCTCAAAATGAACAAATGAGAGAGTTTGTAAACCGGCAAGCTGAAACTCTATCAGACTACACACCTGTTGATCTGAGGAGTCGTGTGCAAGAAAATCTCTTATCATCGAATTTTGATGAATTCGAGAGCTCCGAAATCACCAACTATCCCGATGATACTTTTTATTCAGTCTTACCAATTTCACAACATATCGACACATTAGCCTCTACCGACGAAATCATCGATCCATGAATGGATAAAGAAGAAGTAAGGGTGACAAATTGGTACTCTTGGGAATACGATAACGTTGAAAATTTTACCCCCGAGGCCAAACCGAACTTCACCATTCCACAACCTTCCAACCCAATATTCTCAATAGACGAGTCATCCACCGGAAATGAACTACGAGCTATAATAGATAATGACACCTCGAATTTCACCCAATTGGGTAATAGAGGTGAAAACTTTGATCCTGAGAATAAAAGGAAGGAAATATTAGGAATTGTCCACCCTATAGAAATAAGTATGTCGATGTATATCGATCCATTTGACCAAAAACCAGAAAAGAGACATATCCATTTACTAAAAGCTACACTTAAAAAAGAATTAAGTAGTGACAATCGGGCGAGTCTAAACTTTAAACCCATTGATATATTATACACCACCCGAGATGTAAATAACTGGCTCACTACTCTAATTCGTGGAACTCATTCTACCGACTTCACATGTCGTCAGCTAAGTGTGGGGAAGTCTAACCCCACTTAACGTTAAATTCGGGGTTCGGGTTAGTGCATAACTCGTTAATAAAAATGCATGATAATTTAGGGTAAAATACGTATATTCAAAGATTAGCAAACAGTTCAGAAAAGCAACCGTTTTTGAAGAAAAATATGTGTGATAAAACAAGAAGGAATGAACGATGAGGCGCGCCATCTATCATTTGACGAGCTTTGTAATTACAAACTGGGTATTTTCAATCACTTTTCTTCACTAATCACCCTCATGAATTTATAATTAGAGTCTGATTTCATGCAAATGAGGGCATTGCATGATCTCAAGTGTGGGAAGGGTTATAAATTCTCTCGGGTTTATACGCCAAATTTTATGAAAATTTGAAAAATTTTCAATTAAATGAATTTAAAATCATGTTTATATATATTTATGAACGGTGAAAATTAGGTGTTAATACCGAAATTATCGTTACCTCGAAAAGGACATAAATTGAGAAACACCCTAAAACGCTTGAATTTATTTATTTAAGAATAAAAAGGCAAAAAAAGAAACTAAGTGTGGGGAGAATGTACCTAGTTATTCAATTAAAAACTATCTAGCACATGTTTCTGTAAAGTTTATTGCAGGTGCTTTTGTTTTGGACTAAATTAACTATTTTACCCGATGAAAGAAAAGAAAAGATGGATCTACACGATGAATCAATTCCATCATTAAAAGGAAGTAAAGTCTTCCGAAAAAGACACGCGCTTCTTGATTTAGGTCAAGAAGTTGTCGTCCAGACCAGCTGTAGGTTGACGAAAAATCTAGAAAAGTCATCACTAAAATCAGCAGGAAATCCACGGACCTCAGCATCAAACAGGGTCGCCAAGTGGTCAGATTTATCCTAACCATAAGAAGGATTTATCTCGTACAATGGGGGGATACCGTGCAAATTAGCTTGATAAGACTAATGAATCAGATTCCCAGAAAGGATAATCTCCTTAAAGATTAAAAATCAGCTTTTAAGCCTAATATTACTCAATCCTTGAGATTGACCTTAAAGATTGAGAACTACAAACTCATGAAATTCAATGATATCTAAACTCGAGCTTGAACTAGAAAATATTTTGATCAAAATTACAAACCGATTTGTTTTCTGAAAACCTATTTTCAATGCGTTCATTACCATTGAACGTAAAATCCTAGGAATTCACTTGGAATTCATTAGGTCACCTGAACCAAATCGGGTGTCAACCGTAAGAACGGTGGTTGCATAGCATGGTCAAAGACAGGACCTTGTGCCAGACCGAAAAATTATAAGGGTGAGCTTTACTATTGCTCCTACAAAGGATAGTAATTGCATCCGACACGTTATAGACCATAATCAAAAGCAAGTCACGAGACATTGCCTTAACAGTTGCTTGTTCATCGCTTTCCTTTACAACCGGACGGTAGTTTACCGAAAGGTAATATACGGGATAAGTAAACTTGACGTGTTGCTTTCCTAATACAAGGTTAGCAAGTGGGTGACACAAAACTATAAGTTTTGAGCTAAAATTTTCAAATCTGAAACCCACAAAACCCACAAAAATATTTTGCAACACCGGTGAAGGGTTATTCCGGAAAACTTATCTAGGGTAAAAGCTAGATTAAATTTTCAAAAAGATCAAATGTTTCCTTAAGGATCTACATTTTCATAGTCATGTGGGACTGTAAACCACATCGTTACTATCATTGTTTATACCGCCGTATCAAAATCACTGAAGTATAAAGTGTGAAGAATAAAGAAGTGATTCGCGTGATTTAATTTCAAGTTCTGTATTGCTTGAGGACAAGCAACGTTCAAGTGTGGGGATATTTGATAGTGCACCAAATGAACATATATTTAGTAGCAATATCCTCCCAATATGTAAATTATTTAGTTGTAATTTTGCTATTGTAAGTTGTAATCGTTTATATTAAATAAGTGCGAAGACAAAAGGCGGAAACGAAGATTTTAAGACACAAACGTCCAAAAAGCTCAAATGTACAAGATACAATTCAAAAGGTTCAATTTATTGATGAGAAACGTCTAAAAATGACAAGATTACAAGTTACAAAATGCAAAGTACACGATATAAAATAGTACGCAAGGACGTTCGAAAATCCGGAATCGGGACATGAGTCAACTATCAACGCCCGACGCAACGGACTAAAAATTACAAGTCTACTATGCACAAGAATATAATATAATATATAAATAATTATATTAATTATTTATATTTTATATTTATATATAAATTATGTCGACAAGCAAGGTTCCAAAATTATGTGAGCTGGATTTTCAAACTCCACGACTCGCGGAGTTTGCAAGCTTAAAACTCCACGACTCGTGGAGCTATCAGAAATCAAAACGCCTATAAAAGGCCATGCATTCTGCCGAGTAAAAATATAAAAAAATAATAATAATAATACCCTGTAATAAATAATAAATAAAAATATATATATATATATATATATATATATATATATATATATATAGTATAGGGTAGTTTTATATTAGATTAGTTCGGGTTATGTAAAGGTTATTTTACGGGTTTTGGAAGTCGAAATTCTGTCCGTGTAACACTACGCGATAAATACTCAATGTAAGTTATGTTCTCCTTTTTAAATTAATGTCTCGTACTTAAGTTATTATTATGCTTATTTAATACCGAAGTAATCATGATGTTGGACTAAAAATATTAAAATTGGGTAATTGGGCTTTGTACCATAATTGGGGTTTGGATAAAAGAACGACACTTGTGGAAATTAGACTATGGGCTATTAATGGGTTTTATATTAACTAAACAATACCTTGTTAATTTAATATACAAACTTATAATTTGACGTATTTATATATAACCACATACGCTTGACTGGGTACGGTGGGCGGGATATCTATAAATACCAATAATTATTCATTTTACCGGACACGGAACTGGATTAATAGTTAATAGACTTGTTGAAACAGGGGTGAATTACATTCAAGGGTAATTGGTGTAATTGTTAACAAATTAGTAAAACCTTGGTTTACACGCAGTCGATAACCTGGTGTATTCATTAAACAAAGTATTAAAACCTTGTTACAATTTGAATCCCCAATTAGTTGGAATATTTGACTTCGGGAATAAGAATAATTTGACGAAGGCTTTCGCTCTTTATATTTATGACTGATGGACTATTATGGACAAATCCGTATGGACATATTAAATAATCCAGGACAAAGGACAATTAACCCATGGGCATAAAACTAATATCAACACGTCAAACATCATGATTATGGAAGTTTAAATAAGCATAATTCCTTTATTTTCATATTTAATTGTACTTCTAATTATTGCACTTTTATTTATTATTATTGTATTTAATTGCACTTTTAATTATCGTACTTTTTAATTATCGTACTTTTATTTATCGAAATTTCATTATCGTTATTTATTTTACGTTTTAAATTAAGTTATATTTATTTTACATTCGCTTTTAACTGTGACTAAAGTTTTAAAATCGACAAACCGGTCATTAAACGGTAAAAACCCCCTTTTATATATTATTAATATAATATATTTTGTACAAATATAATTGTTTAAAAATATAGTGTGCAATAAGCCCGCTCCCTGTGGAACGAACCGGACTTACTAAAAACTACACTACTGTACGATTAGGTACACTGCCTATAGTGTTGTAGCAAGGTTTAGGTATATCCCATTTGTAAATAAATAATTAAAACTTGTGTAATTTGTAACGTATTTCGCAGTAAAATATAGTACTATCACGTACCCCCCACGCTACCACATCATGCACCGTCTATATCTGTATTTCTCTGCAAAACACATTAAACAAAAAATTTGTGCATCCAAATATGCATTAGTGTTAGCAAAATAACAAATTAAAACAATTACAATAACATGTTTAATCCATATTAAACTTATACTCATTTTCATATTTTTATCAATTCTACAATTTTTTCAAATAAGCACATATGAAAATGTTTACAAAGTTCATAAGCTTTTATCTCAAATAACATGTTAAAATAATCATTACTAGCAATTAAACAAGTTTCAAATGGCATTTATATCAAATTAATCAAGTTCATGAATTTTAGATTTAAAAAGTCGACTTTAATTCTCAAAAATCATGTTTAGGATCAAAGTTTGGATCATTTAACAACCTAAACATGTTACACTATTTAATTTAGCACTAATTCATAACAAAAATCGGCCATAACGTGTTTATATCAAAAAGCCCAAATTGCACAAGAACACAAACCCTAGATTTCTAAAAATTTTGAAGTTTTTGGCTTCAAATCATGTTAAATAGCATCAACCTAGGTTATACATACATAATATACTAACAATTTAACTCTAATTACACTAGAAATTAACAAAATCAAATTAGGTAAAAATTAGCTCAAGAACACTAAAATTCGAATTTAAAGAGTTTTAGGGGTGAAATCTTTACCTTCCTGCCTCCCCATCTGAGAAAAGACATGATTATAGCGGATTATTGTGATGAATTTTGTTGATTTTGGTGAAAAATTGATGAAATTTGAGGGTGTTTGGGAGAGTTTTCGTATGTATGTGTGTGTGTTTTTGTGAAGACAGAGACCAGGTCGTGGGATTTTTTTATCTGTCCAGTTTTATGGGGTCATGCGACCGCATGACTTTGAAGAGGAAACCCCATGCGATCGCATGGGGTCTGATCCTTTTTTTTTATAAAACCTTTAACTTCTTAAAACAAAAAAGTGATTTATTTAAAATTTTGTTTTCCTTTTTATTTAGGAAGAGGTCGTTTCGGTACGTTTACCTAGTCCGTCCCTCGACAAAATTTAAAATTTGTCATTTTAAAGCGATTATTTTAAAAGCAAAGATTTTTGGGTTTTTTAAATATTTTTGGAATACTTTAAATCAATAAGATTAAAAATAATGATAATAAAATTTTTCGTCCCGCCCTCGGGTAAAGCAATTTCGGTTCAACGATCTGGTCTTCAACTCACGATGAATTTTAGAAATCATATTTTTAACTTAATGAAATAAAGTACATTTTTGTTTTTAAATTCACACCAAATTTAAAATGCATAAAATTAAAAATTCATATAAATATCATTAATATTTAAATATATTAATTTTACAAACTTATATTAAAAATATTAGTTTTTAAAATATTTACACACTTAAATATATTGATTTAAAAATTTATAATATTAATTTTAAAAACATGGTAAAAAATAAAATTAAAAATCTTTTTGGTCTTTTATCCCACTTTAATCAATCAAATATTATCAAAAATATACGCCCCTTTGGATAAAGTAATTTCGGCTATATTACCTAGTTTTACTCCTGACAAATTTTTGAAATATTTTAGGTTAGTTGATTAAAGATATTTATACCTTATGAATAAACGGTAAATTTCGCAGTGATGTAATAAATTTTTGTATGATATCAATAATTTCGGTTTCGCATACCTAATTTTATTGAATATCAATTTACCACTTTATAGCGAACGATTCAGCGTTTATTATCAAAAGGTTAAAAGCAATAAAATAAAAAATAAAACTGTACATACATACCTGTGAGATAGAATTCTCAGAGACCCGCTTTAGCCGACTCATAGGAGAATCGTGTAATTTAATTTTCCATAGCTACATAAGCGTAACCTCGATTCTTCAATAACTTTTCTTCTAAACATATGAACGGTCCTTCTCTGCTTAGAGTAACAAATTCGGTATTTGAATATGTTTGATAGTTCGAACATTTATCTTCGTGTGACCATTTTCCGCATTTATGACATCTTTCAAGGTGTCGTGCTCTTCTTTTTGTTGCGGATTTTGATTTTCCTTTACTAAAATGTGTCTTATGATGATCTTTCCTGAGTTCTTTCCTTACTTCGTCCATTTTTCCTCTTATGAATGATACTAGTTCACTCGGGAAGATGTTATTATTACGTTTAGTAATCATAGCGTGTAGTAGTATACCATGGTTCAGATCAAAGGAATTCTTCATCTCATAAAACCTAAAAGAAATAAAAATTCAGAATGGAGGGAGAAGACTAGTTCTTTAGGGTCTGCTAGGGAAAGACCATTCGGATTCCATTTTCGAGAACTACGCGAAAACAGAAAATCTAACTCTAACAGAAATACATATTACCCTTAAAAGATTCGAATCTTCCCACACTTAGTTAGCTGTGGTGTCGAAATTGTGATTAACTTCATCTTAAACATCCATTGGATTATCTATGTAATGTTTAACTCTGTGACCATTAACATTAAATTCAACCCCATTTGAATTTATTAACTCTACTGTTCCGTATGAGAAAACTCTTTTCACTATGAATGGTCCAGACCATCTTGATTTCAATTTTCCAGGAAATAACTTGAATCGTGAATTGAAAAGAAGAACTCTGTCTCCTTCCTTAAATTCTTTTGAACTTCTGATTCTTTTATCATGCCATTTCTTCGTTCTTTCCTTATAGATTAAGGAATTTTCATATGCTTCATGTCTTAATTCTTCTAATTCGTTTAGTTGACTTAACCGTAGACGTCCAGCTTCATGTAAATCAAGATTACATGTCTTCAAAGCCCAAAATGCTTTGTGCTCAATTTCTACTGGAAGGTGACATGCTTTTCCGTAAACAAGTTTAAAAGGTGTGGTACCAATTGGAGTTTTGTAGGCTATTCTAAAAGCCCAGAGTGCATCCTCCAATTTCATGGACCATTACTTCGGATTTGATCCTACGGTTTTCTCTAGAATACGTTTTAAAGCTCGGTTGGTATTTTCAACTTGTCTACTTGTTTGTGGATGATAAGCGGTTGAGATTTTATGAGTTACTCCATATCTTTTAAGAACTTTCTCAAGTTGATTATTACAAAAATGAGTACCCCGATCACTTATTAAAGCTTTCGATGTTCCAAACCTAGCAAAAAGACATTTTAAGAAGTTGACTACAACTAGTGCATCATTAGTTGGGAGAGCTTGTGCTTCCGCTCATTTAGATACATAATCAATGGCAACGAGAAAGTAGAGATTATTATGAGATTTTGGAAATGGACCCATAAAGTCAATACCCCAAACGTCAAAAACTTCATATACTTGAATGACATTTTGTGGCATATCATCACGTTGACTTATTTTTCTGGCCCTTTGACAAGTATCACAGGATTTACAAAGAAGGTGTGCGTCTTTGAAAATTGTAGTCCAATAAAATCCAGCATCGTAGACTTTTCTTGCCGTGAGTTGAGGCCCATAATGCCCTCCTGTTGGTCTTGTGTGACAATGGTTTAAGATTTGACTAGCTTCATCTCCGAATACACATCGGCTTATTATTCCATCGGGACAACTTTTAAACAAATGTGGATCTTCCCAAAAATAGTGTTTTATATCACTAAAGAATTTTTTCGTTTTTGGTACGACAACCCTTTTTCAAGGAATCCACATACTAAGTAGTTTGCATAGTCTGCAAACCTTGGAATTTCATTATTATCAATTTTCAAAAGATATTCATCAGGAAAGTTGTCTTATATGGCCGATTCATTTAGAACTTCTAATTCGGGATTTTCAAGACGAGAAAGATGATCAGCGGCGAGATTTTCTGCTCCCTTTTTGTCTCGGATTTCAATATCGAACTCTTGTAAGATTAAGATCCAACGGATTAAACGTGGTTTGGCATCTTATTTTGAAAATAGGTATCTAAGAGCAGAATGGTCGGTATAGATCACCGTTTTTGCTAGAACGAGATATGAACGAAATTTGTCAAAAGCAAAGACAATATCAAGGAGTTCTTTTTCAGTAGTTGTGTAATTCGTCTGTGCTCCTTGTAACGTCTTACTAGCGTAATAAATAGGTTGAAATCGTTTTTCAATCCTTTGTCCTAAAACGGTTCCCATTGCAAAATCACTTGCATCGCACATGAGTTCAAATGGTAGATTCCAATTTGGAGTTATCATGATCGGCGCATTAGTGAGTTTTTCTTTAAGAATATTAAAAGATTTGATGCATTCATCCGAAAAGATGAATGGAGCATCCTTTTCTAGGAGTTTATTCATAGGAGTGGCAATTTTAGAAAAGTCTTTTATGAAACGTCGGTAAAAACCGGCATGCCCTAGAAAACTCCTAACTCCTCTAACATTGGTGGGATGTGGAAGTTTATCAATTACATCTACTTTAGCTCTATCCACTTCAATTCCTTCCTTTGAAATTTTATGACCACGAACGATGCCTTCTTTTACCATGAAATGGCATTTATCCCAATTAAGAACTAGATTTGATTGTTCGCATCTAATAAGCATTCGTTCAAGATTAACTAGACATGATTCAAAAGTATCACCGAAGACTGAAAAGTCATCCACGAAAATTTCAATGCATTCTTCTATCATGTCGTGAAAAATCGCCATCATACACTATAAAGTTCTTCACCATAAAGTTAGATTTTCGCATCCCATGCATTCTTCTATCATCCCAAGTGAAATCCATGCATTGTTCTTCACCATAAAGTTGGATTTTCGCGTCCCACCACCACTTGGCATCGCCCCTCAACATGCTACACCCCGTACCTTGTCTTCTTATCGAGAGGACATTCACAAGTATGGAAAGCCCCCTCCATATCGGAGATCCAACGGGCACTCTTAAGAGGGTCCTGTTCACCATCGAAGGTGGGAGGTTGAGAATCCTTGAAATTTTTATAAAAGAAGTCCCGTCTCCCCACATTATCTTCTTGTAGAACAAGCTTAACTTGTTCCTTAACCACATTGACTAGTTGCTCGTCGATCGTATCTAGAAACATCTTCTTAACGTCTTTGAGAAACTCCACTTTTTGACGTTTAAAGATGGCCTCAACTTTGGCCGTGAACTTAACACCCTCACTCGTACCTCCTTCATTGGTGTCGTGTCTATTTCTCATCTTTATTCTATAAAACGGAATTAGGTTAAACAACGAACGAAAAGACATGACACATATACATATTCATCTCACCGCCCCATCTTGCTCAACAATCGTCGTACATCGCTTGTTTGACACGATTTGAACCCTTAACAATGGTAGCTAATCATTGTTACGCGAACACATCGCGTTAACTTGCTAGTACAACTTCTATCTCGCTTGATGATCGGAAATACAACACAAAACAATTAGCGCATAGTTAGTTTACCTAAACCTAGGCACTAACTAGTTCCCAGTCCGACCCGTCTCCTACAAGTCCCGCATAACGCGCATAAACAATTCAAGTCTAAGTCTAGGCACCTATCTCAAGTCGCCTAAATCCCTTAGACCATGCTCTGATACCACTTGAAACAACCCAACCCGTATTCCATACGATAATTTTTTTTTAAAATAACAAACCTTTAGCGCCCAATTAAACAGTTACATGTAACCCATTTAAACGATATCACAATTAAATATTTACAAACGGCATGAAGGCCCTTAACAAATGTAATACAAGTTTGACCCATTCACAAGTGATAGTTTTAATCCAAACAACACCTCGAGCAAGGTTTGGGGCTAAACTACCCTAAACACTAGGCCAACTTCAAAAGCTTCAACAAGCATCACCAAGGGACACCTAGTACCCAACAACCCCTTTTCCCCTATCCGCACCTGCATCTAAAAAGATAAACAACGAGAGGGGTAAGCTAATGCTTAGTGAGTGCAACAATTATACGAATACATATACAACCTACTTACTTGCAATCACTTACGCATTTACCGCATACATGCTAGCAATATAAATAATCATACCATCGCAAGTATAATAACTAAACTTCCAATCACACGAGCTAGAAAAAGTTAGCATATTAATAGCATATAGTTCACAATTTAATATGCTAAATACAATTCACACAACCATGGTTAACAAATCGTATAAGGGAACGGTTCTTGAAAGACCGTCGGAGTTCATAACATCCATTAGTGTTATTTAAACACCGCGTAATCACCAATCCCCTGGGTGATGTCTTAAACACCGCGACTAACTCACCCCCATGACGATGTGGCGTCTTGAACACCGCGATGATTCCACATGTCAATCAAACAATGAGTGGTGTCTTGAACACCGCGACAATTCCACTCCCATGACAATGTGATGTCTTGAACACCGCGACAATACCACATGTCAATCAAAACAATGAGTAGTGTCTTGAACACCGCGACAATACTACTCGTTACTTAGAATGTGGTGTCTTAAACACCGCGACAATACCACATTCACACTGCACAAATAAATACATTATATACCTACACGCATAATTATTCCACTCACCTTAACACCAAGATGATGATTATGCACTTTCGAAACTTCAAAGCAAAGTACCTAATACATTAAGTACACATTCAATACACAACTTGTGGAACCAACCACCATACTTACACTTGAGCATTTAATGACCCAATTTGCATTAAATAGCTCAACTACACCAAAACCGCCCATAAATGGTCAAGACTCATATTTAATCACTAAAGCTAGCGATTTATAGTCTACTAACTTTAAATAACACAAACTTAGGGTACTTCATACCCATTTCACCCAAACTAGGTCAACATTACCCATTTGACCCATTTTAACACTTAGACTCACAAATCAAGTCAAACTTAACTTATTAACAATTCTTTCATCATTTTACAAGTGTAATAGTGAATAACAACACCATTAATACTTGCTAATCTCAATATACATGAACAAACCGTAGGTTAACTCCACTTGGGTTCCCTTACATAAAGTTACCCCAAATTCACCCATTAAGTCCCTAAATGGGTCTTACAAGTCTCAAATGGCCAAACCCTAGCCATAAATTAACTAAAACTCAAATACGGAGTTAAGACTTACCAACACTATCCACTCATAGCTAAGAATGAGGAGAACAACTTTAATACTTGCTCCAAGGATTGATTCACAAATCTCCACTCTCAAATCTCACTTAGAAATCAATTGGGTTTTATGTTTTGAGAGTAAATGGAGAAAGAAAATAGAAATGAAATGAATAAAATGGATAAGTGGTGGAGATTAAATGCTCCCATCAGATCTACACGCAAAAAGACCAAAATACCCTTGATTCACTCTTTTTAAAAGCTAAAACCGGAACCAGGTCACCCAGTGGGTCGCGGCGCGACCACATATGTCGCGGCGCGGCAATTAACTGATTTTTCGAGCTGTCTTAATCCACTCCTGACTTTGATTTGCGTTGTTTATCGCTGCGCGACCAAGAGCCTCGCGGCGCGGCAATGGCCTGTAACTGACCCATTCGACAACTTAGCTTAAAAATTGATTTATACAGCTAGTACACCCCGTTCACGCTTCCTATATACGTCTAAACTTCGTCTTTAAGCCTCACAAGACTTAACATCAACAAAACCTATGCATATACTTATACATGCATGCATTCCAATATATATATATATATATATATATATATATATATATATATATATATATATATATATATATATATATATATATATATATATATATATATATATATATATATATATATATATATATATATATATATATATATATATATGTATATATATATATACACACACAAATACATTTACGCATTAATTAACACTCAATTCATTTCATCACATAACGAACGAGTTATAAGCGTACTAATGGTTAAATATGTACCTTATATCACGTGTGGGAAAAACGGGATGTTACAACTCTCCCCCACTTGAATCGGAGCGCGTCCTCGCGATCCAAGCCGCATGGCAAGCCAGAAGATAAACCAAAACAAACTCTTCGGATTCCCACATAAATTCGGAACTCTTTCGATGACGCCATTGGACCTTAAAGGTCCTCACCTCCTTGTTACACAACAATTTAACCTTCTCATCAAGAATAGCTATCGGCTCCTCCACATACTCTAGCTTGTTGTTCAAGGTAATCTCATCTAACGGCACCCAAGTCGAGTCATCCGCAAGACACCTACGAAGATGGGAAACATGAAACGTGTTATGGATCCCCGCAAGCTCTTTAGGCAACTCTAGTCTATATGCAACCTCACCAACACATGCCAAAACCTTGAAAGGACCAATAAACCGAGGAGCTAACTTTCCTCATTTTCGAAACCGAATAACACCCTTCCATGGCGAAACCTTAAGCATCACCATGTCACCTTCTTGAAATTCAATCGTTCGTCTACCTTTATCGGCATAAGATTTTTGTCTATCTTGCGCCGCCTTAAGTCGAGCCCGAATCATCTCAATCTTATTATTCGTCTCTAGGACCAAATCGGTACTCCCGATTTCTCGTTGTCCCACTTCACCCTAACAAATAGGAGTTCGACACCTACGCCCATAAAGCATCTCTTAAGGAGGCATTCCAATACTAGTGTGGTAACTATTATTGTACGAGAATTCCACCAATGGTAAGTGCTCATCCCAACTACCACCGAAATCAATAACACACGCCCTTAACATATCCTCCAACGTTTGATTCGTACGTTCGGTTTGACCGTCCATTTGAGGATGATACGTCGTGCTCATTTTCAATTGAGTACCCATATCTTTATGAAACTTATTCCAAAACCGAGTAGTGAAACGGGTATCTCGATCTGAAATAATAGATATAGGAACCCCATATCTCGATATCACCTCCTTGATAAACAACTTGGACAAAGTCTCCAACGATATCGTTTCCCGAATGGGAAGAAACAAAGCACTCTTCGTCAATCTATTAACTATCACCCAAATCGTATCATATTGGGTTCTCGCCGTCTTTGGTAACTTCGTAATGAAGTCCATGGTAATGTGCTCCCATTTCCATTTCGGGACTTCCAAAGGTTGCAACTTACCGTACGGCTTTTGGTGTTCGGCTTTGACTGTGACGACCCGGAAATTTTCGACCAAATTTAAACTTAATCTCATAATGGTTTCGACACGATAAACAAAGTCTGTAATGTTGAGTCTCAAAAATATTAAACTATTTTCATGAAAACATTTGACCTTTGACTATTACCCGATGATTCACGAACCTATAAATGAAAATATAAATATATATATAAATAAATATAAGGATATATATAATAATTTGAGTTAATAAAATACACTTTAATCAAATACAATTAGAGAATACAAAATAATATATAGAATTATTAAGTTATTATCAAGATGAGTATATATATATTACATAAATAATAATACGTAATAATAAAATTTAACATAATAAGTATAGTTATAAAATATATTTGTTATAACAATATATTTATTACTTTCCATATTAAAATCTATATTAGTTAGATTAATATGAAAATATATAGATATAAATAAATTATTGTATTATTACTAATATTATTGTGATTAGTATTATTAACAATATCATCGGTAATATTACTATTATCATTTTATAATTTCCATTATTGTATTTTTAGTATAATTTTACAAAAATTATTATTAATATTATTATTATTATTATTAGAATTAGCATTCTTAGTAAAATTAAAAACATTATTAAACTTATTAATAGATTTATATTATTAAGTAATATTATAAAAGTTAATATAATATATACATATGTATTTATATAAGTATAAAACAAATATATAAATAAAAATGGATATATATATATATACATATATATGATACAGTTAAATATATATAAACTCATATATAGATATATATATTTATAAACACGATTATAATACATATATATATATACAAAATACGTACGGATATATATACATAAGTACTCATACAGATATATACTAGTATTTAAATACAGATATATATATATATATATATATATATATATATATATATATATATATATATATATATATATATATATATATATATATATATATATATATATATAAACTCGTAATCTGCTTTCTATCCCCTTCTGCGTTCATTTTTTTCCTCTGGGGATATGCTTGCCGACGAATCATCACTATAATACAATATCAATCAATTTTTGTAACAGGATTCAATCAACTACTCGCTTATACAAATCTCTACTGCTATTATTCATGAATTAAAAACAGAAAACTCATGAAAATATATCTCTCTTTCTCTGTTCTTCAACTTTTTAATCATATCTCAACATCGAATCCATACTAGAAAAGTAACATTGCAATTAGATTAGAAATCTTCCACTTAAACTATCCGGAAAATCTGAGGTCTCAATTCTTCCTAACGAACTCCAATTTTCGAGTCAAAGTTTTTGGATAAAAAAAGTCAACTTTTGTTCTTTGATCAAAATTCGAATTTTCTGTAATGTTTATTGTTAATTAGAAGATTTAGAAAGTTTATAAGAATCATATACAAAGTTTTTCATGATATAATAATTGCCCAAAACATTCACAAATTGGGAAACATTTTTTTTTCTTTTACAATCAGCGACGCAGCAGTAGCTGCAAAATTTTTATTTTTTTTGTTTCATTTTTTTTGAACACCTATGTTAGTTTATGATTGTTTACAAGTGTAATAAAAACAACAGCAAAATCGTTTTAGCTGTGTTTATGAGGTTAGAGTCGAATTGAGTTGATTAGAATGAGGAAGATGATGAATTAAAGAAATGAGTTATAACTACATGGGGTTTAATTCCAGAAAATGGGCAACAGCCCAACGGTTTATAGTGTTGAGGGTATTCAAGTGGTCGCGAGTTCAATCCTGATATGTAATGTTTTTTTTTTTTGAGAATAAAGAAGAAGAAAGGAACAGCTCGAAATATAGGTTATATTTTTATGTTTATGGGTTTAATTAGAAAACTGAAACTGGTCGAATGGTTAAGTATGGGTTTGGGTATTCGAGAGGTCGGGGGTTCGAGTCTGGTTCGCGACAGTATTCTTTTTGAGGTAGTTATTTAAGTTCCTTATTTCTTTTATTATTATTATTATTATTATTATTATTATTATTATTATTATTATTATTATTATTATTATTATTATTATTATTATTATTATTATTATTATTTGAAATGTCCCGTTCTTATTGATTAAAAATGTTCCATATTAATTGATTTCGTTGCGAGGTTTTGACCTCTATATGAGACGTTTTTCAAAGACTGCATTCATTTTAAAACAAACCATAACTTTTATTTCATCAATAAAGGTTTAAAAAGCTTTACGTAGATTATCAAATAATGATAATCTAAAATATCCTGTTTACACACGACCATTACATAATGGTTTATAATACAAATATGTTACAACAAAATAAGTTTCTTGAATGCAGTTTTTACACAATATCATACAAGCATGGACTCCAAATCTCGTCCTTATTTAAGTATGCGATAGCGGAAGCTCTTAATAATCACCTGAGAATAAACATGCTTAAAACGTCAACAAAAATGTTGGTGAGTTATAGGTTTAACTTATATATATCAAATCATAATAATAGACCACAAGATTTCATATTTCAATACACATCCCATACATAGAGATAAAAATCATTCATATGGTGAACACCTGGTAACCGACATTAACAAGATGCATATATAAGAATATCCCCATCATTCCGGGACACCCTTCGGATATGATATAAATTTCGAAGTACTAAAGCATCCGGTACTTTGGATGGGGTTTGTTAGGCCCAATAGATCTATCTTTAGGATTCGCGTCAATTAGGGTGTCTGTTCCCTAATTCTTAGATTACCAGACTTAATAAAAAGGGGCATATTCGATTTCGATAATTCAACCATAGAATGTAGTTTCACGTACTTGTGTCTATTTTGTAAATCATTTATAAAACCTGCATGTATTCTCATCCCAAAAATATTAGATTTTAAAAGTGGGACTATAACTCACTTTCACAGATTTTTACTTCGTCGGGAAGTAAGACTTGGCCACTGGTTGATTCACAAACCTATAACAATATATACATATATATCAAAGTATGTTCAAAATATATTTACAACACTTTTAATATATTTTGATGTTTTAAGTTTATTAAGTCAGCTGTCCTCGTTAGTAACCTACAACTAGTTGTCCACAGTTAGATGTACAGAAATAAATCGATAAATATTATCTTGAATCAATCCACGACCCAGTGTATACGTATCTCAGTATTGATCACAACTCAAACTATATATATTTTGGAATCAACCTCAACCCTGTATAGCTAACTCCAACATTCACATATAGAGTGTCTATGGTTGTTCCGAAATATATATAGATGTGTCGACATGATAGGTTGAAACATTGTATACGTGTCTATGGTATCTCAAGATTACATAATATACAATACAAGTTGATTAAGTTATGGTTGGAATAGATTTGTTACCAATTTTCACGTAGCTAAAATGAGAAAAATTATCCAATCTTGTTTTACCCATAACTTCTTCATTTTAAATCCGTTTTGAGTGAATCAAATTGCTATGGTTTCATATTGAACTCTATTTTATGAATCTTAACAGAAAAAGTATAGGTTTATAGTCAGAAAAATAAGTTACAAGTCATTTTTGTAAAGGTAGTCATTTCAGTCGAAAGAATGACGTCTAGATGACCATTTTAGAAAACATACTTCCACTTTGAGTTTAACCATAATTTTTGGATATAGTTTCATGTTCATAATAAAAATCATTTTCTCAGAATAACAACTTTTAAATCAAAGTTTATCATAGTTTTTAATTAACTAACCCAAAACAGCCCGCGGTGTTACTACGACGGCGTAAATCCGGTTTTACGGTGTTTTTCGTGTTTCCAGGTTTTAAACCATTAAGTTAGCATATCATATAGATATAGAACATGTGTTTAGTTAATTTTAAAAGTCAAGTTAGAAGGATTAACTTTTTTTTTGCGAACAAGTTTAGAATTAACTAAACTATGTTCTAGTGATTACGAGTTTAAACCTTCGAATAAGATAGTTTTATATATATGAATCGAATGATGTTATGAACATCATTACTACCTCAAGTTTAGTAGGTAAACCTACTGGAAGTGACAAGAAATGATCTAGCTTCAAAGGATCTTGGATGGCTTGAAAGTTCTTGAAGTAGGATCATGACACAAAAACAAGTTCAAGTAAGATTTTTACTCGAATTAAGATAGTTTATAGTTATAGAAATTGAATCAAAGTTTGAATATGAATATTACCTTGAATAAGAAAGATAACCTACTATATATAACAAAGGTTTCTTGATCTTAGATGATTACTTGGAATGGATTAGAAAGCTTGGAAGTAAATTAGTAAACTTGAAGGGATTTTTGAAGTGTTCTTGAAGTGTTCTTCCTATGATGATTATAGCTTGATTCTTGAAGTGATTTTTGATGAAGATGATGATTAACTACTGGAAAAATACGTTCATAATAGTGTGTGTGTGTGTTGAGAGAGAATTAGAAAGAGAATCGGAAGTGAAATGGAGTGAATGATGAGTGGTAATTGGTGAGTGGTGAGTGGGGTTAAAAGGAGTTCTAGTTAGTTGACTAGCTCATGGTAGAAGTTAAAATTGATTAGACATACATGACATAATCAAGAGTGGAATCACATGCTAGTTCCTATTGGTATATACCCATAGTAAGTACGTTTTGAAGCTGTGTATAATACGGGTAAGAATACGACTAGAATTCTTGATGAAAGAAAAGAATGGGAAAGTAACTGTAACCATTTTCGTTAAGTATGAGTGTTTTGATATATGTCTTGAAGTCTTCCAAAAGTATTTTAATACATCTAATTACACTACATGTATATACATTTTAACTGAGTCGTTAAGTCATCATTAGTCGTTACATGTAAGTGTTGTTTTGAAACCTTTAAGTTAACGATCTCAATTAATGTTGTTAACCCATTGTTTATTATATCTAATGAGATGTTAAATTATTATATTATCATGATATTATGATATATTAATATATCTTAATATGATATATATACATTTAAATGTCGTTACAACGATAATCGTTACATATATGTCTCGTTTCGAAATCCCTAAGTTAGTAGTCTTGTTTATATGTATATAACTCATTGTTAATATACTTATGGAGATACTTACTTATCATAATCTCATGTTAGCCATATGTATATCCATATATATATCGTCATGTCTTTTTTACAAGTTTTAACGTTCGTGAATCGCCGGTCAACTTGGGTGGTCAATTGTCTATATGAAACATATTTCAATTAATCAAGTCTTAACAAGTTTGATTGCTTAACATGTTGGAAAAATTTAATCATGTAAATATCAATCTCAATTAATATATATAAACATGGAAAAGTTAAGGTCACTACAGTACCTACCCGTTAAATAAATTTCGTCCCGAAATTTTAAGCTGTTGAAGGTGTTGACGAATCTTCTAGAAATAGATGCGGGTATTTCTTCTTCATCTAATCTTCACGCTCCCAGGTGAACTCGGGTCCTCTACGAGCATTCCATCAAACCTTAACAATTGGTATCTTGTTTTGCTTAAGTCTTTTAACCTCACGATCCATTATTTCGACAGGTTCTTCGATGAATTGAAGTTTTTCGTTGATTTGGATTTCATCTAACGGAATAGTGAGATCTTCTTTAGCAAAAGATTTCTTCAAATTCGAGACGTGGAAAGTGTTATGTACAGCCGCGAGTTGTTGAGGTAACTCAAGTCGGTAAGCTACTGGTCCGACACGATCAATAATCTTGAATGGTCCAATATACCTTGGATTTAATTTCCCTCGTTTACCAAATCGAACAACGCCTTTCCAAGGTGCAACTTTAAGCATGACCATCTCTCTAATTTCAAATTCTATATCTTTTCTTTTAATGTCAGCGTAGCTCTTTTGTCGACTTTGGGCGGTTTTCAACCGTTGTTGAATTTGGATGATCTTCTCGGTAGTTTCTTGTATAATCTCCGGACCCGTAATCTGTCTATCCCCCACTTCACTCTAACAAATCGGAGACCTGCACTTTCTACCATAAAGTGCTTCAAACGGCGCCATCTCAATGCTTGAATGGTAGCTGTTGTTGTAGGAAAATTCTGCTAACGGTAGATGTCGATCCCAACAGTTTCCGAAATCAATAACACATGCTCGTAGCATGTCTTCAAGCGTTAGTATCGTCCTTTCGCTCTGCCCATCAGTTTGTGGATGATAGGCAGTACTCATGTCTAGACGAGTTCCTAATGCTTGCTGTAATGTCTGCCAGAATCTTGAAAAAAATCTGCCATCCCTATCAGAGATAATAGAGATTGGTATTCCATGTCTGGAGACGACTTCCTTCAAATACAGTCGTGCTAACTTCTCCATCTTGTCATCTTCTCTTATTGGCAGGAAGTGTGCTGATTTGGTGAGACGATCAACTATTACCCAAATAGTATCAAAACCACTTGCAGTCCTTGGCAATTTAGTGATGAAATCCATGGTAATGTTTTTCCATTTCCATTCCGGGATTTCGGGTTGTTGAAGTAGACCTGATGGTTTCTGATGCTCAGCTTTGACCTTAGAACACGTCAAACATTCTCCTACATATTTAGCAACATCGGCTTTCATACCCGGCCACCAAAAATGTTTCTTGAGATCCTTGTACATCTTCCCTGTTCCAGGATGTATTGAGTATCTGGTTTTATGAGCTTCTCTAAGTACCATTTCTCTCATATCTCCAAATTTTGGTACCCAAATCCTTTCAGCCCTATACCGGGTTCCGTTTTCCCGAATATTAAGATGCTTCTCCGATCCTTTGGGTATTTCATCCTTTAAATTTCCCTCTTTTAAAACTCCTTGTTGCGCCTCCTTTATTTGAGTAGTAAGGTTATTATGAATCATTATATTCATAGATTTTACTCGAATGGGTTCTCTGTCCTTCCTGCTCAAGGCATCGGCTACCACATTTGCCTTCCCCGGGTGGTAACGAATCTCAAAGTCGTAATCATTCAATAATTCAATCCACCTACGCTGCCTCATATTCAGTTGTTTCTGATTAAATATGTGTTGAAGACTTTTGTGGTCGGTATATATAATACTTTTGACCCCATATAAGTAGTGCCTCCAAGTCTTTAATGCAAAAACAACCGCGCCTAATTCCAAATCATGCGTCGTATAATTTTGTTCGTGAATCTTCAATTGTCTAGACGCATAAGCAATCACCTTCGTTCGTTGCATTAATACACAACTGAGACCTTGCTTTGATGCGTCACAATAAATCACAAAATCATCATTCCCTTCAGGCAATGACAATATAGGTGTCGTAGTTAGCTTTTTCTTCAATAACTGAAACGCTTTCTCTTGTTCATCATTCCATTCAAATTTTTTTCCTTTATGCGTTAATGCAGTCAAGGGTTTTGCTATTCTGGAAAAGTCTTGGATGAACCTTCTGTAGTAACCAGCTAGTCCTAAAAACTGGCGTATGTGTTTCGGAGTTTTTGGGGTTTCCCACTTTTCAACAGTTTCTATCTTTGCCGGATCCACCTTAATACCTTTTTTGTTCACTATGTGACCGAGGAATTGAACTTCTTCCAACCAAAATGCACACTTTGAAAATTTAGCGTACAATTCTTCCTTCCTCAATACTTCTAACACCTTTCTCAAATGTTCACCGTGTTCTTGGTCATTCTTTGAGTAAATAAGTATGTCATCAATGAAAACAATGACAAACTTGTCAAGGTATGGTCCACACACTCGGTTCATAAGGTCCATGAACACAGCTGGTTCATTAGTTAAACCAAATGGCATGACCATAAACTCGTAATGACCGTAACGTGTTCTGAAAGCAGTCTTTGGAATATCATCTTCTTTCACCCGCATTTGATGATACCCGGAACGTAAGTCAATCTTTGAATAAACAGACGAGCCTTGTAGTTGATCAAATAAGTCGTCGATTCTCGGTAGTGGGTAGCGGTTCTTGATGGTAAGTTTGTTCAACTCTCGGTAGTCGATACACAACCTGAATGTACCATCTTTCTTCTTGACAAACAAAACAGGAGCTCCCCACGGTGATGTGCTTGGTCGAATGAAACCATGATCTAAAAGTTCTTGTAATTGGCTTTGCAGTTCTTTCATCTCGCTGGGTGCGAGTCTGTAAGGAGCACGAGCTATTGGTGCAGCTCCTGGTACAAGATCTATTTGAAATTCAACGGATCGATGTGGGGGTAATCCCGGTAATTCTTTCGGAAATACATCGGGAACATCATTGATGCTCTTTTCTTCAGTTTGTACTTTCTCGACGTGTGCTAGAACAGCATAGCAACCTTTTCTTATTAGTTTTTGTGCCTTCAAATTACTAATAAGATGTAGCTTCGTGTTGCCCTTTTCTTCGTACACCATTAAGGGTTTTCCTTTTTCTCGTATAATGCTAATTGCATTTTTATAACAAACGATCTCTGCTTTCACTTTTTTCAACCAGTCCATACCGATTATCACATCAAAACTCCCTAACTCTACTGGTATCAAGTCAATCTTAAATGTTTCGCTAACCAGTTTAATTTCTCGATTCCGACATATATTATCTGCTGAAATTAATTTACCATTTGCTAATTCGAGTAAAAATTTACTATCCAAAGGCGTCAATGGACAACTTAATTTAGCACAAAAATCTCTACTCATATAGCTTCTATCCGCACCCGAATCAAATAAAATGTAAGCAGATTTATTATCAATAAGAAACGTACCCGTAACAAGCTCCGAGTCTTCCTGTGCCTCTGCCGCATTAATATTGAAAACTCTTCCGCGGCCTTGTCCATTCGTGTTCTCCTGGTTCGGGCAATTTCTAATAATGTGGCCCGGTTTTCCACATTTATAACAAACTACATTGGCATAACTTGCTCCGACACTACTTGCTCCGCCATTACTCGTTCCGACACCATTTGTTCCTTTCATTCTATTAACCCCTGGTCCGTAGACCTCACACTTCGCCGCGCTATGACCATTTCTTTTACACTTGGTGCAAAATTTGGTGCAGAACCCCGAGTGATACTTTTCACACCTTTGGCATAGCTGCTTCTGATTGTTGTTGTTGTTGCGGTTATTATTGTTGTTGGGATGATTATTGTAGTTGCTGTTGTTGTTATTGTTGTTGTTGTTGTTGGGCCGTTTGTTGTAGTTGCGATTGATGTTGCGATTGTTGGGATAATTGTTGCGATTATTGTTGTAATTGCTGTTGTTGTTGTATTGGTGATTCTTATCACCGTTTTCCTCCCACTTTCTTTTGACTTGCTTTACATTGGCCTCTTCAGCAGTCTGTTCTTTAATTCTTTCTTCAATCTGGTTCACTAGTTTGTGAGCCATTCTACATGCCTGTTGTATGGAGGCGGGCTCGTGTGAACTTATATCTTCTTGGATTCTTTCCGATAATCCTTTCACAAACGCGTCGATCTTCTCTTCCTCATCTTCGAATGCTCCCGGACACAATAGGCACAATTCTGTGAATCGTCTTTCGTACGTGGTAATATCAAATCCTTGGGTTCGTAACCCTCTAAGTTCTGTCTTGAGCTTATTGACCTTGGTTCTGGGACGGTACTTCTCGTTCATCAAGTGCTTGAATGCTGACCACGGTAGTGCGTACGCATCGTCTTGTCCCACTTGCTTTAGATAGGTATTCCACCATGTTAACGCAGAACCTGTGAAGGTATGCGTAGCGTACTTTACTTTGTCCTCTTCAGTACACTTACTTATGGCAAACACCGATTCGACCTTCTCGGTCCACCGTTTCAATCCGATCGGTCCTTCGGTTCCATTAAATTCCAAAGGTTTGCAGGCAGTGAATTCTTTGTAGGTGCATCCTACACGATTTCCTGTACTGCTAGATCCAAGGTTATTGTTGGTATGTAGCGCAGCCTGTACTGCAGCTATGTTTGAAGCTAGAAAAGTACGGAATTCCTCTTCATTCATATTCACGGTGTGTCGAGTAGTCGGTGCCATTTCCTTCAAAATAGTCAAATGGAACAAGTTAATCATACAGAATATTAAGAGTAGTTAATAGTATTTCGTAGCATAATATGAACTCATTTATAAAAGCTTTTTCTTCATATTAGCGTTTTATAAGTTTAAATTCGGGTAGTACCTACCCGAAAAGTTCATACTTAGTAGCTAATATACAATTCAACTACTACAATTCTATATGAAAAACTGATTATAATAATATTTCGCGTTCAAACTTTTACACAATATTTTACAAACTTACAATACCGCTTATTTTACATATAGCATGAAATATAGCACACAATAAATTTGATACAAGATGGTTGTGAAGATAATTCTAGCTAGTACACAAGTCGTTCAGCAAAGGCAATAAAGACACGTAATTCATACGTCCAGAAACAAGTCATGCATTCTGGTTTTACTAGGATTACTTCCCATCCTTGGTCTTGTGGAACATAACTGTTATGGCTGTTGATAAGACATCGTGTTGTAACGTCGTCAAAGGGACGAGGGTTACGTAATGTCCAACAGTCCCGTAACAATCTAAAAACCTCATTTCTTACCCCAATTACCGACTCCGTCACTTGTGGGAACGTTTTGTTTAATAGTTGTAGGCCGATGTTCTTGTTCTCACTTTGGTGAGAAGCGAACATTACTAATCCGTAAGCATAACATGCTTCTTTATGTTGCATGTTAGCCGCTTTTTCTAAATCACAAAGTCCAATATTCGGATACATTGAGTCAAAATAATTTCTTAACCCATTGCGTAAAATAGCATTTGGGTTCCCCGCAATATATGCGTCAAAGTAAACACATCGTAACTTATGGATTTCCCAATGTGATATCCCCCATCTTTCGAACGAAAGCCTTTTATAAACCAAGGCATTCTTGGAACGTTCTTCGAATGTCTTACAAACTGATCTCGCCTTAAATAGTTGTGCCGAAGAATTCTGACCGACTCTAGACAAGATTTCATCAATCATGTCTCCGGGTAGGTCTCTTAAAATATTGGGTTGTCTATCCATTTTGTGTTTTTATACTGTAAAATAGACAAGAGTTAGATTCATAAAAAAAATACTTATTAATACAAGCAATTTTTACATATATCATAAAGCATAAGCACACTATATTACATATATTACACCACACGAATACAACTATCTTATTCCGACTCGCTTGTTTCTTATTCTTCGGTTTTGGTTCATTTTGCCAAGTTTCTAGGGATATACGATGTTCCCCTAATACGAGCCGTCGTTTTCCACATTGGTTTAGAAAAACCTGGTGGTTTAGAGGTTCCCGGGTCATTGTTACAATTTAAGGACTTCAGGGGTTGACGATACATATAAAGTTCATCGGGGTTGGAATTAGATTTCTCTATTTTTATGCCCTTTCCCTTATTATTTTCTTTTGCCTTTTTAAATTCAGTTGGGGTAATTTCTATAACATCATCGGAATTATCGTCGGAATCCGATTCATCGGAGAATTGGTAATCCTCCCAATATTTTGCTTCCTTGGCGGAAACACCATTGACCATAATTAACCTTGGTCGGTTGGTTGAGGATTTTCTTTTACTTAACTGTTTTATTATTTCCCCCACCGGTTCTATTTCTTCATCCGGTTCCGATTCTTCTTCCGGTTCCGATTCTTCTTCCGGTTCCGACTCTTCTTCCGGTTCCTCTTCGGGAACTTGTGAATCAGTCCACGAATCATTCCAAATTACATTTGACTCTTCATTATTATTAGGTGAGTCAATGGGACTTGTTCTAGAGGTAGACATCTATCACATAATATCAAACGCGTTAAGAGATTAATATATCACATAATATTCACATGTTAAAAATATATAGTTTCCAACAAAATTTGTTAAGCAATCATTTTTTAAGTAAACACGGTCGAAGTCCAGACTCACTAATGCATCCTAACAAATTCGATAAGACACACTAATGCAAAATTCTGGTTCTCTAAGACCAATGCTCGGATACCAACTGAAATGTCCCGTTCTTATTGATTAAAAACGTTCAATATTAATTGATTTCGTTGCGAGATTTTGACCTCTATATGAGACGTTTTTCAAAGACTGCATTCATTTTAAAACAAACCATAACCTTTATTTCATCAATAAAGGTTTAAAAAGCTTTACGTAGATTATCAAATAATGATAATCTAAAATATCCTGTTTACACACGACCATTACATAATGGTTTATAATACAAATATGTTACAACAAAATAAGTTTCTTGAATGCAGTTTTTACACAATATCATACAAGCATGGACTCCAAATCTCGTCCTTATTTAAGTATGCGACAGCGGAAGCTCTTAATAATCACCTGAGAATAAACATGCTTAAAACGTCAACAAAAATGTTGGTGAGTTATAGGTTTAACCTATATATATCAAATCATAATAATAGACCACAAGATTTCATATTTCAATACACATCCCATACATAGAGATAAAAATCATTCATATGGTGAACACCTGGTAACCGACATTAACAAGATGCATATATAAGAATATCCCCATCATTCCGGGACACCCTTCGGATATGATATAAATTTCGAAGTACTAAAGCATCCGGTACTTTGGATGGGGTTTGTTAGGCCCATTAGATCTATCTTTAGGATTCGCGTCAATTAGGGTGTCTGTTCCCTAATTCTTAGATTACCAGACTTAATAAAAAGGGGCATATTCGATTTCGATAATTCAACCATAGAATGTAGTTTCACGTACTTGTGTCTATTTTGTAAATCATTTATAAAACCTGCATGTATTCTCATCCCAAAAATATTAGATTTTAAAAGTGGGACTATAACTCACTTTCACAGATTTTTACTTCGTCGGGAAGTAAGACTTGGCCACTGGTTGATTCACGAACCTATAACAATATATACATATATATCAAAGTATGTTCAAAATATATTTACAACACTTTTAATATATTTTGATGTTTTAAGTTTATTAAGTCAGTTGTCCTCGTTAGTAACCTACAACTAGTTGTCCACAGTTAGATGTACAGAAATAAATCGATAAATATTATCTTGAATCAATCCACGACCCAGTGTATACGTATCTCAGTATTGATCACAACTCAAACTATATATATTTTGGAATCAACCTCAACCCTGTATAGCTAACTCCAACATTCACATATAGAGTGTCTATGGTTGTTCCGAAATATATATAGATGTGTCGACATGATAGGTCGAAACATTGTATACGTGTCTATGGTATCTCAAGATTACATAATATACAATATAAGTTGATTAAGTTATGGTTGGAATAGATTTGTTACCAATTTTCACGTAGCTAAAATGAGAAAAATTATCCAATCTTGTTTTACCCATAACTTCGTCATTTTAAATCCGTTTTGAGTGAATCAAATTGCTATGGTTTCATATTGAACTCTATTTTATGAATCTTAACATAAAAAGTATAGGTTTATAGTCATAAAAATAAGTTACAAGTCGTTTTTGTAAAGGTAGTCATTTCAGTCGAAAGAACGACGTCTAGATGACCATTTTAGAAAACATACTTCCACTTTGAGTTTAACCATAATTTTTGGATATAGTTTCATGTTCATAATAAAAATCATTTTCTCAAAATAACAACTTTTAAATCAAAGTTTATCATAGTTTTTAATTAACTAACCCAAAACAGCCCGCGGTGTTACTACGACGGCGTAAATCCGGTTTTACGGTGTTTTTCGTGTTTCCAGGTTTTAAACCATTAAGTTAGCATATCATATAGATATAGAACATGTGTTTAGTTAATTTTAAAAGTCAAGTTAGAAGGATTAAATTTTGTTTGCGAACAAGTTTAGAATTAACTAAACTATGTTCTAGTGATTACGAGTTTAAACCTTCGAATAAGATAGTTTTATATATATGAATCGAATGATGTTATGAACATAATTACTACCTCAAGTTTAGTAGGTAAACCTACTGGAAGTGACAAGAAATGATCTAGCTTCAAAGGATCTTGGATGGCTTGAAAGTTCTTGAAGTAGGATCATGACACAAAAACAAGTTCAAGTAAGATTTTTACTCGAATTAAGATAGTTTATAGTTATAGAAATTGAATCAAAGTTTGAATATGAATATTACCTTGAATAAGAAAGATAACCTACTGTATATAACAAAGGTTTCTTGATCTTAGATGATTACTTGGAATGGATTAGAAAGCTTGGAAGTAAATTAGTAAACTTGAAGGGATTTTTGAAGTGTTCTTGAAGTGTTCTTCCTATGATGATTATAGCTTGATTCTTGAAGTAATTTTTGATGAAGATGATGATTAACTACTGGAAAAATACATTCATAATAGTGTGTGTGTGTGTGTTGAGAGAGAATTAGAAAGAAAATTGGAAGTGAAATGGAGTGAATGATGAGTGGTAATTGGTGAGTGGTGAGTGGGGTTAAAAGGAGTTCTAGTTAGTTGACTAGCTCATGGTAGAAGTTAAAATTGATTAGTCATACATGATATAATCAAGAGTGGAATCCCATGCTAGTTCCTATTGGTATATACCCATAGTAAGTACGTTTTGAAGCTGTGTATAATACGGGTAAGAATACGACTAGAATTCTTGATGAAAGAAAAGAATGGGAAAGTAACTGTAACCATTTTCGTTAAGTATGAGTGTTTTGATATATGTATTGAAGTCTTCCAAAAGTATTTTAATACATCTAATTACACTACATGTATATACATTTTAACTGAGTCGTTAAGTCATCATTAGTCGTTACATGTAAGTGTTGTTTTGAAACCTTTAAGTTAACGATCTCAATTAATGTTGTTAACCCATTGTTTATTATATCTAATGAGATGTTAAATTATTATATTATCATGATATTATGATATATTAATATATCTTAATATGATATATATACATTTAAATGTCGTTACAACGATAATCGTTACATATATGTCTCGTTTCGAAATCCCTAAGTTAGTAGTCTTGTTTATATGTATATAACTCATTGTTAATATACTTATGGAGATACTTACTTATCATAATCTCATGTTAGCCATATGTATATCCATATATATATCGTCATGTCGTTTTTACAAGTTTTAACGTTCGTGAATCGCCGGTCAACTTGGGTGGTCAATTGTCTATATGAAACATATTTCAATTAATCAAGTCTTAAAAAGTTTGATTGCTTAACATGTTGGAAACATTTAATCATGTAAATATCAATCTCAATTAATATATATAAACATGGAAAAGTTCGGGTCACTACATTATTATTATTATTATTATTATTATTATTATTATTATTATTATTATTATTATTATTATTATTATTATTATTATTATTATTATTATTATTATTATTATTATTATTATTATTATTGTCATTATTAGCTATTGTTATTAGGATTAGTATTGTAGTTATTATCATTATTATTACTAATAAAAGTTACCATTTGTTATTATTAACCTAATTAAAATTTTAATTATAATTACTATTATTATTGTTATTACTAATATTATTATTGTTACTTGTATTATTAGAAAGTAATATTATTAATATTATCATTAGTATTATGTTATAAATATTAGTATTATTAGGATTGACACAAGTATTATTATTAATATTATCATTTTCATTAATATAATTATCATAACCGGTATTATATTATTAAAGATTAACATAACTATTATTAAAAGTATCATTACTTTTAATCTATCATTTTGTTAAAACTACTATTAATACTATCATTATTTTTACTAGTACTATTAAAATTATTTTTATTATCGTTATACTTATTTTGGTACTATTATAACTGGTACTTTGTAAATAAAAGATTAATTATATAAAAATATATTTAATGCTCATATTTTAAATATATAAATATTTTCATATATAAAATGAAAATATAATGAAGTAGCTAAATTAGTAATATAAAAATTATATCACAACTAATAATATATATATAATTATTCGATTACAATTATGTGTGTTAATATATAGACGAATGATATAGGTCCGTGAATCCGAGGCAAACCTTGCATCGTTTAGTTGTTCAATGTCGTTATATGTATTTTTACTACAAAATACAATACGGTGAGTTTCATTTGCTCTCTTTTTGAATGCTTTTGCAATATATATTTTTGGGACTGAGAATACATGCACTGCTTTTATACCTGTTTTACGAAATAGACACAAGTAAATGAAACTACATTCTATGGCTGGATTATTAAACCGAATATGCCCCTTTTTAGTCTGGTAATCTAAGAATTAGGGAACAGACACCCTAATTGACGCGAATCCTAAAGATAGATCTATCGGGCCCAACAAGCCCCATCCAAAGTATCAGATGCTTTAGTACTTCGAATTTATCATGTCCGAAGGGAGTCCTGGAATGATGGGGATACTCTATATACATCTTATTAAGGACGGTTACCAGGTGTTCACCATATGAATGATTTTTGTCTCTATGCATGGGACGTATATTTATGAGAAATGGAAATGAAAATCTTGTGGTCTATATAAATGATGAAAATGATCGTTTATGATAAACTAATGAACTCCCCAACCTTTTGGTTGACACTTTAAAGCTTGTTTATTCTCAGGTATGAAAGAAATCTTCCGCGGTGCATTAGCTCATTCTAGAGATATTACTTGGAGTCATTCATGACATATTTCAAAAGATGTTGCATTCGAGTCGTTGAGTTTATCAAGATTATTATCAAGTCAAATGATAGTTTGATATATTATGAAATGAATGCATGTCTGTCAACTTTCGATGTAATGAAAGTTTGTCTTTTAAAAACGAATGCAATGTTTGTAAAATGTATCATATAGAGGTCAAGTACCTCGCGATGTAATCAACTATTGTGAATCGTTTATAATCGATATGGACTTCGTTCAGATGGATTAGGATGGATCTCTAAAGTTGGTATCAAAGCGGTGGTCTTAGCGAACCAGGTCTTGCATTAGTGTGTCTAACTGATAGTTGTTTAGATGCATTAGTGGGTCTGGACTTCGACCGTGTCTGCATGTCAAAAGTTTTGCTTATCATTTCGTGTCAAAAATTACCTACTTATCATTCTAAGTCTAGACACGTCCTACTGCCTTTATTGCATAGATAGTGTATAGACAAATTCATATCTTAGCGTATCTATTACGGTAGATTTTGCCTGATATCTTCCATAAATTTCTCCATAATTTAAGGGATCTTGGTACTATATATAAATCTATGCATATTATGCATTGAGAATACCATCCAACTATCAATTGCTGTCACTAAACTCTTCATATAAAAAACAAAAATCTTTCCTGAGATCGCGTAAGATGGCCTCTACGAATCGACCAAGTTCCTCTGACTCCGAAGACAGCGTGACAGGAGCACACCAACCAATCAACTTCCGTGATTACTGGAGAAAATGGGGGTGGGTTCGCGACATACTCACCCTATGGATAAGGGAAGAATATACTCCATATCATGAACCGAATCTACCACCTAACCTTGGAGTACTTGACCCGCTCACCGGCGAACCCGTTCGCAACACCGTTTATACCCTTTTTGCAAGAATGTTTCGTCTTGAGGCTACCATTAACGGAACTAGAGAAGATATCCAACCTCTACCTCACACTGTAACCAACCAGGGTTAGTAGAAGAAGTTAGAGAACTCCGAGCTTGAGTATTAACTTTAGAGAGCACGGTACATAATTTGCAAGCACCAGCAGTATCACCAACACCAGTAACATCACCAGCCTCAGCGCCAACGGCACCAGTACCATCAACAACCCAAGTTTCAACAATCCACACCTCAACATCGCAATCTATACCTCGAGCATAATCATCATTATACATGACGTTCTACATCAATTACCTTCGTTCGACATGGAAATTATGTAATCTTTAATGTTTTAGAGATTATATATTCTCGTTCTAACGGTAAATCAAATGAGTTTAATATCATATTAACTCATTAAATCCATGATTACATCTGAAGTGAATATAAATGTAAGTATATTTTCATAAAGATTGTAATTAAAAATTCTTTTGTACAAACGATTAATGGTGAAAATATTTTAACGGGTAGGTAATACCCGAGAAATATTTAGATTTCACATTAATAAGTTACACTATACATTCTTCGAATCTGATTCAACAGTCATTTACTATCCTACTTATAACCACCGAAATACGTATCCATTCACCGCAGAATAACTATTTTCACTCAATTTCATAATTGGATTTTAACATATCAGAATCCAACAAGTGGCATAAAGAAGAAAACATTGAACAAAATAAAATTTGTTTGAAACAAACAATTTAACTATGAGACGAATTTTGTTAAGAATCCATGCTAACTGTTCCTACCTAACTGTTCCTAGCTAACTGATTACATTTTATTTATCGCAATTTATTTATCGCAATTTATATTCTCGCAATTTTATTTATCGTCATTTAATTTCTGTTATTTATTTTACGCGCTTTAATCGGGACACGTATACAAGGTTTTGACATATCATATCGACGCATCTATATATATTATTTGGAATAACCATAGACAATCTATATGCAGTAATGTTGGAGTTAGCTATACATGGTTGAGGTTGATTCTAAAATAATATATATACTTTGAGTTGTGATCGAGTCTAAGACATGTACACGGGTCACGATACGTATTAATTAATTCGAATATTATACATTGAATTACATATGAATTATTGAATTGCTAACTGTGGACTATCAACTGAGGACTACCAATATTGGACAATTAAAATGAATTAAAATATTATTTATAACATATGAAACTAAACAATTCTTCAAGTTTGTCACTTGATTTCATCTTAAACCTCGTTTGAACCTTGACAATTACAATATGCGTTCAAACCTTTCATGATTCTTAAAAACACCTCAATCGAGAGGATGAACCAACTGCACTTCATCTACGGGAGGAAAGATTGACGCATATAGTTATGCACCTGAAGAACTCTCAGAAACTGAGTAAACATTTAAACACGTAGCTGTGCTAATTTCTTAGTGTTATTATTACCCAAAATAACTTGGTAATCTCTTTCAAAGTAGCAAATTTTGTCACAGCTCCAACAAGTCAACTTCAACTTTTCATTTGAATTAGCCTTATTATAACCTTGATATATACGCGTGCTCTTTTATTGTTACCTGAGAACTTTTCATATTCCACCATATTACCATCAGCGTTTAATCATCTAAAAACAAAATTCTCTTGAAACCACCTCGGATTGATAACCGACGATTCAGATATGGTAGCATTAAATGCAGAGGAAACAGCAAAATTATAGATGGTCTAAATGGCCAAAAGTTTGATAATAAAGAATGGAAGGTTGGGAACGCTCAATAGAAAATTTGCTACTGAAAAACGGATTGAGCTAACCCTGAAGGAGACCAAGGACAAATACAAGGACCAAACCCTATATTTAAAGAATCCGAATAATTTTGCATCCAATGAAATCTTTAGAGAATATCTTGCTCCGAAGTCATGTTAAAATCTTGCGGAAAATCTTTCTTCATCAACCTTCGAATTTAGAAATTCCAAAACATCATCATGAATATCTTCGATATTTCTGAGAATATTTTCATAGATATTTTTGTCTGAAATTATATACCTCTTTGTGCTATCTGTATTACATCATATTTAAAACTATTTTAGTTTTCAATATTCTGTAACATCTAAGTATAAATTATGAATGAATTCTGGAGAAGTGTTGGGAATTGAAGCATGAGTTAGTATAATATAATGACGCCCGACCAACGTGATTATATTACAGTAAGTCATGCTGAGTTTCTAATGGAACGTGATGATGGTTCACAGATCACACCCTCATCATGTGCCATGTTACATAAATCTTTCATTCTATTTAACCTCTAAACAAATCAAGAACATATTTTCTTGATATTTCTATCTTTCCTTGATTTCTGGTAATTTAACAAATCAGGTCGTGTTATTATCATTTCATTCTTAGAACGTTAGCCATGATCATTCGAAATTCAAAGATTTAATCTACGAATTCGAGACGTCTTGATCGCTTTACTTCAAGTCGAGGAGAGAAAA
Organism: Rutidosis leptorrhynchoides; assembly: GCF_046630445.1. Lineage (NCBI taxonomy): Eukaryota > Viridiplantae > Streptophyta > Magnoliopsida > Asterales > Asteraceae > Rutidosis > Rutidosis leptorrhynchoides. The sequence continues at coordinate 105,015,650 of NC_092334.1, read as the reverse complement.
CAAGAGCATGGAGCTCCGAAATATAAAAGAAAATATAAAGCCAATCACAAACACAGAAATTACAAACCGTGTATATCAGTGTGTATAACAATATAAGGACACGGGAGAATGAAAAACACTATAACCCCAAGTTAATAGTAGAAGTTAACAGATTCCTCCGCTGGTAGATGAAAAAGGAGAATGATCAATATGAATGTCAGGAATATATCCAGAATTAAAACTGGATGAAGCATATTGACTGAGGATTTGGAAGTATGAATTAAAGTATAGAAAATGGGAGTAGTGGGAAATAATGGAACGTAAGAAGTTCATTTATAGTGGAAATACCAGACAAAGCAATCGAGACAGATGATCGCATTTAATTAAAGAGATCTTAATTTCCATAAATTCCGAAGAATCAGATCTTATAGATTTCCAAGATTTTCTTTTAAATCCATTGAATTGCGGAATTCAATCAAGACAACGTCAAAAGTTAAGACGAACCTTATTTTCTAAATTCAAACGTAACTACGTCAAAAGCTAAGGCAAATCTTTATTTTCTAATCTCACTCTTTTGTGCTAGCTTCATTTGTACGCTTCACATAATCGAATCATTTTATCTATATTACTCAATGATGATAAAACTTTATTTATCAACTCATATTCGTCATGAAAACATGTTTACTGATAACCATGATGACCTCACTCAAATTTCGGGACGAAATTTCTTTAACGGGTAGGTACTGTGACGACCCGGAAATTTTTGACCAAATTTAAACTTAATGTTATTATGGTTTCGACACGATAAGCAAAGTCTGTAATGTTGTGTCTCAAAAATATTAAACTATTTTCATGAAAACATTTGGCCTTTGACTATTACCCGACGATTCACGAACCTATAAAAGAAAATATATATATATATATATATATATATATATATATATATATATATATATATATATATATATATATATATATATATATATATATATATAAATAATAATTTGAGTTAATAAAATAAACTTTAATCAAATAGAATTAGAGAATACAAAATAATATATAGAATTATTAAGTTATTATCAAGATGAGTATATATATATATATATATATATATATATATATATATATATATATATATATATTAAATAAATAATAATACGTAATAATAAAATTTAACATAATAAGTATAGTTATAAAATATATTTGTTATAACAATATATTTATTATTTTCCATATTAAAATCTATATTAGTTAGATTAATATGAAAATATATAGATATAAATAAATTATTGTATTATTACTAATATTATTGTGATTAGTATTATTAACAATATCATCAGTAATATTACTATTATCATTTTATAATTTCCATTATTGTATTTTTAGTATAATTTTACAAAAAATATTATTAATATTATTATTATTATTAGAATTAGCATTCTTAGTAAAATTAAAAACATTCTTAAACTTATTAATAGATTTATATTATTAAGTAATATTATAAAAGTTAATATAATATATACATATGTATTTATATAAGTATAAAACAAATATATAAATAAAAATAGATATATATATATATATATATATATATATATATATATATATATATATATATATATATATACATATATATGATACAGTTAAATATATATAAACTCATATATATATATATATATATATATATATATATATATATATATATATATATATATATATATATATATATATATATATATATATATAAACATGATTATAATACATATATATATATACAAAATACGTACGGATATATATACATAAGTACTCATACAGATATATACTAGTATTTAAATACAGATAAATATATATATATATATATATATATATATATATATATATATATATATTTATATTATATATATATATATAAACTCGTAATCTGCTTTCTATCCCTTTCTGCGTTCATTTTTTTCCTCTAGGGATATGCTTGTCGATGAATCATCACTATAATACAATATTAATCAATTTTTGTAACAGGATTCAATCAACCACTCGCTTATACAAATCTCTACTGCTATTATTCATGAATTAAAAACAGAAAACTCATGAAAATATATCTCTCTTTCTCTGTTCTTCAACTTTTTAATCATATCTCAAAATCGAATCAATACTCGAAAAGTAACAATGCAATTAGATTAGAAATCTTCGACTTAAACTATCAGAAAAATCTGAGGTCTCAATTCTTCCTAACGAACTCCAATTTTTGAGTCAAAGTTTTTGGATAAAAAAAGTCAACATTTGTTCTTTGATCAAAATTCGAATTTTCTGTAATGTTTATTGTTAATTGGAAGATTTAGAAAGTTTATAAGAATCATATACAAACTTTTTCATGTTATAATAATTTCCCAAAACATTCACAAGTTGGGAAACATTTTTTTTTCTTTTACAATCAGCGACGCAGCAGTAGCTGTAAAATTTTTATTTTTTTTATTTCATTTTTTTTGAACACCTATGTTAGTTTATGATTGTTTACAAGTGTAATAAAAACAATAGCAAAATTGTTTTAGCTGTGTTTATGAGGTTACCGTCGAATTGAGTTGATTAGAATGAGGAAGATGATGAATTAAAGGAATGAGTTATAACTATTTTGATGGGGTTTAATTCCAGAAAATGGGCAACAGTCCAATGGTTTAGAGTGTTGAGGGTATTCAAGTAGTCGCGAGTTCAAACCTGATATGTAACGTTTTTTTTAGAGAATAAAGAAGAAGAAAGGAACAGCTCGAAATATGGGTTATATTTTTATGTTTATGGGTTTAATCAGAAAACTGAAACTGGTCGAATGGTTAAGTATTGGTTCGGGTATTCGAGAGGTCGGGGGGTTCGAGTCTGGTTCGCGACAGTATTCTTTTTGAGGTAGTTATTTAAGTTCCTTATTTCTTTTATTATTATTATTATTATTATTATTATTATTATTATTATTATTATTATTATTATTATTATTATTATTATTATTATTATTTTTATTATTATTATTATTATTATTATTATTGTCATTATTAGCTATTGTTATTAGGATTAGTATTGTAGTTATTATCATTATTATTACTAATAAAAGTTACCATTTGTTATTATTAACCTAATTAAAATTTTAATTATAATTACTCTTATTATTGTTATTACTAATATTATTATTGTTACTAGTATTATTAAAAGGTAATATTATTAATATTATCATTAGTATTATGTTATAAATATTAGTATTATTAGGATTGACACAAGTATTATTATTAATATTATCATTATCATTAATATAATTATCATAAGTGGTATTATATTATTAAAGATTAACATAACTATTATTAAAAGTATCATTACTTTTAATCTATCATTTTGTTAAAACTACTATTAATACTATCATTATTTTTACTAGTACTATTAAAATTATTTTTATTATCATTATACTTATTTTGGTACTATTATAACTGGTACTTTGTAAATAAAAGATTAATTATATAAAAATATATTTAATGCTCATATTTTAAATATATAAATATTTTCATATATAAAATGAAAATATAATGAAGTAGCTAAATTAGTAATATAAAAATTATATCACAACTAATAATATATATATAATTATTCGATTACAATTACGTGTGTTAATATATATACGAATGATATAGGTTCGTGAATCCGAGGCAAACCTTGCATCGTTTAGTTGTTCAATGTCATTATATGTATTTTTACTACAAAATGCAATACGGTGAGTTTCATTTGCTCCCTTTTTAAATGCTTTTGCAATATATATTTTTGGGACTGAGAATACATGCGCTGCTTTTATAACTGTTTTACGAAATAGACACAAGTAAATGAAACTACATTCTATGGCTGGATTATTAAACCGAATATGCCCCTTTTTAGTCTGGTAATCTAAGAATTAGGGAACAGACACCCTAATTGACGCGAATCCTAAAGATAGATCTATCGGGCCCAACAAGCCCCATCTAAAGTACCGGATGCTTTAGTACTTCGAATTTATCATGTCCGAAGGGAGTCCCGGAATGATGGGGATATTCTATATGCATCTTGTTAAGGTCGGTTACCAGGTGTTCACCATATGAATGATTTTTGTCTCTATGCATGGGACGTATATTTATGAGAAATGGAAATGAAAATCTTGTGGTCTATTTAAATGATGAAAATGATCATTTATGATAAACTAATGAACTCACCAACCTTTTGGTTGACACTTTGAAGCATGTTTATTCTCAGGTATGAAAGAAATCTTCAGCGGTGCATTAGCTCATTCTAGAGATATTACTTGGATTCATTCATGACATATTTCAAAAGACGTTGCATTCGAGTCGTTGAGTTTATCAAGATTATTATTAAGTCGTTGATAGTTTGATATATTATGAAATGAATGCATTTCTATCAACTTTCGATGTAATGAAAGTTTGTCTTTTAAAAACGAATGCAATGTTTGTAAAATGTATCATATAGAGGTCAAGTACTCGCGATGTAATCAACTATTGTGAATCATTTATAATCGATATGGACTTCATTCAGATGGATTAGGATGGGTCTTGAAATTGACTTGAAAACACGTGACGCATTGTTCAACATACTTAACAACATCACGTTTCATACCGGGCCACCAATACTCTTTCTTCAAATCATAGTACATCTTTGTTGCACCCGGATGAATGGAATACTTTGACTTATGTGCTTCATCAAGTAGCACTTATCGGTAACCACCCATCTTAGGCACCCACACTCTTCCTTGAAAAGATAACAAGCCGTGCGGGCCTAAAGTAATAGACTCTGTTTACCCCACAATCCGCTCTTCATGCTTGTTGTGAACGTACACTTTTATTTGAATCTCACCAAGCTTTACAAGAAAATCGTTAGTAATGATCATGCGTAATGACCCTACTCATATTGCCAGATGTTGACTCTTTTGACTTAACGCATCCGCGACCACGTTCGCCTTACCCGGATGCTAAAGTATTTCACAATCATAATCCTTTACCACATCCATCCACCAACGTTGACGACAATTCAAATCTCGTTGGTTAAAGAGGTGTTTCAAACTCTTATGATCCAAATAAATCGTACACTTGACACCATACAAGTAGTGCCGCAAAATTTTCAACGAATGAACCACCACCGCCAATTCAAGATCTTGGGTCGGGTATATCTTTTCGTGTTCCTTTAATTATCGAGAGGCGTAAGCGATGACTTTACCTCTTTGCATTAGAACACACCCGATTCCATTTAATGAAGCATCACAATAAACCTTCATGTCTTCAATTCCTTCTGGTAATACCAACACCGGAGATTGACACAATTTATCCTTCAATAATTGGAAAGCAATTTCTTGCTCGTTTTCCAAATTAAACCTCACGTTTTTCCTTGTTAACTTCGTCAAAGGAGAAACAATTTTAGAAAAGTCTTGGATAAATCGACGATAATAACCGGCCAACCCGAGAAAACTTCGAATTTCCGTAGGCGTAGTCGGTTTTCCCCAACTCTTCACCATTTCTATCTTCCCAGATCTACTTGAATACCTTCTTTATTCACAATATGGCCAAGGAATTGAACTTCCCTTAGCCAAAATTCACATTTGGAGAACTTAGCATACAACTTCTCCTTCCGCAACGTCTTCAACACTTCACGTAAATGGTGCTCATGTTCCTTCATACTCTTAGAATAAACAAGTATGTCATCAATGAACACAATTACCGACTTGTCTAATATAGGTTGGCACACTCGGTTCATGAGATCCATGAATGCCGCCGGTGCATTCGTAAGACCAAAAGGCATAACCACAAACTCAAAATGCCCATAATGAGTTCGGAAAGCCGTCTTCTCTATATCTTCCTCACGGACCCGCACTTAGTGATAGCCAGACCGTAAGTCAATCTTAGAAACATATGTTGCACCTTGGAGTTGGTCAAACAAATCGTCAATCCGAGGCAATGGATAACGATTCTTGATCGTCACTTTGTTCAACTCCCGATAGTCGATGCACATCCGCATATTACCATCCTTCTTCTTCCCAAATAAAACCGGAGCACCCCATGGCGAGGAGCTCGGGCGAATAAAACCCTTTTCAAGCAACTCTTGGGTCTGATTTAACAACTCTTGCATTTTCGTCGATGCTAAACAATAAGGAGTTTTAGCAAGGGGTAGCCCCCGGAACCAACTCAATGCGAAATTTAACTTGTCTTTCTGCCGGAACACCCGGTAACTCATCCGGAAAAATGTCTTCAAATTCATTTACCACCGGAATTTCACGAATGGGTGGTGGCTCATCACGAGTATCAACAACATGGGCAAGAAAATCCATGCCACCACTAACCAGGAAATGACTTGCCCGTGCAAAAGTGCATATCGGCATAAGTCTTCTTCGCTTATCGCCATGAATAATTAACTCTCCCCCACTTGGGGTCTTCACAAGAATGAATTTATCATGGCATGCAATATCGGCCCTATTACGATTGAGCCAATCCATACCAACAACAATATCAAAATCACCCAAAGTCATCGGAATGAGATCGATTTCAAAAGTTTCGGTACCAAACACAACATTACAATTTTTACAAACATCAACCCCTAGCACCGTTTTGCCATCCGCTATTTCGACTTCTACCGGATGACTTAACTTAGCTAGCGGTTTATTCAACTTAGGCACAAATCTTGGAGACACAAACGACAAGTTAGCACCACTATCAAAAAGTATACATGCCGGACTAGAGTTAACCATGAAAGTACCTGAGACGACTTCATTGGATTGTTTGGCTTCTTCATTCGTCATCAAGTAGTTGCAACCCCTAGCCGTACCCGCCGCTTTCTCTAATTTCTTAACATGATCAATGTTCAAATTGGGACATTACGGCCTCTTGTGCCCTTCTTTACCACAATTATAACAAATGAGTTTGGTTGTAGAAGGAGGGTTGGTGCAATCACGGGCCATATGTCCCTTTCGTCCACAATTGTGACAAGAATAACGGAACTCTCTGGGGACACTTTTCTTCACACTACCGACACTCTCGGTTGCACCCTTACTCTTCTTATTCGAATGACTATTCGCTTCGAACTTCCTCTTGTGATGTTATGCGAGGTGTATACGAAATAGTTATATTTTTACTACGAAATACTATTAAATACGATACAATTTTACACAAGTTATTTATTTATTTATAGAGTGGATATATCTAAACCTTACAACAACACTATAGGCAGTGTACCTAATCGTACAGTAGTGTAGTTTTTAGTAAGTCGCGTTCGTTCCGCAGGGACCTAGCCAAGTTTAACGCTATATATATTTTAAATTATATTTGTGTGTGTGTGTGTGTATATATATATATATATATATATATATATATATATATATATATTATAAAAGGGGGGTTTTACCGTTTAATGACCGGTTTGTCGATTTTAAAACTTTAGTCACAATTAAAACCTAATGTAAAATATATAAATACAACTTAATTTAAAGCGTAAATTAAATGACGATAAATAAAAGTGCGATAAATAAAAGTGCAATAATTTAAGGTATGATAAATAAAATGATGGTAAATAAAAGTACGATGAGATATAAATTAAAGGAATTATGCTTATTTAAACTTCCGTAATCATGATGTTCGACGTGTTGATTTTAATTTATTACCATGGTTTAATTATCCTTTGTCCTGGATTATTCGATATGTCCATCTGGTTTTACTCCATAACAGTCCATCAGTCATAAATATAAAGTGCGAGTGTCCTCATCAAATTATCCTTATACCCGAAGTCAAATATTCTAACTAATTGGAGACTTAAACTGTAATAAGGTTTTAATACATTGTTAATGATTACACCAGGTTATCGACTGTGTGCAATCCAAGGTTTTAATAATTTATTAACAATTACACCAAGTGTCCTTGTATGTAATCCACCCCTGTTTTAATGAGTCCATTGACTATTAATCCATTCCCGTGTCCGGTTAAATGAACGATTATTAGTACTTATAAATATCCCGCCCATCGTGTCCGATCGAGTGTAAGTGGTTATTTATAGGTACGTCCAATTGTAAATCTTTATATTAAATTAACGAACTATCATTCAATTAAACAAATATAAAGCTCATTAATAGCCCATAGTCTAATTTCCACAAGTGTCAGTCTTTTGTCCAAACCCCAATTATGGTACAAAGCCCAATTACCCCGTCTTAATATTTAGTCCAACATCACGATTACTTCGGCTTAAATAAACATAATAATAATTTCGCTACGAGACATTAAATTAAAAAGTTTGAACATAACTTACAATGAGTATTAATAGCGTAGCATTACACGGACAGAGTTTCGGCTTACAAACTTAAAACATTCGCTAACATAACCTTATTATTATTAAACTTTAATATTAAAATTATAATTAAAATATAAATATAAATATATATTTAAGAGAGTGAGAGGTAGATAATATATTGTGTGTATAAAATGTCGAGCAAACTGCCTTTTTATAGAACCTGGCCAGCTACAGTGAGCCATGCGATCACATGGGTTTAAGGCTACCAGGCCATGCGATTGCATGGCAGCCATCTCCTGGTCACATTGCATTTTAAATGTGGGCTGCTCGTATTTATTTAATATATAATATAATATATATAATTTTATATAATTATATATATATATATATATTATATTATATTCTTGTGCATCGTTGACTTGTAATTCTAGGCCCGTTGCGTCGCGCTTTGATAGTTGGTTCATGTCTTGGTTCCGGATTTTCGAACGTCCTTGCGTACTATTTAATATCTTATACTTTGCATTTCGCGGCTCGTACTCTTGTAACTTTTAGACGTTTCTCATCAATAATTTGAACCACTTTGATTGTACTTTGTACTTTTTAGCGTTTTGGTCATTTGCGTCTTCAAATTATCGAATCTGTCTTTTGTCTTCACCTTTTAATATTTAAACGAATATCACTTGTAAATAGAACAATTGCAATTAAAACCTTGTCTTTCTTGAAGGATAATGCTATGAAATATATGTTCATTTTTAGCGTTATCAAATATTCCCACACTTGAGCGTTGCTTGTCCTCAAGCAATATAGAACTTTGAATAAAAACATACTTGAATCACTTCTTTATTCTTCACACTTTGTACATCAGTGATTTTAATATGGCGGTATGAATAATGGTAGTTACGATGTGGTTTACAGTCCCATATGACTATAAAAATTTAGATCCTTTAAGAAATTGGATCTTTGTGAAAACATTTGATCTTTTGAAAATTCAATCTAGCTTTTACCCTAGATAAGTTTTCCGGAATAACTCTTCACCGGTGTTTGCAAAATGTTTTTGTGGGTTTTGTAGGATTCAGATCTGAAAATTTTAGCTCAAAACTTGCGGTTTTGTATCACCCACTTGCTAACCTTGTATTGGGAAAGCAACACGTCCAGTATACTTGCTCAGTATATTACCTTTCGGTAAACTACCGTCCGGTTGTAAAGGAAAGCATTGAACAAGCAACTGTTAAGGCAATGTCTAATGACATGCTTTTGATTATGGTCTATATCGTGTCGGATGCAATTACTATCCTTTGTAGGAGCAATAGCAAAGATCACCCTATAGTTTTTCGGTCTGGCACAAGGTCCTGTCTTCGACCATGCTATGCAACCACCGTTTTTACGGTTGACACCCGATTTGGTTCAGGTGACCTAATGAATTCCGGTGAATTCTTGGGATTTTACGTTCAATGGTAATGAACGCATTGAAAATGGGATTTCAGAAAACAAATCTGTTTGTAATTTGATCAAAATATTTTCTCGTTCAAGCTCGAGTTTAGATATCATCGAATCCCATGAGTTTGTAATTCTCAATCTTTAAGGTCAATCTCAAGGATTGAGTAATATCAGGCTTAAATGCTGATTTTTGATCTTTAAGGAGATTATCCTTTCTGAGGATCTAATTCATTAGTCTTATAAGCTAATTTTCACGGTGCCCCCCATTGTACGAAACAGATCCTCTCATGGTTAGGATAAGTCTGACCACTTGGCGACCCTGTTTGATGTTGAGGTCCGTGGATTTCCAGCTGATTTTCGAGAAAACTTTTCAAGGTTTTTCGTAGTCTCTACAACTGGTTTGGACGATAACTTCCTAACCTAAATCAAAAAGTGCGTGTCTTTTTCTCAGAAGAATGTACTTCCTTATAAATTCTATTTATATTACAATAGACGGGGTAAAACTGATTAATATTGTCCAAAACAAAAGTATCTTTAATTATTTGTACAAAAATATGTGATATATGTTCTAAATAACTTGGTAAATTTTTCCCACACTTGGATTTTATTTTCCTTTCTTTGCCTTTTTATTCTCCTCTATTCCATTTTAAATGAATTCAAGCATTTTGGGTTGTTTCTCAATTTATGTCCTTTCCGAGGTAACAATAATTTCGGTGTTAACACCTAGTTTTATCGTTTATAAATATGTATAAATATGATTTTGAATTCATTTATTTGAAAATTTTTAAAAATTTTACTAGAATTGGGTAGTCAGTATATAAGACTAGGGATGTTCTTTATTATCACAGAGCACTAGATTCTAATACAACTACTGCGTTACTAGTATTTTTTAATGGTAACTGAGTGTTTAAATTAAAATTTTAAAACCAGAAAGAATTTAACCCCTTCCCACACTTAAGATCTTGCAATGCTATCATTTGCAAGAAATCAGTAGCAATTTAAATTATTGAGGGTGATTAGCGTAGAAAAATGATTAAATTTTATCAAAGTTTCCAAACATATTGTTGTTTGTTTTGAATGATAAATGGTGCACTTCATTTGTTCATTCCGTCTGTTGTTATTTCACATATATTTTGCATCTTGTCGTCAAAATTAGTTGCTTTTGCTGAACTTAATGCCAGTCTTTGAAAATGAGCTGTTTTACCCTGTTGTGTACATGAAATAAAATATATACAATACAAATATAAACATGCATGGTAATTTGAAATGAGACTTAATATCCCACTTTCAAATTACAAAAATGAAATATTAGTACAAAATAATAAAAATATTAAACATTACATTAAAGTATCAAAATGTTAAATGTTTAGCATAAATAGATAAAAATAATAAAAGATAAAACATCACCAATGAAACACTATTGATTTGGATAGGGGTTCCAGTTCATATCATCGCTCGGGTTCCATGGTTGGTGATAGGTGTTCTGGTAGGCTTGATTAGGGTCGTACAAGTCATAGGGTGGTCGCATGTCAGGCTCATGTGGTGGATAGTAAGCAGGCCGATTCGGGATGTAGTTATTTGGTACCTGATATGATAGCTGGCTCATGATTTGGTGCTGATGAACTTACCAGCTATCGTGTTGGCGTTGCCTGAAAGTCTCATACTCATTCGCGGCTTGCCACTGCTCATACCGATGATGCCTATCCTCATTAGTCATTTCTACCTCATCTGTACGCTGGAAAACGTCAGTAGCACTATACCTAATGACATCCTTAATGTCATCCGCTTACTCCATCTCATCATCCAAACCCCTCTCTACCTGTGGATGGCGGACCTGATATGGTATTGCCTGATTGCGTCTCCTAGTCAATACCTTTGCACCTTGAGAGACTTGCAAACCTAAAGTCTCCTCTTGTTCCCTAACCACCATCATTGGACCCCCGTGTTCCCTATCTACACCTAAATACTATCCAATGAGAGTAACAAAAATACCTCCTCCTATTATTCCCCCTTCCTGTATACCTTCCACCATTTTGTACAGATAAAAACCAACACAGTAGGGGATATTAACAAAGCTTCTAGTGTCTTGAATGCACTTAAGGTAAAATAAATCGTGTAAGGTCATTTTCTCCTTGTTGTTACCTCTTTGTGTAATCGAGTTTGCTAAGAATCTGTGTATTATACGAAGCTCGACTTTATTAATATCTAAATAGGAGTGTCTTCCTCCTCACGTAAACAAATTAAAATTTGACATACGCCTCCAGATGGCTTTAGCGTCAAAATTTCTATCTACCCTCTCACCATGATAAATCAAATTTGTACAATCAGGTGATAGTAATTCAGCGGGAGTGTAAATCTATAAAGCCCTGGCCATGTCCAGCATGGACATCCTGTACATTCTACGGCCAAGTAAAAATCTAAGAAAACTCTTATCGTCTAACCTATATACATTAAAAGCTATAGTACTCATTAGCTCAACACACCACTTCTTATATACAGGCCTAAGAGTGGTAAATAAACATTCCCAATAGGAAAAAGAAGAACTGCCATACCTTTGGATTAGATGCTGCCTAACTGGGTTAGCTAGGTGGACCCTTTCCAAAGGCTCCCATTCTATTACCCTTGGTACTTCTACATTTTTAGTCCAAAGCTTAAATTTGTTACATTGGTACGTCGGGTAATCTCTCCGACTTCTATCAAATCTTAAATTGGGATGCAACTGTTCATCATGAATTTTTGGGTGTACTATTACATGGTGAACGGGAAATACTACATAGGCAATAAAAAATTGTGGTTCTGGTTCATAGTATATCACGTGTTGATCATAATGTTGTTGTTGTTCAGGTTGTTGTTCCGGTTCGTGATATTGCATCTCTGGCTGTGGTTCCTGATCAGGTTGCCTAGACGATGATGCACCGTCCGTATCTGTATTTCTCTGCAAAACACATTAAACACAAAATTTGTGCATCCAAATATGCATTAGTGTTAGCAAAATAACAAATTAAAACAATTACAATAACATGTTTAATCCATATTAAACTTATACTCATTTTCATATTTTTATCAATTCTACAATTTTTTCAAATAAGCACATATGAAAATGTTTACAAAGTTCATAAGCTTTTATCACAAATAACATGTCAAAATAATCATTACTAGCAATTAAACAAGTTTTAAATGGCATTTATATCAAATTAATCAAGTTCATGAATTTTAGACTTGAAAAGTCCACTTTAATTCTCAAAAATCATGTTTAGGATCAAAGTTTGGATCATTTAACAACCTAAACATGTTACACTATTTAATTTAGCACTAATTCATAACAAAAATCGGCCATAACCTGTTTATATCAAAAAGCCCAAATTGCTCAAGAACACAAACCCTAGATTTCTAAAATTTTTGAAGTTTTTGGCTTCAAATCATATTAAATAGCATCAATCTAGGTTATACATGCATAATATACTAACAATTTAACTCTAATTACACTAGAAATTAACAAAATCAAATTAGGTAAAAATTTGCTGAAGAACACTAAAATTCGAATTTAAAGAGTTTTAGGGGTGAAATCTTTACCTTCCTGCCTCTCCATCTGAGAAAAGACATGATTATAGCGGATTATTGTGACGAATTTCGTTGATTTTGGTGAAAAATTGATGAAATTTGAGGGTGTTTGGGAGAGTTTTCGTATGTATGTGTGTGTGTTTTTGTGAAAACAGAGACCAGGTCGTGGGGTTTTTTTATCTGTCCAGTTTTATGGGGTCATGCGACCGCATGACTTTGAAGAGGAAACCCCATGCGATCACATGGTGTAACGACCCGCACTTTTTCGATCGTTCTATACTTATAAGATTAATATTTACATAAATTAAACCTTACCAACATGATAAGCAATCCAAATAGTCGAGACTTATGTTTTTCGAAAAGAGTTTTACACAACGTTTGACCGTCTAGTTTGACCGATGATATCACGAACTATACAATATATGATAATTATACGTTTGTGTATATATATGTATATATACATAATTAACATGACCTAAGAATGTTTTAATATCTCATTTTGTACTAATAACAATGAGTTATAAGTATATTTTGAAACTACTAACTTAAGTTTTCAAAACGATAACTATACGTAACGTTCTTCGACATAAATACTTATAACCTATAATACTTATACATGCATCGTAAAGATATGTATTTTATCACTTTTAAAGGGCTTACATACATAAAACAATATAAGTATATTTACAAAAGATAGCTATATTTGAATCCTCGTTCCGTTTTCTCAAAGATTTCTACACGTATATCTAGGGTATATGTACCCGTATCATACGCAGCTTCTAGATGTATTTACTATTGGTATATACCAATAAAAATCTGCTCCTTAGCAGCCTTAAATGATTAAGAAACATGTGGAACCAACCATTTGTCAAGTAGCATGAATTATTTAGCAAGAAAATAAAGTTAGGTATCTTTTTTTTCCTTTATAACCTAAAAACGTTTTTATGCATGCACACCATTTCTTCACCCCATTTTCTCATACTTACACTCCCATTTCTCTCTCAAAATACTCTTAACTTCATACTTGATCATCTCCAAGCATTTTCCCCATCATTTAGCTTCAAAAACATCACTTAATCACCATAAGAAAACCCTTACAAAAACACTTCAAGAATCCTTCCAAGAACACAAACTTACTTCCAATCTTTCATCCAATTCCATCACCCTTTTAGTTCTAGGTTCTTACTCCTCTTTTACAGCAACCTTGTCCAAGGAACTTGAGGTAGTAAGTATGTTCATAACCTTATTCGATTCATATATATATAGCTATCTTATTTTGTGGTATAAAATTTTAACAACAAGAACATAGTTTGAAAGTTTTCAAACTTGTTTGCAAACTAAATAGATCCTTCTAACTTAACTTTTAAAATACTTCAAGACCTGTAATATAACTTAATTACATGCTAATTTAACAAGGTATAACTTGGTTTTTCAAAGAACACCCTAAAAACTGTTTTTACGACGTCGGAGTGCAACCGGGGACTGTTTTGGGTTGGATAATTAAAAACCATCTTAAACTTTGAATTGGAAGTTTATCTTCTGGAAAAATGATTTTTAATATGAATATGATAACACATAAAAATTTCATGATTTAATTCAAAGTATAAGTATTTTTAGAAAAATAATCATTTAAGGTTGTTTACATGATGGAAAATGATCAACTCCATAAGTTTCACTAAAGTTTGACCTAAGACCTGTGATTTCGAATACAAACTAAGGTATTTACAGTTCATAGTCTTAAAGAGGGACTCGATCCAAGGAAGTGTCAAGTTGAATCAACGAAAACGGAGTTGTAACGAAGAAACTATGACCAAAACGAGATCGGATATCTAAGACTAGTTTAGCTACGAAAATAATTGGAGAAAATTAAACAAATCACATCTTTTTAAAATAACATGATATTTTATATATATGTACTCATAATTTAATTTTATATGGTTCAGGATCACCCGTAAACAATACGAGAAGATTAATCATAAGATCCCATGATTGTACGCAACACGTCATTTGACAACACCGGTACTTTATGTACGCAACACGTCATTTGACAACACCGGTACCGTGGGTCAAGATTAATCTCGACCAATACATATAAGATGGGGGTTTTTATTTATTTCATTGGGGGTTTATTAAACACCTAAAAATGAACCATTAAAATTGAATTACTAACATCGGACTGCTAACTACGGACTAAGAAATTATTAAAACTATTAAAAGTATAAAAAGTATATATATGTGACGATTGTTTAAAATAGAAATATATTGATAAACTATATATGGATAGGTTCGTGATATCAATCGGAGACCAAGTCGAAATTACATATCTTCAAGACAAAAGTGAGTATATAGTCCCACTTTTAAACTCTAAGTATTTCGGGATGAGAATACATGTATTTTATGTTTTACGTTATGGACACAAGTAACTGAAAAATATATTCTACGTTGAGTTGTACCACTGGCATACTTCCCTGTAGCTTGGTAACTGTTATTTACAGCGGTATTGTAAACGCGAATCCTGTTGATAGATCTATCGGGTCTGACAACCCCAACCGGACTGGACGACCAGTATTCAACGGTTGAACAGTACTTCGTTTTGTGACTACACTTGGTACGGTGTAGTAAGATTTCATAATAAAGGGAATATGCGACGTGATTAAATGTTAAGTATGGTTACCAAGTGCTCAACCACTTAGAATATTTTTATTAAAATGTTTATATATGAAATCTTGTGGTCTATATTTATATCGCTGCCGGCACTAAACCTATATCTCACCAACTTTATGTTGACCTTTTAAAACATGTCTATTCTCAGGTGATTACTAAAGCTTCCGCTGCAACATGTTGAATTTAAACAAGATCTTGAGTATGCATATTTGTGTCAAAAATAAAACTGCATATCGGAGGATTTGTAATGTAAAATATGCTAGAAATCGTATTGTTATCATCACATGTAAAGTTTGTAAGTCTAAGATTATCGCTAAACGATAATCATCTTTATTTTGTCTAAAGCTTGTATCAAAATAAGAATTATGGTTTGTAATGTAAAATATATGCAGTTGTTCTTTTAAAAATGTCGCATATAGAGGTCAATACCTCGCAATGAAATCATACGTTATCTAACACGTTCTTATGGTTAAGGACGGGTTATGACACATGGGGTCTGATCCCTTTTTTTTTTTTATAAAACCTTTAACTTCTTAAAACAAATAAGTGATTTATTTAAAATTTTGTTTTCCTTTTTATTTAGGAAGAGGTCGTTTCGGTACGTTTACCTAGTCCGTCCCTCGACAAAATTTAAAATTTGTCATTTTAAAGCGATTACTTTAAAAGCAAAGATTTTTGAGTTTTTTAAATGTTTTTGGAATACTTTAAATCAATAAGATTAAAAATAATGATAATAAAATTTTTCGTCCCGCCCTCGGGTAAAGCAATTTCGGTTCAACGACCTAGTCTTCAACTCATGATGAATTTTAGAAATCATATTTTTAACTTAATGAAATAAAGTACATTTTTGTTTTTAAATTCTCACCAAATTTAAAATGCATAAAATTAAAAATTCATATAAATATAATTAATATTTAAATATATTAATTTTACAAACTTATATTGAAAATATTAGTTTTTAAAATATTTACACACTTAAATATATTGATTTAAAAATTTATAATATTAATTTTAAAAACATGGTAAAAAATAAAATTAAAAATCTTTTTGATCTTTTATCCCACTTTAATCAATCAAATATTATCAAAAATATAGGCCCCTTTGGGTAAAGTAATTTCGGCTATATTACCTAGTTTTACTCCTGACAAATTTTTGAAATATTTTAGGTTGGTTGATTCAAGATATTTATACCTTATGAATAAACGGTAAATTTCGCAGTGATGTAATAAATTTTTGTATGATATCAATAATTTCGGTTTCGCATACCTAATTTTATTGAATATCAATTTACCACTTTATAGCGAACGATTCAGTGTTTATTATTAAAAGGTTAAAAGTAATAAAATAAAAAATAAAACTGTACATACATACCTGTGAGATAGAATTCTCAGAGACCCGCTTTAGCCGACTCATAGGAGAGTCGTGTAATTTGATTTTCCATAGCTACATAAGCGTAACCTCGATTCTTCAATAACTTTTCTTCTAAACATATGAACGGTCCTTCTCTGCGTAGAGTAACAAATTCGGTATTTGAATATGTTTGATTGTTCGAACATTTACCTTCGTGTGACCATTTTACGCATTTATGACATCTTTCAAGGTGTCGTGCTCTTCTTTTTGTTGCGGATTTTGATTTTCCTTTACCAAAATGTGTCTTATGATGATCTTTCCTGAGTTCTTTCCTTACTTCGTCCATTTTTCCTCTTATGAATGATACTAGTTCACTTGGGAAGATGTTATTATTACGTTTAGTAATCATAGCGTGTAGTAGTATACCATGGTTCAGATCAAAGGAATTCTTCATCTCGTAAAACCTAAAAGAAATAAAAATTCAGAATGGAGGGAGAAGACTAGTTCTTTAGGGTCTGCTGGGGAAAGACCATTCGGATTCCATTTTTGAGAACTACATGAAAACAGAAAATCTAACTCTAACAGAAATACATATTACCCTTAAAAGATTCGAATCTTCCCACACTTAGTTAGCTGTGGTGTCGAAATTGTGATTAACTTCATCTTCAACTTCCATTGGATTATCTATGTAATGTTTAACTCTGTGACCATTAACCTTAAATTCAATCCCATTTGAATTTATTAACTCTATTGTTCCGTATGGGAAAACTCTTTTCACTATGAATGGTCCAGACCATCTTGATTTCAATTTTCCAGGAAATAGCTTGAATCGTGAATTGAAAAGAAGAACTCTGTCTCCTTCCTTAAATTCTTTTGAACTTCTGATTCTTTTATCATGCCATTTCTTCGTTCTTTCCTTATAGATTAAGGAATTTTCATATGCTTCATGTCTTAATTCTTCTAATTCGTTTAGTTGACTTAACCGTAGACGTACAGCTTCATGTAAATCAAGATTACATGTCTTCAAAGCCCAAAATACTTTGTGCTCAATTTCTACTGGAAGGTGACATGCTTTTCCGTAAACAAGTTTAAAAGGTGTGGTGCCAATTGGAGTTTTGTAGGCTATTCTAAAAGCCCATAGTGCATCCTCCAATTTGATGGACCATTCCTTTGGATTTGATCCTACGGTTTTCTCTAGAATACGTTTTAAAGCTCGGTTGGTATTTTCAACTTGTCCACTTGTTTGTGGATGTTAAGCGGTTGAGATTTTATGAGTTACTCCATATCTTTTAAGAACTTTCTCAAGTTGATTATTACAAAAGTGAGTACCCCGATCACTTATTAAAGCTTTCGGTGTTCCAAACCTAGCAAAAAGACATTTTAAGAAGTTGACTACAACTCGTGCATCGTTAGTTGGGAGAGCTTGTGCTTTCGCCCATTTAGATACATAATCAATGGCAACGAGAATGTAGAGATTATTATGAGATTTTGGAAATGGACCCATAAAGTCAATACCCCAAACGTCAAAAACTTCACATACTTGAATGACATTTTGTGGCATTTCATCACGTTGACTTATTTTTCCAGCCCTTTGACAAGCATCACAGGATTTACAAAGAAGGTGTGCGTCTTTGAAAATTGTAGGCCAATAAAATCCAGCATCGTAGACTTTTCTTGCCGTGAGTTGAGGCCCATAATGCCCTCCTGTTGGTCCTGTGTAACAATGGTTTAAGATTTGACTAGCTTCATCTCCGAATACACATTGGCGTATTATTCCATCGGGACAACTTTTAAACAAATGTGGATCTTTCCAAAAATAGTGTTTTATATCACCAAAGAATTTCTTTCATTTTTGGTACGACAACCCTTTTTCAAGGAATCCACATACTAAGTAGTTTGCATAGTCTGCAAACCATGGAATTTCATTATAATCAATTTTTAAAAGATATTCATCAAGAAAGTTGTCTTGTATGGCCGATTCATTTAGAACTTCTAATTCGAGATTTTCAAGACGAGAAAGATGATCAGCGGCGAGATTTTCTGCTCCCTTTTTGTCTCAGATTTCAATATCGAACTCTTGTAAGATTAAGATCCAACGGATTAAATGTGGTTTGTAATCTTGTTTTGAAAATAGGTATCTAAGAGCAGAATGGTCGGTATAGACCACCGTTTTTGCTAGAACGAGATATGAACGAAATTTGTCAAAAGCAAAGACAATATCAAGGAGTTCTTTTTCAGTAGTTGTGTAATTCGTTTGTACTCCTTGTAACGTCTTACTAGCGTAATAAATAGGTTGACATCATTTTTCAATCTTTTGTCCTAAAACGGCTCCCATTGCAAAATCACTTGCATCGCACATGAGTTCAAATGGTAGATTCCAATTTGGAGTTATCATGATCGGCACATTAGTGAGTTTTTCTTTAAGAATATTAAAAGATTTGATGCATTCATCCGAAAAGATGAATGGAGCATCCTTTTTTAGGAGTTTATTCATAGGAGTGGCAATTTTAGAAAAGTCTTTTATGAAACGTCGGTAAAAACCGGCATGCCCTAGAAAACTCCTAACTCCTCTAACATTGGTGGGATGTGGAAGTTTAGCAATTACATCTACTTTAGCTCTATCCACTTCAATTCCTTCCTTTGAAATTTTATGACCAAGAACGATGCCTTCTTTAACCATAAAATGGCATTTCTCCCAATTAAGAACTAGATTTGATTGTTCGCATCTAATAAGCATTCGTTCAAGATTAACTAGACATGATTCAAAAGTAACACTGAAGACTAAAAAGTCGTCCATGAAAACTTCCATGCATTCTTCTATCATGTCGTGAAAAATCGCCATCATACACCTTTGAAAGGTTGCAGGAGCGTTGCAAAGTTTAAATGGCATGCGTTTGTAAGCAAAAGTACTATAAGGTCACGTGAATGTGGTTTTCTCTTGGTCCACGGGTGCTATTGGAATTTGAAAATATCAGGAAAAACCGTCAAGAAAACAATAGTAACTATTCCGGGCTAATCTTTCCAACATTTGATCAATGAAAGGTAAGGGAAAGTGATCTTTTCTGGTGGCATCATTTAATTTTCTATAATCAATACAAACACGCCATCCTGTTACAGTCCTAGTAGGAATAAGCTCATTTTTTTCATTTGTGATGACAGTCATGCCACCCTTCTTAGGTACGCATTGAACTGGGCTTACCCATGGACTATCAGAGATTGGATAAATTAAACCTGCATCTAGCAGTTTAATAATTTCTTTCTTAACAACATCTTGTATATTAGGATTTAGTCTTCGTTGGCCTTGCACATAGGTTTTATGGCCTTCTTCCATAAGGATTTTATGTGTGCAATACAAAGGACTTATTCCTTTAATGTCATGAATCTTCCATGCAATAGCTGGTTTATGAGCTTTTAGCATAGAAATGAGTTGAGATTTTTCATTTTTCGTAAGAGAAGACGATATTATTACAGGTAATTCAGATTCACCATGTAAATAACCATATTCCAATTGGTTTGGAAGTGGTTTTAACTCTAATGTCGGTGGTTCTTCTATCGATGATTTGTATCGATATCCGTCTTCTTCTTTTAGCATTTGAAGTTCTTCCATTGTTAGTTTGTATTCATTAGCCATGAGTGCGGCTAACATTTCAGCTTCATTAATTGGTTCAGTTCCTTCTCCTAAAGAACATTCTCCTGTTCGTTGTAATTCTGGAAATTCTTCTAAAAATTCTGCATGTGAATCTATAGTTTGAATATAATAACATGTATCATCTGCAGATTGTGGTTGTTGCATGGCTCTATCAACAGAAAAGGTAACACTCTGTCCTCTATACTTAGGTTCAGTTTCTTACAAAACACGTCTATTATTGCTTTAGCCGTGTTTAAGAATGGTCTTCCTAATATGAGAGGAACTCGAGAATCTTCTTCCATGTCTAGAAAAACAAAATCTACTGGAAATACTAAAGTACCAACTTTAACTAGCATGTTTTCCATTATCCCTCTAGGATATTTTACTGATCGATCTGCTAGTTGTATGCTTATTCGTGTTGGTTTCAATTCTCCAAGGTCTAGTTTAGCGTATAGTGAATACGACATTAAATTTATACTAGCACCTAAGTCTGCCAATGCTTCTATTGAACTAAGACTACCCAGAAAATATGTAATTGTGAAACTTCCTAGATCTGATAATTTTTCTGGTAGTTTATTTAACAGTAATGCAGAACAATTGGCATTCATAGTAACAACCGAGAGTTCTTCCATTTTCTTTCTATTTGTGATTAGATCTTCAAGAATTTAGCATATCTTGGTATTCCTAAAATCACATCAATGAAAGGAAGATTGACATTTATTTGTTTAAACATATCCAAGAATTTAGATTTTTCGGCTTCAAGTCTTTCTTTTCTCATTTTACTTGGGTAAGGAAGTGGTGGTTGGTATGGTTTAATATAAGGTTTAGCCTTAACTGTGTTATCTTCATTAACCTTTTCAACTACCGGTTCTGTTTCCTTATCTTGCTCAGGTTGTGGGGCCTGTGTAGTAGGAATAGAGTCATCAAAAATTATAGGCATTTCAGGTGGTTTAAGTGTAATACCACTTCTTGTGGTAATGGCTTTAGCTGTTTCATTTCGGGGGTTAGCATTTGTATCGCTAGGTAGACTTCCCGATTTTCTTTCACCTATTAACCTTGCTAGGTTGCTTACTTCTTGTTCCAGATTCTGAATTGAAGCTTGTTAATTTCTAAATGCTTGAGCATTTTGTTCATTGATTTGTTTCTGAGATGTGAAAAATTGAGTTTGAGATTCAACTAGCTTTGACATCATATCTTCTAAATTTGGCTTTTTATCATCGGTTTGTGGTAGTTTATTTTGAAAAATAGGTATTTGTTGATTGTAAATATTATTGGATACTTGTTGATTGCTAGGACCTTGTTGGTTGTTGTATGGAACATTTCGGTTATAATTCTGATTGTAGTTTGGTATTGGCAGTTGATAATTATTCTGATAATTATTTCCAGTCCTTTGGTTCATGTATGAAACATTCTCTCTTTGTTCCATTGTTTGTTCAATACTGAGACAATCTTTTGTCAAATGTGGTCCTCCACACTGCTCACAACTAATTTGTATTGCGTGAATATCTTTCGTCATCTTTTCCATTCGTCTCTGGAAAGCATCTATCTTTGCGGAAATGGAATCAAAGTCATGGCTAGAATCGGCTCTAGCCGCTTTAGATGATCTAACGATATCTTTTTCTTGATGCCACTCATGTGAGTGGGAGGTTGTGTTTTCAATAAATGTGTAAGCTTCAGTTGCGGTTTTCTTCATAATGGAACCACCAGCTGCTATGTCGATGTCTTTGCGTGTAGTAATGCCGCATCCTTAGTAGAATATTTGTACTATTTGATAAGTGTCTAAACCATGTTGCGGACATCCTCTTAACAACTTTCCAAATCTTGTCCACACCTCATATAGAGTTTCAATTGGCTTTTGTGTGAACGTAAGAATTTCCCTTTGAAGTCTCACAGCTTTAGATGCCGGAAAGAATTGTTTAAGAAATTTTTCAACTAAAACATCCCATGTATCAATCACCCCTTCAGGTAACGATTCTAACCAATCTTTGACTTCTCCCTTTAAAGTACAGGGAAATAACATGAGATAGATCTGTTCATCCTCAACTTCTCTGATTTTGAATAGTGTACAGATCCTATTAAAGGTTCAAAGATGTTCGTTTGGATCTTCCTTCGGCGCACCACTAAATTGGCATTGATTAGTTATCATGTGTAGGATTTGTCTTTTAATTTCATAATCTGGTGCATTAATGTCTGGTTGAGTAATTGTGTGACTTTGGCCAGTGCGTTTAGCCCTCATTCGATCTTCCATACTTAGAGGTTCCAGATTTTTCATGATTGAAATTGTTGAATCTGAATCACTAGAGGATTCTGACTTAATGGTTTCTTCCTCGACAATCTCTGGATGAGTGATTTGTTGTTCAGGAGGAATGATTAGTGGTTCAGGATCTCTGAATTATCCTGGAATATCCTCCGGATTCTCAATTGTGAGGTCGGGTTCAAAAAATGAATTATCGGAAATTTAAATTGGAGTACTTGGTCGACTAGATGACGATTCTAAAGAAAAATCAACGGCGACAATGTTGGCTAGATGTCTTGATAGAGTTACAACTGGTGAACGTATGAAAGGTGGTGAACGTTTTGCTCGGTGCATTCACTGAATATCCTATTAGTTATAAAGATAAAAATTATATAAGTTATCAAATTAATAGACTTTTCTGATTTTACCCACGTTTCGAATAGCCAATAGATGCAGCAGGTAGCCAGGACCCTTTAAATCGGAAGCCCACAACTCGCCACTAACAAATCCAACTATTACTACGAACCAGAAAATTTTGGATGTCTATTAATCTAACCGCTTAAAATAATTTTTTCGTCGAAGTTTAAAGAAAATAAAGAAAATTCTATGTCCTAAAAACTAGAGCGTCGAGAAATAAGGTCGAAAAAGAATGCGTCGAAAAATGTCAAAAAATAAAAGGTCGAAAAAAGCCTAAAAACTAATGATGTTCTGCGAGGTGTATATGAAATAGCTTTATATTTTACTAGGAAAAACTATTAGATATGATACAATTTTACACAAGATATTTATTTATTTATAGAATGGATATACCTAAACCTTGCTACAATACTTATAGGCAGTGTACCTAATCGTACAGTAGTGTAGTTTTTAGTAAGTCCGGTTCGACCACAGGGAATCTTTTAAACAAAGCTTAACGCTATATTAGTTTTAATTTATAAAAATACAAATATATATAAGTAATATTATTATTATAAAGGGGAGTTTTTACCGTTTAATGACCGGTTTGTCGATTTTTTAAACTTTAGTCGCAGTTAAAACCTAATGTAAAATATTAAATAAATAAAAGACTTAATTTAAAGCGTAAAGTAAATAACGATAATGAAATTGCGATAAATAAAAGTGCGATAAAATAAAATTGCGATAATTAAAAATACGATAATTAAAAGTGCAATTAAATACAATGACAATAAATAAAAGTGCGATAATTAGAAGTGCAATTAAATATAAAATAAAGGAAATTAAATATGAAATAAAATAATTATGCTTATTTAAACTTCCGTAATCATGATGTTTGACGTGTTGATTTTAGTTTTATGCCCATGGGTTAATTGTCCTTTGTCCTGGATTATTTAATATATCCGTCTGGTTTTTGTCCATAACAGTCCATCAGTCATAAATATAAAGTGCGAGTGTCCTCGTCAAATTATCCTTATACCCGAAGTTAAATATTCCAACTAATTGGGGACTTAAACTGTAACAAGGTTTTATTACTTTGTTTAATAATTACACCAGGTTCTCGACTGCGTGTAACCCAAGGTTTTAATACTTTGTTATCAATTATGCCAAGTGTCCTTGTACATAATTTTACCCCTGTTTTAATAATTCCATAGACTATTAATCCATTCCCGTGTCCGGTTAAATGAACGATTATTCGTACATATAAATACCCCGCCCATCGTTTCCGATCGAGTGTATATGGTTATTTATAGGGACGTCCAATTGTAAATCTTTATATTAAAATTAACAAACTATCATTTAGTTAAACAAATATAAAGCCCATTAATAGCCCATAGTCTAATTTCCACAAGTGTCGTTCTTTTGTCCAAACCCCAATTATGGTACAAAGCCCAATTACCCAATTTTAGTAATTAGCCCAACATCATGATTACTTCGTTTTAAATAAGTATAATAATAACTTAGCTACGATACATTAAATTAAAAAGGTTGAACATAACTTACAATGATTAAAAATAGCGTAGCGTTACACGGACAGAATTTCGACTTACACCCTTACAACATTCGCTAACATACCCTTATTATTAGGATTTAAAATTAAAATTAAAATTAAAATATAAATATATATATATATATATATATATATATATATATATATATATATATATATATATATATATATATATATATATATATATATATATATATATATATATAAGTTTACGTAAGATGGAAAGAAAAAGATGTGTAAAATTCGGCCGAATGCTCGGCCTTTTATAGGCCCACGTTTACTGTTCAGACCTCTGCGAGTGCGGAGGTTTTTGCCTTTATAGGCTCCGCGAGTGCGGAGCAGTGGTTTCCAGCTCACACAAGTTTGGATCCTTGTCTGCCGGCGGTTTTAATATATAAATATAATATATATATAATTTATATAATTAATTATATATTATATTATATTTATATACATAGTTAACTTGTAATTTTTAGTCCGTTGCGTCGAGCGTTGAGAGTTGACTCTGGTCCCGGTTCCGGATTTTTGAACGTCCTTGCGTACAATTTAATATCTTGTACCTTGCGTTTTGAATCTTGTACTCTTGTAATTCTGAGACGTTTCTTATCAATAATTGGAACCTTTTTTATTGTATTTTGTACTTTTGAGCTTTTTGGTCATTTGCGTCTTCAATTCGTCGAATCTATCTTTTGTCTTCACCTTTTATTATTTAACCGAATATCACTTGTAAATAGGACAATTGCAACTAAAAGCTTGTCTTTCTTGAGGAATAATGCTATGAAATATATGTTCGTTTTTAGCATTATCAAATATTCCCACACTTGAGCGTTGCTTGTCCTCAAGCAATATAGTCTTGAAATATACTATAATCACTTCTTTATTCTTCACACTTTTTACATCAGTGATTTCTATACGGCGGTATAAACAATGGTAGTAACGATGTGGTTTATAGTCTCACATGACTATAAAAATTTAGATCCTTTAAGGAAATTGGATCTTTATGAAAACATTTGATCTTTTGAAAATTAAATCTAGCTTTTACCCTAGATAAGTTTCCGGAATAACCCTTCACCGGTGTTTGCAAATTCCTTTTGTGGGTTTGGTGGGTTTCAGATTTGAAAACTTTAGCTCAAAACTTGTGGTTTTGTGTCACCCACTTGCTAACCTTGTATTGGGAAATCAACACGTCCAGTTTACTTGCTCCGTATATTACCTTTTGGTAAACTACCATCCGGTTGTAAAGGAAAGCGTTGAACAAGCAACTGTTAAGGCAATGTCCCCTGACATGCTTTTAATTATGGTCTATAACGTGTCGGACGCAATTACTATCCTTTGTAGGAGCAATAGTAAAGCTCACCCTTATAATTTTTTGGTTTGGCACAAGGTCCTGTCTTTGACCATGCTATGCAACCACCGTTCTTACGGTTGACACCCGATTTGATTCAGGTGAATTCCTAGGATTTTACGTTCAATGGTAATGAACGCATTGAAAATGGGTTTTCGGAAATCAAATCGGTTTGAAATTTTGATCAAAATATTTTCTCGTTCAAGCTCGAGTTAGATATCATTGAATTCCATGAGTTTGTAATTCTCAATCTTTAAGGTCAATCTCTAGGATTGAGTAATATCAGTCTTAAAAGCTGATTTTTAATCTTTAAGGAGATTATCCTTTCTGGGGATCTGATTCATTAGTCTTATCCAGCTAATTTGCACGGCGTCCTCCCCATTTTACGAGACAGATCCTCTCATGGTTAGGATAAGTCTGACCACTTGGCGACCCTGTTTGATGCTGAGGTCCGTGGATTTCCTGCTGATTTTAGTGATGACTTTTCTAGATTTTTCGTCAACCTACAACTGGTCTGGACGACAACTTCATGACCTAAATCAAGAAGCGTGTGTCTTTTTCGGAAGACTTTACTTCCTTTTAATGATGGAATTGATTCATCATGTAGATCCATCTTTCTTACAGAAAATCGGGTAAAACTTTTTAGAAATTGTCCAAAACAAAAGTATCTTCAGTTATTTGTACAAAAATATGTGACATATGTTTAAAATAATTTGGTAAATATTCTCACACTTGGCTTTTATTTTCTTGTATTTGCCTTTTTATTGTCCTCTATTCTATTTTAAATGAATTCTAACATTTTGGTCTGTTTCTCAATTTATGTCCTTTCCGAGGTAACAATAATTTCGGTGTTAACACCTAGTTTTATCGTTCATAAATATGTATAAACATGATTTTGAGTTCATTTAATTGAAAATTTTGAAAATTTTTACTAGAATTGGGTAGTCAGTATATAAGACTAGGGCTGTTCTTTATTATTAGAGAGCACTAGATTCTAATACAACTACTGCGTTACTAGTATTTTTAATGGTAACCAAGTGTATAAGTTAAAAATTTTAAAAATCCGAAAGAATTTAACCTCTTCCCACACTTAAGATCTTGTAATGCCCTCATTTGCAAGAAATCAGTAACAATTTAAATTATTGAGGGTGATTAACGTAGAAAAATGATTAAATTTTACCAAAGTTTCCAAACATATTGGCGTTTGTTTTAAAAGCAAAGATTTTTGGGTTTTTTTAATGTTTTTGGCATACTTTAATTCAATAAGATTAAAAATAATGATAATAAAAGTTCTCGTCCCTCCCTCGGGTAAAGCAATTTCGGTTCAACGACCTAGTCTTCAACTCACGACGAATTTTAAAAATCAAATTTTTAACTTAACGAAATAAAGTAAATTTTTTTGTTTTTAAATTCACACCAAACTTAAATTTAAAATGCATAAAATTAAAAATTCATATTAAAAATTCACACCGAACTTAAATTATATTTTTCTTTTTATACATACAAACTTATATTAAAAATATTAATTTTTCAAATATTTACAATTTTAAATATATTGATTTAAAAAGTTTACAATATCAATTTAAGATTTATATATTAATTTTAAAAAAAATGTTAAAAATAAAATTAAAAATATTTTTGGCTTTTATCCCACTTTAATCAATCAAATATTATCAAAAATATACGCCCCTCTTTTTGGTAAAGTAATTTCGGTTCCATAACCTAATTTAACTCATGACGAATTTTTGAAATATTTTGAGTTGATTGATTAAAGATATTTATACCTTAAGAATAAACGGTAAATTTCGCAGTGATGTAATAAATTTTTGTATGATATCAATAATTTCGGTCGCAAGACCTAATTTCATCAAATACCAATTTAATACTTTATAGCGAACAAATTAGCGTTTATTATCAAAAGGTTAAAAATAAAAATAAAAATAAATAAAAAACTATACAGACTTACCTGTGAGATAGTATTCTTAGTGATATGCTCTAGCCCACTCATAAGATAGTTGGACTAATTGATTTTCCATGGCTACATAGGCGTAACCTCGAGCATTCATTGATTTTTCTTCTAAACATATGAACGGTCCGTCTCTGCATAAAGTAACAAATTTGGTGTTTGAATAGTTTTGATTATTTGAACATTTACCTTCGTGTGACCATTTTCCGCATTTGTGACATCTTTCAAGGTGCCGTGCTCTTCTTTTCGCTGCGAATTTTGATTTTCCTTTACCAAATTGTAACTTATTATCTTCGCATCTGGATTCTGTTCTTACTCCGTTCAATTTTTCTCTGATTACTGATACCAGTTCACTCGGAAGTGTGTCATTATTACGTTTAGTAATCAAAGCGTATAGCATTAGACCATGGTTTAGTTCACAGGAAGTCTTCATTTCGTAAAAACCTAAAAAAAAATAAAAATTCAGAATGGGGGGAGAAGACTAGTTCTTTAGGGTCTGCTAGGGAAAGACCATTCTGGTTCCATTTTCGAGAACTACACAAAAACAGAAAATCTAACTCTAACAGAAATACATATTATCCTTTAAAGACTTGATTCTTCCCACACTTAGTTAGCCGTGGTATCGAAATTGTGATTAACTTCGTTGTCAACTTCCATTGGACTATCTATGTAATGTTTAACTCTGTGACCATTAACTTTAAATTCAATCCCATTTGAATTTATTAATTCTACTGTTCCGTATGGGAAAACTCTTTTGACTATGAATGGTCCAGACCATCTTGATTTCAATTTTCCAGGAAATAGCTTGAATCGTGAATTAAAAAGAACTCTATCTCCTTCTTTAAATTCTTTTGAACTTCTGATTCTTTTATCATGCCATTTCTTTTTTCTTTCCTTATAGATTAACGAATTTTAGTATGCTTCTTGTCTTAATTCTTCTAATTCGTTTAGTTGACTTAACCGTAGACGTCCGGCTTCATGTAAATCAAGATTACATGTCTTCAAAGCCCAAAATGCTTTGTGTTCAATTTCTACTGGAAGATGACATGCTTTTCCGTAAAAGAGTTTGAAAGGTGTGGTTCCAATTGGAGTTTTGTAGGCTGTTCTAAAAGCCCAAAGTGCATCCTTCAATTTGATGGACCATTCCTTCGGATTTGATCCTAAGATTTTCTCTAGAATACGTTTCAAAGCTCGGTTGGTATTTTCAAATTGTCCACTTGTTTGTGGATGATATGCGGTGGAGATTTTATGAGTTACTCCATATCTTTTAAGAACTTTCTCAAGTTGATTATTACAAAAATGAGTTCCCCGATCACTTATTAAAGCTTTCGGTCTTCCAAACCTTGCAAAAAGACGTTTTAAAAAGTTGACTACAACTCGTACATCGTTAGTTGGGAGAGCTTGTGCTTCCGCCCATTTAGATACATAATCAATGGCTACGAGAATGTATAAATTATTATGAGATTTTAGAAATGGACCCATAAAGTCAATACCCCAAATGTCAAATACTTCGCATATTTGAATGACATTTTGTGGCATTTCATCACGTTGACTTATTTTTCCGGCCCTTTGACAAGCATCACAGGATTTGCAAAGAAGGTGTGCGTCTTTCTAAATTGTAGGCCAATAGAATCCAGCATCGTAAACTTTTCCTGCTGTGAGTTGAGGCCCATAATGCCCTCCTGTTGGTCCTGTGTGACAATGGTTTAAGATTTTACTAGCTTCATCTCCGAATACACATCGGCGTATTATTCCATCGGGACAACTTTTAAACAAATGTGGATCTTCCCATAAATAGTGTTTTATATCACTAAAGAATTTCTTTTGTTTTTGGTACGATAATCCTTTTTCAAGGAATCCACATACTAAGTAGTTTGCATAGTCTGCAAACCATGAAATTTCATTATAATCTATCTTCAATAGATATTCATCAGGAAAGTTGTCTTGTATGGCCGATTCATTTAGAACTTCTAATTCAGGATTTTCAAGACGAGAAAGATGATCGGCTGCGAGATTTTCTGCTCCCTTTTTATCTCGGATTTCAGTATCAAACTCTTGTAAAAGTAAGATCCAACAGATTAATTGTGGTTTAGCATCTTGTATTGAAAATAGGTATCTAAGAGCAGAATGGTCGGTATAGACCACCGTTTTTGCTAGAACGAGATATGAACGAAATTTGTCAAAAGCAAAGACAATAGCAAGGAGTTCTTTTTCAGTAGTTGTGTAATTTGTTTGTGCTCCTTGTAATGTCTTACTAGCATAATATATAGGTTGAAATCGTTTTTCAATCCTTTGTCCTAAAACGGCTCCCATTGCAAAATCACTTGCATCGCACATTAGTTCAAACGGTAGATTCCAATTTGGTGTTATCATGATCGGCGCATTAGTGAGTTTTTCTTTAAGAATATTAAAAGATTTGATACATTCATCTGAAAAGATGAATGGAGCATCCTTTTCTAGGAGTTTATTCATAGGAGTGGCAATTTTAGAAAAATCTTTTATGAAATGTCGGTAAAAACCGGCATGCCCTAGAAAACTCCTAACTCCTCTAACATTAGTGGGATGTGGAAGTTTAGCAATTACATCTACTTTAGCTCTATCCACTTCAATTCCTTCTTTTGAAATTTTATGTCCAAGAACGATGCCTTCTTTAACCATGAAATGGCATTTCTCCCAATTAAGAACTAGATTTGATTGTTCGCATCTAATAAGCATTCGTTCAAGATTAACTAGACATGATTCAAATGTATCACCGAAGACTGAAAAGTCATCCATGAAAACTTCCATGCATTCTTCTATCATGTCGTGAAAAATTGCCATCATGCAACTTTGAAAGGTTGCAGGGGCGTTACAAAGTCCAAATGGCATGCGTTTGTAAGCAAAAGTACCATAAGGGCACGTGAATGTGGTTTTCTCTTGGTCCTCGGGTGCAATTGGAATTTGAAAGTATCCGGAAAAACCATCAAGAAAACAATAGTAACTGTTTCCGGCTAACCTTTCCAACATTTGATCAATGAAAGGTAAGGGAAAGTGATCTTTTCTGGTGGCGTCATTTAATTTTCTATAATCAATACACACACGCCATCCTGTTATGGTCCTAGTAGGAATAAGCTCATTTTTCTCATTTGTAATGACAGTCATGCCACCCTTCTTAGGCACGCATTGAACTGGGCTTACCCATGAACTATCAGAAATTGGATAAATTAAACCTGAATCAAGTAGTTTAATAATTTATTTCTTAACTACATCTTGCATATTAGAATTTAGTCTTCATTGGTGTTGCACATACGTTTTATGACCTTCTTCCATAAGGATTTTATGTGTGCAATACGAAGGACTTATTCCTTTAATATCATGAATCTTCCATGCTATGGCTGGTTTATGAGCTTTTAACACAGAAATGAGTTGAGATTTTTCATTTTCAGTAAGAGAAGACGATATTATTACAGGTAATTCAGATTCACCATGTAAATAAGCGTATTCCAAATGGTTTGGAAGTGGCTTTAACTTTAATGTCAGAGGTTCTTCTATCGATGATTTATATCGATATCTGTCTTCTTCTTTTAGCATTTGAATTTCTTCTGTTGTTGGTTCATATCCATTAGCCATTAGTGTAGCTAACATTTCAGTTTCATCAATTGGTTCAGTTCCTTCTCCTAAAGAACATTATACTGTTCCTTGTAATTCTGGAAATTCTTCTAACAATTCTGCATGTGATTCTATAGTTTGAATATAATAACATGTATCATCTGCAGATTGCGGTTGTTGCATAGCTCTATCAACTGAAAAGGTAACACTCTCGTCCTCTATACTTAGGGTCAGTTTCTTACCGAATACGTCTATCATTTCTTTAGCCGTGTTTAAGAATGGTCTTCCTAATATGAGAGGAACTTGAGAATCTTCTTCCATGTCCAGAACAACAAAATCTACTGGAAATACTAAGGTACCAACTTTAACTAGCATGTTCTCCATTATCCCTCTAGGATATTTTATTGATCGATCGGCTAGTTGTATGCTTATTCTTGTTGGTTTCAATTCTCCAAGGTCTAGTTTAGCGTATAGTGAATACGGCATTAAATTTATACTAGCACCTAAGTCTGCCAATGCTTCTATTGAACTAAGACTACCCAGAAAACATGGAATTGTGAAACTTCCTGGATCGGATAGTTTTTCTAGTATCTTATTCAACAGCACTGCTGAACAATTAGCATTCATAGTAACAGCCGAGAGTTCTTCCATTTTCTTTCTATTTGAGATTAGATCTTTCAGAAATTTAGCATGTCTAGGCATTCCTGAAATTACATCAATGAAAGGAAGATTTACATTTATCTGTTTAAACATATCCAAGAATTTGGATTGCTCGGCTTCAAGTTTCTCTTTTTTCATCTTACTCGGGTAAGGAAGTGGTGGTTGGTATGGTTTAACATAAGGTTTAGCCTTAACTTTGTTATCTTCATTAACCTTTTCAACTACCGGTTCTTTTTCCTTATCTTGTTCAGGTTGTGGTTCTTGTGGAGTAGGAATAGCTTCATCAGAAATTACAGGTATTTCAGGTGGTTTAAGTGTAATACCACTTCTTGTGGTAATAGCTTTAGCTGTTTCATTCCGGGGGTTAGCATTTGTATCACTAGGTAAACTTTCCGGTTTTCTTTCACCTATTAACTTTGCTAGGTTACTTACTTCTTGTTCCAGATTTTGAATAGAAGCTTGTTGATTTCTAAATGCTTGAGCATTTTGTTCATTAGTTTGTTTCTGAGATGTGAAAAACTGCGTTTGAGTTTCAACTAGCTTCGTCATCATATCTTCTAAATTCGGCTTTTTATCATCGGTTTGTGGTGGTTTGTTTTGAAAATTAGGTCTTTGCTGGTTGTAAGTATTGTTGGATACTTGTTGATTACTCGGACCTTGTTGGTTGTTGTATTAAATATTTAGGTTATAATTCTGGTTTTGATTGTAAATTGGTCTTGGCAGTTGATAATTATTCTGATAATTATTTCCAGGCCTTTGGTTTAGATATGAAACATTCTCTCTTTGTTCCATTGTTAGTTCAATACTGAGACAATCTTTTGTCAAATGTGGTACTCCACACTGCTCACAACTAATTCGTATTGAGTGTATATCCTTAGTCATCTTTTCCATTCGTCTCTCGACAGCATCTATCTTTGCAGAAATGGAATCTAAGTCAAGGCTAGAATCGGCTCTAGCTGCTTTAGATGATCTAACGATATCTTTTTCTTGGTGCCACTCATGTGAGTGGGAAGCAGTGTTATCAATAATTTTGTAAGCATCAGTTTCTGTTTTCTTCATAATAGAACCACCAGCTGCTATATCGATGTCTTTCCTTGTAGTGATGTCGCATCCTTGGTAGAATATTTGTACTATTTGACAAGTGTCTAAACCATGTTGCGGACATCCTCTCAATAACTTTCCAAATCTTGTCCATACCTCATATAGAGTTTCATTTGGTTTCTGTGTGAACGTAACAATTTCTCCTTGAAGTCTTACGGCTTTAGATGTCGGAAAGAATTGTTTAAGAAATTTTTCAACTAAAACGTCCCATGTATCAATCGCCCCTTCAGGTAACGATTCCAACCAATCTTTGGCTTCTCCCTTTAAAGTCCAGGGAAATAACATGAGATATATCTGTTCGTCCTCCACTTCTCTTATTTTAAATAGTGTGCAGATCCTATTAAATGTACGAAGATGTTCATTTGGATCTTCTTTCAGCGCACCACTAAATTGGCATTGATTAGTCACCATGTGTAGAATTTGTCATTTGATTTCATAATCTGGCACATTAATGTCAGGATGAGTAATTGCGTGACCTTGGCCAGTGCGTTTAGCTCTCATTCGGTCTTCCATACTTAAAGGTTCCAGATTTTCCATGATTGAATTTGTTGAATCTGAATCACTAGAGGATTCTGACTTAATGGTTCGTTCCTCAACAATCTCTGTTTGAATGATTGGTGGTTCCGGAGGAAAAATTAATGGTTCAGGATCTATGAATCGTCCGTGAATATTCTCCGGATTCTCAATTGTGAGGTTGGGTTCAAAAAATGGATTATCGGAAATTTGAATTGGAGTACTTGGTTGATTGGATGACGATTCTAAAGAAAAATCAACGGCAACAATATTAGCTAGATGTCTTGATCTGGTTACAGGTGGTGAACGTACAAAAGGTGGTGAACGTCTTGCTCGGTGCATTCACTGAATATCCTATTAGTTTTTAAAAGGAAAGAAAAATTATATAAGTTATCCAATTAATAGACTTTTCTGATTTTGCCCACGTTTCGAATAGCCAAAAGATGCAGCAGAGGGGCAGGATTCGTTTGGTCTCAATATAATTGAGTACTGTTTGGCTCCAATAACCCGGTCCACGTACAAATCCAACTATTACTACGAACCAGAAAATTTTGATGTCTATCAATTTAACCACTTAAAATAAATTTTCGTAATTTAAAGAAATTTAGATAAGAAATAGAGAAAATTCTAAGTCCTAAAAACTAGAATGGCGAGAAATGAGAAAGAAAAAGAGCGCGTCGGTATTAAATTTGGAGAAATAAGAAAGAAAAAGAACGACTTATAAAACTTTAAAACACTCGACTAACCCAACCTTATTATTATCACTAACTTAAAATTAAAATTGCAAATTGAGATTACTAATTGGAGTGATAATTGATACATAGGTAAAAGGCGTCGAAAAATAAAAATAAGAAAGTAGCGCGTTAAAACTTAAAAAGGAACTAAAAACTAAAAAATTAAAAGTTGCGTCTAAAAATATTAAAGCTTAAAAGAAATACTATATCCCAAATGGCAATAACTTAAAAAGGTACTAAAAACTAAAAAAAACGTCGCAAAATTCTAAAACACCTAAATCTTAGTCTAAAGAAAAAGCACTTAAGGGATTTTACGGCAAAGCCTAAAAATCTAGAAATAAAAATAACTATGTTAAAAACTATATCTTAAAAGTAAAAATGAGCAAAAAATACAAAAATTACGCTAAAAACAAATGAAAAGAGACAAAATATAAAAATATACTAAAAGTTGTAAAAAGTACAATTTTTATAAAAATATTATTTTTATATTATTTATTTTATAAAAGTATTAATTTTTATATATTTATAAAATTAATTAAAACTTAAAAATACAAATTAAATAATTAAAACTAAACTAAATAATAAATAATTAATAACCTAATTAGGTTTTATAGTAATAATTAATAATACTCCGTAATTATTACAGTTTGCAGAGTCAAACCCTAGCCTGTCAGTGGACCTCCGCGAGTGCGGTTGGTCCCGGTTCAAAACCTCCGCGAGTCGCGGAGGGTTAAATTTCAGCTGAGAAAGGGGTCGATTTTGCACAGGTTCAGCTGAGAAAGGGGTCGATTTCGTACCGATAGAGGAGATGAATACCTAAGTGATGCTTATCTTAGAAGTTGTGGGATTATCTCGCAACTTACTCCACCCGGGACACCACAACTTAACGTAGTTTCCGAAAGGAGGAACCGAACCCTAATGGATATGGTTCGATCTATGATGGCTAGAAGCTCGTTACCTCTATCATTTTGGGGTTATTGTCTATGCTCTGCGGCTCGTATTTTAAATATGGCCCCAACCAAGAAAGTGGAACGAACACCTCATGAGATGTGGTTTGGAAAACCTCCATCTCTATCATACTTAAAGGTATGTGGATGTGAAGCTTATCCTAAGCGTTACGTCCCTAATAAGTTGAATGCTCGATCCACGAAGTGTATCTTCATAGGATATCCCAAGGATGATATGGGATACTGATGTTTTAGCAGAGTAGTATATAAAATAGCTTATATTTTTACAGAAAATAATATTAAATACGATACAATTTTACACAAGATATTTATTTATTTATAGAATGGATATACTTAAACCTTGCTACAACACTTATAGGCAGTGTACCTAATCGTACAGTAGTGTAGTTTTTAGTAAGTCCGGTTCGTTCCACAGGGAATCTTTTTAAACAAAGCTTAACGCTATATTAGTTTACTTTTATAAAAATACAAATATATATATATATATATATATAAGTAATATTATTATTATAAAAGGGGGGTTTTTTTACCGTTTAATGACCGGTTTGTCGATTTTAAAACTTTAGTCGCAGTTAAAACCATATGTAAAATATTAAAAATAAATACAAGACTTAAATTAAAGCATAAAGTAAATAACGATAATGAAATTGCGAATAATAAAAGTGTGATAAAATAAACTTGCGATAATTAAAAAGTACGATAATTAAAAGTGTAATTAAATACAATAACAATAAAAATGCGATAATTAGAAGTGCAATTAAATATAAAATAAAGGAAATTAAATATGAAATAAAAGAATTATGCTTATTTAAACTTCCGTAATCATGATGTTTGACGTGTTGATTTTAGTTTTATGCCCATGGGTTAATTGTCCTTTGTCCTGGATTATTTAATATGTCCGTCTGGTTTTTGTCCATAACAGTCCATCAGTCATAAATATAAAGTGCGAGTGTCCTCGTCAAATTATCCTTATACCCAAAGTTAAATATTCCAACTAATTGGGGACTTAAACTGTAACAAGATTTTAATACTTTGTTTAATAATTACACCAGGATGTCGACTGAGTGTAACCCAAGGTTTTAATATTTTGTTATCAATTATACCAAGTGTCCTTGTACATAATTTCACCCCTGTTTTAATTATTCTAGTGACTATTAATCCATTCCCGTGTCCGGTTAAATGAACGATTATTCGTACATATAAATACCCCGCCCATCGTGTCCGATCGAGTGTATATGGTTATTTATAGGGACGTCCAATTGTAAATCTTTATATTAAAATTAACAAACTATCATTTAGTTAAACAAATATAAAGCCCATTAATAGCCCATAGTCTAATTTCCACAAGTGTCGTTCTTTTGTCCAAACCCCAATTATGGTACAAAGCCCAATTACCCAATTTTAGTAATTAGCCCAACATCATGATTACTTCGTTTTAAATAAGCATAATAATAACTTAGCTACGAGACATTAAATTAAAAAGGTTGAACATAACTTACAATGATTAAAAATAGCGTAGCGTTACACGGACAGAATTTCAACTTACAGCCTTACAACATTCGCTAACATACCCTTATTATTAGAATTTAAAATTAAAATATAAATATAAATATATATATATATATATATATATATATATATATATATATATATATATATATATATATATATAAGTTTACGTAGGATGGAAAGAAAAAGATGTGTAAAATTCGGCCGAATGCTCGGCCTTTTATAGGCCCACGAGTGCGGAGCAGTGGTTTCCAGCTCACACAAGTTTGGATCCTAGTCTGCCGACGGTTTTAATATATAAATATAATATATATATAATATATATAATTAATTATATATTATATTATATTTATATACATAGTTAACTTGTAATTTTTAGTCCGTTGCGTCGAGCGTTGAGAGTTGACTCTGGTCCCTGTTCCGGATTTTCGAACGTCCTTGCGTACAATTTAATATCTTGTACCTTGCGTTTTGAATCTTGTACTCTTGTAATTCTGAGACGTTTCTTATCAATAATTGGAACCTCTTTGATTGTATTTTGTACTTTTGAGCTTTTTGGTCGTTTGCGTCTTCAATTCGTCGAATCTATCTTTTGTCTTCACCTTTTATTATTTAACCGAATATCACTTGTAAATAGGACAATTGCAACTAAAAGCTTGTCTTTCTTGAGGAATAATGCTATGAAATATATGTTAGTTTTTAGCATTGTCAACTAAGAATTAAAACTTACGTCTAAAGATATTAAAGCTTAAAGGAATTCTATATACAAAACGGCAATAACTTAATTAGGCACTAAAATCTATTAAATACAGCATCGCAAAATTCTAAAGTACCTAAATCTTAGTCTAAAGAAATGCACTTAAGGGATTTTACGGCACAGCCTAAAAATCTAGAGCTAGTATGGCAAAATACTAAGTTTAAAACTAGTTACGATAAATATACAATTACGTACTAAATAATAAAAAGATACAAAAATGATAAAATTACCTATTTTTATAAAAATATAATTTTTATATTATTATTTTATAATAGTATTAAGTTTATATATTTATTAAACTAATTATAACTTAAAAATACAAATTAAATAAAACTAAAATTAATTATTATTATATAAAACCCTAATTAGGTAATTAATTAATAATAATAATTAATAAACCTTAACCCTAATTCGACTGTCCAAGGTTTCAGACGTGTCAGACATCACCATGCGGTCGCATATATTTGAAGCCTTCGGTTCATGCCATCGCATGGGCCTGAATTTCAGATCAGGTTGTTGGGCTGCTACAGGACCAGGCCCGATTATTCTTTTAATTATTTTTTTAACTTATATAAAATATTTATATTAAATAAATAAAAACTTATATTTTAAAAACTAAAATAGAAATAGAAATACTTTATAATTTTTATATATTTTAAACAAACTCTTAAATATATATATATATATATATATATATATATATATATATATATATATATATATATATATATATATATATATATATATATATATATATATATATATATATATATTTTGTTTTTTTATTATGTTTTTATATTTTTGTATTTTTAACAAAATATTTTTACCAAAATAAGAAATATTATATTTTTACAAAAATATCTTAAAAACTAAAATTTTTTTATAGCGTTTAGCTTTCGGCGTTGATGAAGTCCTCGGCAGCGGCGCCAAAAATACTTGATGTTATGCGAGGTGTATACGAAATAGTTATATTTTTACTACGAAATACTATTAAATACAATTTTACACAATTTATTTATTTATTTATAGAGTGGATATACTTAAACCTTGCTACAACACTATAGGCAGTGTACATAATCATACAGTAGTGTAGTTTTTAGTAAGTCCGG
Organism: Rutidosis leptorrhynchoides; assembly: GCF_046630445.1. Lineage (NCBI taxonomy): Eukaryota > Viridiplantae > Streptophyta > Magnoliopsida > Asterales > Asteraceae > Rutidosis > Rutidosis leptorrhynchoides. The sequence goes on along the minus strand of NC_092334.1, from coordinate 104,976,299 downwards.
TTCGTTCCGCAGGGAGCTAGCCAAGTTTAACGCTATATATATTTTAAATTATATTTGTATATATATATATATATATATATATATATATATATATATATATATAAGTAATATTATTACTATTATAAAAGGGGGGTTTCACCGTTTAATGACCGGTTTGTCGATTTTAAAACTTTAGTCACAATTAAAACCTAATGTAAAATATATAAATACAACTTAATTTAAAGCGTAAATTAAATGACGATAAATAAAAGTGCGATAAATAAAAGTGCAATAATTTAAAGTATGATAAATAAAAGTACGATGAGATATAAATTAAAGGAATTATGCTTATTTAAACTTCCGTAATCATGATGTTCGACGTGTTGATTTTAATTTATTACCATGGGTTAATTGTCCTTTGTCCTGGATTATTCGATATGTCCATCTGGTTTTAGTCCATAATAGCCCATCAGTCATAGATATAAAGTGCGAGTGTCCTCGTCAAATTATCCTTATTCTCGAAGTCAAATATTCCAACTAATTGGGACTTAAACTGTAATAAGGTTTTAATACATTGTTAATGATTACACTAGGTTATCGACTGTTGCAATCCAAGGTTTTAATACTTTATTAACAATTACACAAAGTGTCCTTGTATGTAATCCACCTCTGTTTTAATAAGTATGTAATCCACCTCTGTTTTAATAAGTCCATTGACTATTAATCCATTCCCGTGTCCGGTTAAATAAACGATTATTAGTACTTATAAATAACCCACCCATCGTGTCCGATCGAGTGTAAGTGGTTATTTATAGGTACGTCCAATTGTAAATATTTATATTAAATTAACGAACTATCATTCAATTAAACAAATATAAAGCACATTAATAGCCCATAGTCTAATTTCCACAAGTGTCGGTCTTTTGTCCAAACCCCAATTATGGTACAAAGCCCAATTACCCCGTCTTAATATTTAGTCCAACATCACGATTACTTCGGCTTAAATAAACATAATAATAATTTAGCTACGAGACATTAAATTAAAAAGTTTGAACATAACTTACAATGAGTATTAATAGCGTAGCGTTACACGGATAGAGTTTCGACTTACAAACTTAAAACATTCGCTAACATAACCTTATTATTATTAAACTTTAATATTAAAATTATAATTAAAATATAAATATAAATATATATTTAAGAGAGTGAGAGATAGATAATATATTGTGTGTATAAAATGTCGAGCAAACTGCCTTTTTATAGAACCTGGCCAGCTACAGTGAGCCATGCGATCGCATGGGTTTAACGCTACCAGGCCATTCGATCGCATGGCAGCCATCTCCTGGTCACATTGCATTTTAAACGTGGGCTGCTCGTATTTATTTAATATATAATATAATATATATAATTATATATATATTATATTATATTCTTGTGCATCGTTGACTTATAATTTTAGGCCCGTTGTGTCACGCGTTGATAGTTGGTTCATGTCTTGGTTCTGGATTTTCGAACGTCCTTGCGTACTATTTAATATCTTGTACTTTGCATTTTGCGGCTCGTACTCTTGTAACTTTTAGACGTTTCTCATCAATAATTTGAACCACTTTGATTGTACTTTGTACTTTTTAGCGTTTTGGTCATTTGCGTCTTCAAATCGTCGAATCTGTCTTTTGTCTTCACCTTTTAATATTTAAACGAATATCACTTGTAAATAGAACAATTACAATTAAAAGCTTGTCTTTCTTGAAGGATAATGCTATGAAATATATGTTCGTTTTTAGCATTATCATCTTGCCAAAAGTAAAGCCACTCTTTCTTAACACGAGCGCCTCAAAACCCTTGGCCATATTGAACAACTCATCGAAGCTTTTCACCACGTTTACACTAATCTTTTCTTGATAACTATCATTCAAGATTCGATAGAAGTCTTCCTTCAACATTTTATCATACCCGACATACTCCGGGCAAAATTGGGTCTTGGACAAGAAAACGGATTTGAGAGTGTTCAAATCCATCGACCCTTGCCTCAAGGCACGCAACTAGTCCTTAATCCTAGTAAGATCGGCCGAAGTTCGGTACTCATTGAAAAACTCCACCTTGAACTCATCCCAAGTGAAATCCATGCATTGTTCTTCACCATAAAGTTAGATTTTTGCATCCCACCACAACTTGGCATCGCCCCTCAACATGCTACACCCCGTACCTTGTCTTCTTATCGAGAGGACATTCACAAGTACGAAAATCCCCCTCCATATCGGAGATCCAACGGGCACTCTTAAGAGGGTCTCGTTCACCATCGAAGGTAGGAGGTTGAGAATCCTTGAAGTTTTTATAAAAGAAGTCCCGTCTCCCCACATTATCTTCTTGTAGAATAAGCTTAACTTGTTCCTTAACCACATTGACTAGTTGCTCGTCGATCGTATCTAGAAACATCTTCTTAACGTCTTCGAGAAACTCCGCTTTTTGACGTTTAAAGATGGCCTCAACTTTGGCCGTGAACTCAACATCCTCACTCGTAACTCCTTCATTGGTGTCGTGTCCATTTCTCATATTCATCCTATAAAACGGAATTAGGTTAAACAACGAACGAAAAGACATGACACATATACATATTCATCTCACCGTCCCATCTTGCTCAACAATCGTCGTACATCGCTTGTTTGACACGATTTGAACCCGTAACAATGGTAGCTAATCATTGTTACGCGAACAAGTCGTGTTAACTTGCTAGTACAACGTCTATCTAGCTTGATGATTGCAAATACAACACAAAACAATTAGCGCATAGTTAGTTCACCTAAACGCACTAACCAATTCCCGATCCGACCCGTCTCCTACAAGTCCCGCATAACGCGTATAAACAATTCAAGTCTAAGTCTAGGCACCTATCTCAAGTCGCCTAAATCCCTTAGACTATGATCTGATGCCACTTGAAATAACCCAACCCGTATTCCATACGATAAATTTTTTTTAAAAAAAATAACAAACCTTTAGCGCCCAATTAAACGGTTACATGTAACCCATTTAAACGATATCACAATTAAATGTTTACAAACGGCACGAAGGCCCTTATCAAATGTAATACAAGTTTGACCCATTCACAAATGATAGTTTTAATCCAAACAACACCTCAAGCATCGTTTGGGGCTAAACTACCCTAAACACTAGGCCAACTTCAAAAGCTTCAACAAGCATCACCAAGGGACACCTAGTGCCCAACAACCCCTTTTCCCCTATCCGCACCTGCATCTAAAAAGATAAACAACGAGATGGGCAAGCTAATGCTTAGTAAGTGCAACAATTACACGAATACATATACAACCTACTTACTTGCAATCTCTTACGCATTTACCGCATACATGCTAGCAATATAAATAATCATACCATCGCAAGTATAATAACTAAACTTCCAATCACACGAGCTAGCATAAGTTAGCATATTAATAGCATATAGTTCACAATTTAATATGCTAAATACAATTCACACAACCATGGTTAACCAATCGTACAAGGGAACGGTACTTGAAAGACCGTCGGAGTTCATAACATCCATTAGTATTACTTAAACACCGCGTAATCACCAATCCCCCAAGTTATTTCTTAAACACCGCGACTAACTCACCCCCATGACAATGTGGCGTCTTGAACACCGCGACGATTCCACATGTCAATCAAACAATGAGTGGTGTCTTGAACACTGCGATAATTCCACTCCCATAACAATGTGGCGTCTTGAACACCGCGACAATACCACATGTCAATCAAAACAATGAGTAGTGTCTTAAACACCGCAACAATACTACTCGTTACTTAGAATGTGGTGTCTTAAACACCGCGACAATACCACATTCACACTACACAAATAAATACATTATATACATACACGCATAATTATTCCACTCACCTTAACACCAAGATGATGATTATGCACTTGTTAGGTACCCGAGAATGAGTCAATCATACTCCCAAGAGATCCTTTAGATGAGGGCTATATAAAGGATCTAGGAACTCCATAGAAGGTAACAATAGCCAATGTTATGTAATAAGATCAAGGAAGCCGTGAAATAGAAATTCTCATTTTCTCTCAACTTCCTTGATTACTTTGTGGCTATTCGTTCCATTCATCATGTTCATGTTGATCTTATGATCCAACATGTGGTATCAGAGCGGGATCTTCAACGAAATGAAGATGATCCGCATGAATATCGATGAATGTTCATATCCGACACCTTACAACTTCAAATCTTCAACTTAAAGATATTCATACCTTCAAACCTTCATCATGAAGATCTTCATATCTTCATGATGATCTTCATACCTTCAACCAAAAAATTCCGAAAACACAAAATCATTCCAAACACGTTACCGAATCTCACCAAAAACACAAACATAACTAAATGAGATTCATTCGTTACCGAATCTCATTTACCGAATTTAAACCGAAACTTATCCTAATCACAACTCATTTCACAAAACACAACCACAAAATATCTCTGATTATTATATCATTTCATATTTCATATTCAGATTCAACTTTCAGAATTACATAACAACAAATTCGTGATTTAACTTTACAGCTACAGTGAGTTCTTCATATTCATCGAGGTCAAACGAAACTAGAAATCTTCATTGATGATCATCCACTAGAATCAGGAATAGATAAATGATCCTTATATGATTCCTAGGCCTCGTTCATCCTCATTTCAACAAAACAGATTCAGATTCGAGCAATTTTTGATCGTGTTCTTCCTTGTTCACCGAAAATACACATTGATTAGTTTTGAGCAGTCAACTCAATCATTTTTCGATATGAGAAGTGTTTTGGAATCCTTATGATGTGTATATGCTTCGTGAATCTTCAATTCAGATGAAATATCAACATCAAATCAGAAATCTCAAAGTCAACTATTGATGAAATTCGGTCAACAATTTAATTGAGATGATTGATGATGTTTCTGGCTAATTCATTGATTGACGAGTGATAAGCAAGTGATTTTGAACATTTTTCATGAAGAAATCTATATATAATTTGCCCTAATTCTCAAAATCAATTTGAAGATGACTTTATGCAGGTTGCGATTGTTCTTCAGTTAAAATCTCAAATTCGAGGTGATTTCTGTTATTTTAGTCATGGATTCTTCATTAAATCCTCAAATCGCAGCTTATGAATCACGTATGGATCGAGTTTGATGCTGCAATTCACCGAATTCGAAATTGCACAACTGTATGTTCATGAATATTCATAGCAACAGTTGAAGACGATTAGGTATCTCATGAATCTGCTTCAGTTCTGACTTCTGGTATTGAACGATGAATATGATTCGGTATGATGACTTGTTATGCTATGAGTTCGATTCGGTATATCTCAGTTCTTGCTCGGTATTGATGGTGATGATAATTCGGTATTGCATTCGGTATTTCTTATTGATGATGATTCGGTATACATTCGGTATTCATATCAGTTTGTGGATTTTGTATATGAATATCATTGTTAACTTCGGTACAATGGTAACCAGATGCTACGTGGACAACCTTACAGATCTTGTTGGTAGCTATTGGGCTTCACAGGCTTGTACTTATTAATCGAATGTTACAGGCCCAACAATGCTTTACACTTACATGTTAATGGGCTTACCGAATCTGATAAGCCTAATACCGAATCTCAAAGTATTATTTGGCCCAATACTGAATCTGAGAGCTATTTTGGAACTTTAAGTCCCTGCTATGTTTCAGGAATTTGCAAGGACAGTCCTTTACCAAATCTAACAGCTTTATTGACAGTTTTGACCACTGACTTTTATCAGAACTTTCAAGAGTGGTCCTTTACCGAATCTAGCCTTCCAAAGCTTATTTTTCAACTACTTTTGATGCTCGAATTCGCACGGCTTTTCTCATACGCATTCTTTATGATATTTTGGAGAATTGCCGAGCACATCAACCATTTTAAACAATGACGCTCTTATTTCATGCGAGCATCATTGTGGGGGAGATATAGATATGGTTGATGTGCGTGTGACTTCAATACACGTACGGTATTGGACTCGGACTTTAAAGAAGAAAAAATCGTTGCGTTACTTGTTTGACGAGTGAGCAAAGGAAAACGAAAAGGACTTCCACATCCTTGGGGGAGCATTTGAGACGTTAGGAACTTCGAATGAGCCAACGATCTACACGTTTTATGAGACGATCATGTGTTTGATTGAAATCAAACTTGATCGATCGTGCCTCATATTCTTTGTGAGGGGAGTTTCTCTAGTTTTTCGAGCTTACTAATCAAGGAAAGTATTGGAGGGGAGTTATATTCTTCGACGACATGAAGTGATGCTACGATGAATGTCACGTGGTTGCGCATTTCTGCTGTGCAAACACAAAGACCATTGAAGGTAGAAGAATTCCAACATTGAAGATCTACTTCAACGGCCATGCAAGATTCGTGAGGGGAGCTAGTTAGCAATAGCGTGTTTCTTTCATTGTAATTTTGTATGTATATCATATGGAGTGTTTGTTTTTAAGTATGATTACCTCATGAGGGGAGATTGTTAAGTACCCGAGAATGATTCAATCATACTCCCAAGAGATCCTTTAGATGAGGGCTATATAAAGGATCTAGGAACTCCATAGAAGGTAACAATAGCCAATGTTATGTAATAAGATCAAGGAAGCCGTGGAATAGAAATTCTCATTTTCTCTCAACTTCCTTGATTACTTTGTGGCTATTCGTTCCATTCATCGTGTTCATGTTGATCTTATGATTGATTATGCACTTCTGAAACTTCAAAGCAAAGTACCTAATACATTAAGTACACATTCAATACACAACTTGTGGAACCAATCACCATACTTACACTTGAGCATTTAATGACCCTATTTGCATTAAATAGCTCAACTACACCAAAACCGCCCATAAATGGCCAAGACTCATATTCAATCACTAAAGCTAGCGATTTATATTCTACTAACTTTAACTAAAACAAACTTAGGGTACTTCATACCCATTTCACCCAAACTAGGTCAACATTACCCATTTGACCCATTTTAACACTTAGACTCACAAATCAAGTCAAACTTAACTTATTAACAATTCTTTCATCATTTTACAAGTGTAATAGTGAATAACAACACCATTAATACTTGCAAATCTCAATATAAATGAACAAACCCTCGGTTAACTCCACTTGGGTTCCCTTACATCAAGTTACCCCAAATTCACCCATTAAGTCCCCAAATGGGTCTTACAAGTCTCAAATGGCCAAATCCTAGCCATAAATTAACTAAAACTCAAATACGAAGTTAAGACTTACCAACACTATCCACTCGTAGCTAAGAACAAGGAGAACAACTTTAATACTTGCTCCAAGGATTGATTCACAAATCTCCACTCTCAAATCTCACTTAAAAATCAATTGGGTTTTATGTTTTGAGAGTAAATGGAGAAAGAAAATAGAAATAAAATGAATAAAATGGATAAGTGGTGGAGTTTAAATGCTCCCATCAGATCTACACACAAAAAGACCAAAATACCCTTGATTCACTCTTTTTAAAAGCTAAAACCGAAACCAGTTCACCCAGTGGGTCGCGGCGCGACCAAATATGTCGCGGCGCGGCAATTAACTAATTTTTCGAGCTGTCTTAATCCACTCCTGACTTTGATTTGCGTTGTTTATCGCGGCGCGACCAAGAGCCTCGCGACGCGACAATGGCCAGTAACTGACCCATTCGACAACTTAGCTTAAAAATTGATTTATACGGCTAGTACACCCCGTTCACGCTTCCTATATACGTCTAAACTTCGTCTTTAAGCCTCACAAGACTTAACATCAACAAAACCTATGCATATACTTATACATGCATGCATTCCAATATATATATATATATATATATATATATATATATATACATATACATTTACGCATTAATTAACACTCAATTCATTTCATCACATAATGAACGAGTTATAAGCGTACTAATGGTTAAATATATACCTTAGATCATGTGTGGGAAAAAGGGGATGTTACAGTATCAAAGCTCCGAGAGACTCGTCGGCTCAGAAGTGAGTTATTTACCTTGAAAGATACTTGAGCATATAAAAGTAAGAATAGGTATAGGCCATAAATTAAGTCTCATGACCTTAGAGATCAACAAATTGATTTCGTTTCTTGTTAACATGAATATGTCATCTGAATATGTACCCACAAAAGGAAAGATGATGTTTTTACCCTTACGGGCATCTTCAGTAAGGTGGATGCATGAAATGCATCATGAATGTTACCAAACTCATCTAAAACATTGAGCGCTTATGTCGCAATACAAAGCTGACATATAGAATGGAAAACATGGCGATCACAACCTACTGCATGTGAACTTATCCTTGGATGGAATGAAGGCACAGTTCCATGATGTAACTATATCCTTTCAGTTACATGTTGAAGTTATGGTTAATATCGACTAGAACAACACATAGTTGCAACCAACGAAGGAAGAAATATATAGAGTAACCACATCAGTGTTATCGACGTTTTTAAGTAGTCCCTTCCCAGAGGATAACAAAATTCATAGATTCTTAAGGTATTTTATATTACATTTTCGAATGAAAATAACACGAAAGATGTGATCTTTGAACGAGAGTGAACTCTTCGAGTGGTTTGTTCTGAATTTATCCTTATACTTAAGGGGATGCGCGGATGAGAAGATACGTGAACCCTTGGTCATAAAGAATGGTTTACTCGAAGTGAAAAGGATCTCAAAAACGATTTCTTGTACCTCAATATACTGATTCATAGAGATGGTGTTTACGAGGGTGTTACGATTAGCCGTGAAATATTGAGAGTAGAAACCCACCTAGTGCCTTTCCTACAATGGGGTGACCACTGAGTGTTCCCCAGAAAACTGATTTATCGGCCCGCGTTTTTGCCATGTCTAACCTTAAAAGGAACATTTCATGAGCGTAAAGACTTCCTGACAAATTTTATAAAACTGCCATCCAAAGTGGCTCAAGAGTTTTTAACAAAGATCTAAATGGTAAGCTTTATCCCTAACGGAGGGCGAGAAGAAGTGTGATCCATACATGGTGTAGACTAATACGAAAACCTTTAATAAAATCAACCAAGGAAGTTTTAAAAAACCTTTAAATGCTTGATGTGACAACATAAACGGAACGAAGTTCTTAGTAAATTTAGAAGTATGTACAACGTGTACCATTTTGCACAAACTATTTGACTTAAGTTAAACAACTCAATAAAAGAGTGATTTTTAAATAATCTGAAGGTATAACTTAGTATGTACTAGCCCAAAATAAGTAAGGGCAAATTTATTAACTTCATTATATACATACACATATGATTTTATAAATCGCATAAGTGACAGAAATATTTTTATTACTTTCATTTGTCCATAAATCACGTGAGGACCGCGCAAATAAACAACGTGTAAAAATTTTGATAAACATAGTTTTTCGTATTTCAGAGGTTTCGAGTTGAAAAAGGTCGAGTGAAAAACCTTTGAATCATCGGTTGACATGTTACTAGGTAATGAAAATTAATGAATTAAATGTAGTTTTGATAATTATAAGGACATAAGTCCTTGGGCCAAAAATGTTCACATGCGAAGCCGTTGTTAAAAAGTGAGGTATGAAGGATAGAGCATGAGGACGAGAAGTTAATCGCTTCTTGACTTTGAAAAATGCCAAACAGGTTATGACTAATATTAAAGTCGGAATACTGATGGTGTTAATATCACTAAATGAGAATTTCTTGGAATAGGTCAGGACTTATAGTTATGTAAGAAAGAGAATCGTTCCAACAGGTATGGCAATTAAGATCCTTGGGGTAACACAAAAATTTTGAATGGTTTAAGTGTTAGTGGATGCCCGAAGGCTCTGCATGACGTGGTAGTAAGTGCCTTCATCACATACATACACACATGAATCTCTCAATTTCGACGGTTGTAAAGTCTTCATGATGACTTGGATACGAATAAGCAACAAAAAATATTTATATAATAAGCAACGAAAATTTTATAGAAATTGTTTAAGGTGACAATGTAAGAAAGAAACAAAGTTCTTAGTAAATATAGACTATTCTAAGTAAAATATCTTTTGATTAAAAGAATTGATTTGTAAAAGTGAAAGTAAAATTTCACATGTACTAGTCAAAAATAAGTAATTATTTACTTTATTATATATAACATAAACGGTTTCTAAAATTTGTACGAATGGCAATAAAATAAATTTATTTTTATAAAACTTTGAGAGGATCGCACAGTAAAATAGTGTGAGTAAAGTTTTGGTAAACAAAATTTTTCATATTTCGGAGGTTATAAATTGGAAAAAGATTGATGAGGATGGAGTAAAAGATTTTTAAAAATTTTGGGTGATATTCGAGGTAATAAAAACTATTGAATTTAAATGTAGTTGATGACTATTAGTAGGGCATAAGTCCTTCGACCAAAAATGCTTAAGTGTGAAGTTGTTGCTTATAAGTGAGATACGAATGGGAGAGTATGAGGATGGGAATTAACCACCCATTGATTTTGAAAATTTTTGAACTAGTATGACTAATATCGAAGTAAGAAGGATGATGTTGTGATTATCATCAAATAAGAAATCTCTCAGAATAAGCTAGGATTTAGAGTCGCGTAAGAATGAGTATCAGATAAGATTCTTGGGTAGTCTTTAACATAGAATCTGAATCGCTGAAGTGATGGGATACAATTTCCTCTATGTATCGTTGCGCAAGTTTGTCCATTGTATCGGTTTCTTTCATGGCTAGAAAGTGAACAGTTTTAGTGAGACGGTCATCAATAATCCAGATAGTGTCATAACCGCCTACCATTTTTTGGTAGCTTCGTGATGAACTCCATTGTTATTCCTTCCCATTTCCATTATGGGATTTCGGGTTGTTGTCATGCAACTAATAAGGTTCAGCTTTGGGCTACTTCTCCCCCTGTAACTATTAATGGCTCACCATTCTCGTGAGGTATACGAATAATCTTCTCACTATAAATAACTTGCGCTTTCATCCTTGAAAGCCAGTCCGTTCCAACTATTTCATCAAAGCTTCCTAACTTGATGAGTATTAGGTTAATCCTAAAGTCCATTCCAACTATTACATCAAGCTTCCCAAATTGATGGGTGTTAGTTTAATCTTAAGGTTCATTCCAACCAAATCTTATTATACTACCGTGAAAAATTCTATCAATCTTCTCAAATAACACCTGTTTGTGCGTAGGTAACTAATCCTTTCCAACTACTACTTTAGAACCTCCAAGTTTTGTCGACATGAGGTCATCTCGAATTGACCCACCAGTAAATTTTAAGGTACTACCTTAAATAATTCCTCTATCTCTGCCAGCTTACCATTAGCTTGTCCTATAGAATACTTAACTCTCATGGTTGTTAATGGCTTATTAGTCATAATACTAAGGTTCTTAGATATAAGGTTTCTATCTTTCTAGTATTAAACAACTCCGATACAATAAAACGTTGTGACGAAACGTACCCTAACTAAAATCAGGATCCTTGCGAGTTTCCATAGCTGAGATAACGATTGCTCTACTGCAAGTCAGTCCAAAGTTTTTCCTATTCGAGAACTTTTTCTTAAGTGTCCGGGGTGTCTATATCTATAACAAATTTTTGGGTTATCAATTCTGCAATCAAGGCCCTTCTTGTACAGTATCTGGGCTACGTGGTTATTTCCTCTCTACCTCTAACAGACCATAATGTGTATACTCAAGTGGTTCCTACCAAAGTTTTCTTTGAATCACTTCATTTTCCTCATGTAATAGCATTGGAACTTCTACATGATTTACTTCAATATAATCACGCTGGCCTGGCGCCATTATATTGTACTAAATCGTACGTTCACTCAAATATCACTCCATATGGTCAATGTAACGTGATCACTTCAAGATCTACTCAATTTCATCTAACGGTACTTTATCTATGCTATCTCAAAACGAAATCTACATAATTAACCTCACAGTTTCTCGGTGTGGGTGCGTAGATTCCGTAGGTCATGCATCAATGTCTAAATGTCCAAAAATTCCTTCAAAATGTTCGGGTTCAGGTAATGTTGTTAGGTTCCTTCTAAAAAAAATTCAATCTGGGTCTCGCATCGAGTTAGTAATACGATATGTCTTGAGGCGACTCCCAAGTCCTTGGGTATGGCTGAGCATCAGTAGGAGACACTCTGATCTTGTGGAAGGAGATGCCTTCCTAACTTCTCCAATGCCTAAGAGTATTAGGGACCTAAGTCCAGAAGTGTCGTTAGATAGTCGAGCAGTGGTGAAGGATGAAAGAGATAAGTGACGATCATGAAAGCGTACGGGATACGGGTCAACTTGTGGAAACTGAACAATCTTCTAATGTTCATATGTTGTACGTGGCTAACTAGGGTGATCTCGGGGTGCGGTTACTCCGACAAGTCCTCACATATCTCCTCCTTCAAGGATCAGCTTTAGTGGGCGTGTAATCCGAGGGGGTACTCCTCCTAGATTACGTGAAGAAATGTTTCGATCTCTGGAACGGTGGAACAGTAGTAACAGGTGGATTACATTACTAGTTCTTAGGGTTAGACGAGTGGGAAAAGGGTTCAGAAAAACATCTGAACTAGGAAGGATAAATTCTCCAAGTCGATACAGCGAATAGCAGACATGTAGCAAGAATGTAATCAGGCATAATAACTATAGCAGCCTAGATCGTCTACTGCAGTACATAGCATGGCAATAATAACAGTATCAAATAGAAGTATCATGCAAAAAAAAAAGCAGATAGTAGCATGCAGTAGCGAGAATAAGCAGTAGCATATAGCAAGTTCATATGGCGGTAAAAGTAAGCAGTAGCATGTAGCAAAATCATATAGCAGTAAAAGTAAGCAGTAGCATGCAGCAGTTCCGCAGAAATAAGTAAACGAGCAAGTTGTAGATTAGTCCCATTAGCGAATCCTACTCGACTCGGTTTATTTGTAACAGCAAGTCATAGCACCAAGACTATAATAGCAAGTCTAACAGCGGAAGCAACAACGTCTAAGCACCTGAGAAATACATGCTTAAAAAGTCAACATGAATGTTGGTGAGCTATAGTTTATTTGTAATCAGTAATGTAATGTAGACCACGAGATTTCGTATTTAAAACAGTAGATGAAATCCGTATGATAAAGTATATGCTTATCCATGGGCACCCGGTAACTAACTTAACGTAAAAATAATATATTACCCCCTAAAAGTACACTTGGCGAGTGCGTATGTTCTCGAAGTATTAAACACCCGTTAAATGCTAGCGCGACTAGCCCGAGTGGGGATGTCTAGCCCGAGTGGGGATGTCAAACCCTATGGATCCATATCTAAGATTCGTCTCTACCGGTTCAAAAACCAATAGTTAAACGTTACCGTGCTAAGGGGAATTTTTATGCCGTTATATAACCCACACATATATAAAGTTTAAGTACTCGTGTCAAGTAAGTAAAACATAAAAAACGCATGTATTCTCAGTCCCAAAAATAGTAAAGTAAAAAGGGAAGCTATAACTCACAGTGAATGTGCGGTAAAAGTCGATATGAAAAGTATGCATGTAGTAAAAAGGTCCGAAAGGTCGTCAACCTAAGTCAAAGGTCACTAAGTCAGCATATTGTCCCCAAAAGTTTAAAAGTGAATAAATTAAGTCTTAAGTATCATCATAATCATCATCATCATCATTCGTAAAAGATAAAGTAAGTCTCCAACAAGAATAGAGATCGAAACAAATGGCGGACTTCGGAAAGCTGCTACGACCTCAATACAAAACGAAAAGACACGTGGTCAGTGGCCAAGGCTCCGTATGTGAGTCCTCTAACCGCTATCCAATTTTCAAATCCTAACTCGATGTCGTTTGTCCGTGGCGACGGTTCAAACCCGAGTAGGTCAGAATTTTCAGCACGTCGTTGCAAGGGTGCAGTGATTTTCGGAAGGCTATAAATCCTAAACCGTATATCGGATTTAGGCGAGTCCTAAACGAAAAGTCATCTACTCGAAACAAACTATCTGAAAATAAATTTCCAGAAGTCCTATGAGTCTGATCAGACCCCAAATGTAACAACCCAACCCGTTATCCAACAGAAACGCGAAAAGTTTTTTTTTATACAGAACAGTGCGCGGCGCGCAGCACCTTAGGGTGCGCGGCGCGCACAGGCCAATTCAGCTTATGTCCGGTTTTGTCAATTTTCAAATAAAGATCTCCCGCTTCTCGACATATTTAGGCAAAACGCTTTTCATAACATGTCCTAATATGTAAAATTAACACGTTTAAATAATAAAACAAGTTTTACGAACTGGGCCCACATATGGCCGAAATACGAGTTTCATACAAAATGTAAGTTTCGACCACACTAGTTTAAATTCCAAACGAAACTAGAGCCTGATGTTTGGGGGTTAAACTACTCAAATCTCAGTCAAACTTCAAAAGCTAACACTTCCAAAAAACGTCCCCTATCAAAACAAAGCGGGTTCTCTAATCCAAAAGAACGCCCTTACCCTTGTCCACGCCAGAGCCTATAAAAAGGTAAACAATGAGAGGGTAAGCAAAATGCTTAGTGAATACAATAATTATACACCTACATATATAACCTACTTACTTGCAATCACGTACACAATTACCTCATACACGCTAGCATTTAAATTAGCATACCATCGCAAAGTATAACGATAAACCTCCGATAACACAAGCTAGCACAACAATAGCATATAACGTGAACGATATAATATGCTACACTACATCACATAACCCTGGTTAACCAAAGTACAAAAGGGAACGGTTCTCGCGAATGTACCGCTAGCCAAGCAGACGCCACTAGTATGCATCACTAGTACCTTGGGTGGTATCGACGTCCGAACTTAAAACCCACTCGTCACGTGAAATGTGGTATCGAACGCCCGAACTTTAAACCCACACTTCACGCCCGCACATATACATATGATATGGTATCGAACGCCCGAACTTTAAACCCATATCACATGCCACACATGAGAATGAGGTATCGAACGCCAGAACTTTAAACCCTCATCCCATGCTAACACGATGTGGTATCGCATACCCGAACTTAAAACCCACATCCCATCTCGCACAAGTAAATACATTACATACACACATGTATAATTATTCCACTCACCTTATCGTCTTTTAGTGAATGATAATTCGAGCTCGTAACCTTCAACGTAACGCACCTATTACATTATGCACAATATTAATCATACATTCAAGTTGGTGAACCAACTCACTCACCACTCAAGTGTCATTTTGACCCATCTCGAGGTTAACGTACTCATTTGGGTCATCAACACACCCAAAAAACACCCACTTGCTTAATATCTAGGTGTGCTAGTAATTAACTAACCAATTATGACTCATAAGTCCATTTAACATTTCCAAAACCCTAGGTTAGTCATCCTTGGGTCCTCATGACCCAATCTTACCCAAAAACACCCAAAATCACCAAATATGGGTTTTGTGTTCATCACTAACCCAAACCTTAACCCTTAAAAAAATTAAAATAAGGAAATCAAGATTAGAGCATACCACCACAATCACAACGAAGCTAGTGATTAGATGAACAACTTTAACGCACGCGCTTTGGCCCCAAATCAACTTCTTTCTCTTTGATTTGAGCTTTCTCTCTCTCAAAGTGTTTCTCACTCTAGAATTATTAATTGGAGAGATGAAGTGGTTGGTGGAAATATTGAAAGTGTTTCATCCACCACACAAACTGGCCATTTACAGCCTTGAACTCGTCCTCAAGTGAAAAGACAAGAATGCCCCTCATAAACTTTCATTTAAAAAGCAGAGAACTGTGTACAGGGTTAGTGCGCCACGCACACCCATAATTGTGCGCTGCGCGCACCATGGTCTGGATAGCTTCTGACTTATGTTTAAATATACAATGCAATCCACACCTTATGTACTCTATTTACAATTGGTACAATAATTATTTGGGTCTTACAACTCTCTCCCACTTGAATCGGAGCGCGTCCTCGCGATCCAAGCCTCGTGACAAGAGGGAAGATAAACCAACACAAACTCTTCGGGCTCCCATGTAAACTCGGAACCTTTACTACGACGACATTGAACTTTATAAGTCCTCACCTCTTTTTTCCTCAACCTTTTCACCTTTTCATCGAGTATAGCAATCGGCTCCTCAACATACTCTAACTTGTGGTTTAGCTCAATTTCGTCTAATGGCATCCATGAAGAATCATCCGCAAGACACTTACGGAGATGGGAAACATGAAATGTATTATGGATCCCCGTAAGCTCTTCGGGTAATTCCAAACGATACGCAACTTCACCAACACGAGCCAAAATCTTAAACGGCCCAATAAACCGAGGAGCTAACTTTCCCCGTTTTCGAAATCGAATAATACCCTTCCATGGCGAAACCTTAAGCATCACCATGTCACCTTCTTAGAACTCAATCAATCACCTACGTTTGTCGGCATACGACTTTTGTATTTCTTGAGCTGCTTTCAAATGAGTCCGAATCATCTCAATCTTGCTATTCGTCTCTAGAACCAAATCGGTACTCCCGATTTCTCTTTGACCCACTTCACCCCAACAAATCGGAGTTCGACACCTTCGCCCATAAAGCATCTCATAAGGTGGCATTCGGATACTAGTATGATAACTATTATTGTACGAGAATTCCACCAAGGGTAAATGCTCATCCCAACTACCACCGAAATCAATAATACACGCCCATAACATATCCTCTAATGTTTGATTCGTACGTTCGGTTTGACCGTCCGTTTGAGGATGGTACGTCGTGCTCATTCTCAATTGTGTACCCATATCTTCATGAAACTTATTCCAAAACCGAGATGTGAAACGAGTGTCTCAATCCGAAATAATAGATATAGGAACCCCATGCCTCGATATCACCTCCTTGATAAATAATTTAGCCAAAGTCTCTGACGATATCGTTTCCCGAATGGGAAGAAACAAGGCACTTTTCGTCAACCGATCAACTATCACCCAAATCGAATCAAATTGGGTTCTCGCCATCTTTGGTAACTTTGTAATGAAATCCATGGTAATGTGCTCCCATTTCCATTTCGGGACTTCCAACGGTTGTAACTTACCATACGCCTTTTGGTGCTCGGCCTTAACTTGCAAACACGTGACACATTATTCAACATACTTTACAACATCACGTTTCATGCCCGGCCACCAATACTCTTTCTTCAAATCAAGATACATTTTCATCGCGCTCGGATGAATGGAATACTTTGAATTATGTGCTTCATCAAGTAGCACTCGTCAGTAATCTCCCATTCTAGGCACCCACACCCTTCCTTGAAAAGATAACAAACCATGCGGACTTAAGGTAATAAACTCTGTTTGGCCCATGATTCGTTCCTCATCCTTGTTGTTAACAAAAGCTTCAATTTGAATCTCACCGAGCTTTACAAGAAAATCAATAGTAATAATCATGCGTAACGACCCTACTCGTATTGCCAGGTGTTGACTCTTCCGACTTAACGCATCCGCGACCACATTCGCCTTACCCGGATGATAAAGTATTTCACAATCATAGTCTTTCGCCACATCCATCCATCTACGTTGACGATAATTCAAATCTCGTTGATCAAAAAGATGTTTTAAGCTCTTGTGATCCGAATAAATTGTACACTTGACACCATACAAGTAATGGTGCCAAATTTTCAACGCATGCACAACCGCCGCCAGCTCAAGATCATGAGTCGGATATCTCGTTTCGTTTTCCTTTAATTGTTGAGAGGCGTAAGCGATGACTTTACCCCTTTGCATTATAACATACCCGAGCCCATTTAATGAAGCATCACAATAAACCGTCATGTCTTCTATCCCTTCCGGCAACACTAACATCGGAGCTTGACATAACTTCTCTTTTAACAATTGAAAAGCAATTTCTTGCTTGTTCTCCCAATTAAATCTAGCGTTCTTTCTCGTCAATTTCGTCAATGGAGAAGCGATCTTAGAAAAATCTTGGATAAACCGACGATAATAACCGGCAAATTCGAGAAAACTTCGGATTTCCGTAGGCGTAGTCGGTCGTCCCCAACTCGTCACCGTCTCAGTCTTCCCCGGATCTACTTGAATACCATCTTTGTTCAAAATATGGCCAAGGAATTGAACTTCCCTTAGCCAAAATTCACATTTGGAGAATTTTGCATACAACTTCTCCTTCCGCAACGTCTTCAACACACCACACAAATGATGTTTATGTTCCTTCATACTCTTCAAATAGACAAGTATGTCGTCAATGAACACAATAACCGACTTGTCCAACATAGGTTAGCACACTCGATTCATATGATCCATGAATGCCGCTGGTGCATTCGTAATACCAAAAGGCATAACTACAAACTCAAAATGCCCATAACGCGTTCGAAAGGCCGTTTTCTCAATATCTTCCTCACGGACCTGCATTTGGTGATAGCCGGACCGTAAGTCAATTTTAGAGAAATACGTTGCACCTTGGAGTTGGTCAAACAAATCGTCAATCTGAGGCAATGGATAACGATTCTTTATCGTCACTTTATTCAACTCCCGATAATCTATGCACATTCGCATACTACCATCCTTCTTCTTCACGAATAAAACCGGAGCGCCCCATGGTGAAGCACTCGGTCGAATAAAACCCTTTTCAAGCAACTCTTGGGTTTGATTTAACAACTCTAGCATCTCCGTTGGTGCTAAACGATAAGGAGTTTTAGCAATGGGAGTAGCACCCGGAAACAACTCGATGCGAAATTCAACTTGTCTTTCCGCCGGAACACCCGGTAATTCATCCGGAAAAACGTCTTCGAATTCATTAACCACCGGAATTTCACGAATGGGTGGTGGCTCTTCACGAGTATCAACTACATGAGCAAGAAAAGCCATGCCACCACTAACAAGAAAACGACGTTCCCGTGCATAAGTGCATAATGGCACAAGTCTTCTCCGTCTCTCGCCATGAATAATTAACTCTCCCCCACTCGGGGTCTTCACATGAATAGATTCTTCATGGCATGCAATATCGGCTCTATGACGATCGAGCCAATCCATACCAATGACAATATCGAATTCATCCAAAGTCATCGGGATAAGGTCAATTTTAAACGTTTCAGAACCAAATACAATATCAAAATCATTACAAACATCAACCCCTAGCACCGTCTTACCATCCGCTATTTCAACTTCTACCGGATGACTTAACTTAGCTAGCGGTTTATCAAGCTTAGAAACAAATCTCGGAGATACAAACGATAAATTAGCACCGCTATCAAAAAGGATCCTTGACGGATTAGAGTTAACCATGAAAGTACCTGAGACAACTTCGTAGGATTGTTTGGCTTCATCATTGGTCATCAAGTAGTTGCGGCCCCTGGCCGTACCCACCGCTCTCTCTAACCTCTTCACTTGGTCACCATACAAATCGGGACACTCCGTCTTTCAGTGCCCTTCTTTTTGACAATTGAAACACGTGATTTTGTTTGTAGGAGGTTTTGGGCATTCACGAGAGATGTGACCCTTTTGCCCACAATTATAACAAGTAGGGAGAAAACTTCCGGAACCATCCCTTCTTCACGCTATTAACACTTTCGAAACCCTTCTTGTTTTTCTTGTTGAAAAAGTTCGAATGACTCGAACCTTCAAATTTTCTCTTAGAAAAAGAGAAATCACTACATTTTGGAACCTCCGGCTCGAAACCCCAGGCTAACTCAAACAATTCATCAAAAGACTTATCCATTCCCCGACTAATCTTATGCTTCAACTCATCACTTAGTGTACGGTAAAAATCTAGCATCAACTTGTGATCATCACCAACATACTCCGGACAAAAACGAGTCTTTGCCAAGAATGTAGAATTGAGAGTAACCAAATCCATTGAACCTTGTCGCAAATTGTGCAACTCGTCCCGGATTCTATCAAGGTCGGAAGGAGTTCGGTATTCTTTGAAAAATTCCTTTTTAAACCCTTCCCATGTCAAGCTCATGCATTCCTCTTCCCCATATAATCGGATTTTATCGTCCCACCACAACTTGGCCTCTTCACGCAACATACTAGAACCGTACCTCGTCTTCTTCTCGGGAGGACACTCCGCGGTACGAAAGTCCCCCTCGATGTCGGAGATCCAACATGTACTTTTTAACGGATCCCTTACCCCATTAAACATAGGGGGTTGAGCATCCTTGAAGTTTTTGTAATGGAAGTCTCACCTTCCATGCCCACCACTATCATCACCCCCTTCGCCCCGAGGATGAATGTTTATAGCTTTTAATGCCTCTTCGATTGCGGCATTCATTCGCTCATTGATTAGCTCGGTTACTTGCCCATTAACCGATTCTTGGAAAACCTTTCGGACATCCTCAAGAAATTCCGCTCTTTGCTTTTTAATGATGGCCTCAACCTTGGCCGTAAACTCGAGGTCCTCGCTCGTACCTCCTTCATGGTTCTCGGGTCCGTTTCTCGTCTTCATACTATAAAACGGAAATAGATTAAACAATGAAATGAAAGGATACAACATAATATTCATATACACCTCACCGCCTCCATCTTGCTTAACAATCATCGTACATCGCTTGTTTGACACGATTTGAACCTGTAACAATGGTAGCTAATCATTGTTACGCAAGCACGTCGCATTAACTCTCCAGTACAGCGTCTATCTCGCTTAATCATTGCAAAACACAACACAAAACAATTAGCGAATAGTTAGTTCACCTAAACCTAGCACTAACCACTCCCCGGTCCGACCCGTCTCCTACAAGTCCCGCATAATGCGCATACACAATAAAGTCTAAGTCTAGGCACCTATCTCAAGTCGCCTAAATCCCTTAGACCATGCTCTTATACCACTTGTAACAACCCAACCCGTTATCCAACTGAAACGTGAAAAGTTTTTTTTATATAAAGAACAGTGCTCGGCGCGCAGCACCTTAGGGTGCGCGGCGCACACAGGCCAATTCAGCTTCTGTCCGGTTTTGTCAATTTTCAAATAAAGATCTCCCACTTCCCGACATATTAGGCGAAACGCTTTTCACAACATGTCCTAATATGTAAAACTAACACTTTTCAATAATAAAACAAGTTTTACGAACCGGGCCCACATATGGCCGAAATACAAGTTTAATACAAAATGTAAGTTTCGATCACACTAGTTTAAATTCTAAACGACACTAGATCATGGTGTTTGAGGGTTAAACTACCCAAATCTCGGTCAAACTTCAAAAGCTAACACTTCTAAAAAAACGTCCCCTATCAAAACAAAGCGGGATCTCTAATCCAAACGAACGCCATTACCCTTGTCCACGCCAGAGCCTATAAAATGGTAAACAATGTGAGGGTAAGCAAAATGCTTAGTGAATGCAAAAAGTATACACATACATATATAACCTACTTACTTGCAATCACTTACACAATTACCTCATACACGCTAGCATTTAAATTAGCATACCATCGCAAAGTATAACGCTAAACCTCTGATAACACAAGCTAGCACAACAATAGCATATAACGTGAACGATATAATATGCTACACTACATCACATAACCATGGTTAACCAAAGTACAAAAGGGAACGGTTCTCGCGAATGAACCACTAGCCACGCAGACGCCACTAGTACGCATCACTAGTCCCTTGGGTGGTATCAATGCCTGAACTTAAAACCCACCCGTCACGTGAAATGTGGTATCGAACGCCCGAACTTTAAACCCACACTTCATTCCCGCACACATACAAATGATATGGTATCGAACGCCTGAACTTTAAACCCATATCACATGCCACACATGAGAATGAGGTATCGAAAGCCCGAACTGTAAACCCTCATCCCATGCTAACACGATGTGGTATCGCATACCCAAACTTAAAACCCACATCCCATCTCGCACAAGTAAATACAATACATACACACATGTATAATTATTCCACTCACCTTATCGTCTTTTGGTGAATGATAATTCGAGCTCTTAACCTTCAACGTAACGTACCTATTACATTATGCACAATATTAATCATACATTCAAGTTGGTGAACCAACTCACTCACCACTCAAGTGTCATTTTGACCCATCTCAAGGTTAACGTACTCATTTAGGTCATCAACACATCCAAATAACACCCACTTGTTTAATATCTAGGTGTGCTAGTAATTAACTAACCAATTATGGAACTAACCAATTATGACTCATAAGTCCATTTAACATTTCCAAAACCCTAGGTTAGTCATCCTTGGGTCCTCATGACCCAATCTTACCCAAGAACACCCAAAATCACCAAATATGGGTTTTGTGTTCATCACTAACCCAAACCCTAACCCTTAAACAAATTAAAATAAGGAAATTAAGATTAGAGCATACCAGCACAATCATAACGAAGCTAGTGATTAGATGAACAACTTTAACACACACGCTTTGGCCCCAAATCAACTTCTTCCTCTTTGATTTGAGCTTTCTCTCTCTCAAAGTGTTTCTCACTCTAGAATTTTTAATTGGAGAGATGAAGTGGTTGGTGGAAATATTGAAAGCAGTTCATCCACCACACAACTGGCCATTTACAGCCTTGAACTCGTCCTCAAGTGAAAAGACAAGAATGCCCCTCATAAACTTTCATTTAAAAAGCAGAAAACTGTGCACAGGGCTAGTGCACCACGCGCACCCATAATTGTGCGCTGCGCGCACCATGGTCTGGACAGCTTCTGACTTCTGTTTGAATATACAATGCAATCCACACCTTATGTACTCTATTTACAATCGGTACAATAATTATTTGGGTCTTACCCCGAAAAACAGCAAACAAGTGCTCCAGTAGGTTTCTTGGTGCATGATGCTCATCACGGTTCTCATCCTTGATGCGTGTAAGCTTCAAGTGTACAACTCTTTGATGTTTTAGCATCACTTTGACCAAGTTTTAACCATCAACACACAACTAAGAGTAAAAGCTAACATTCTACAAGTTTTGAACATCAAGGTTGTCTCTTTATTGCATAAACACAATAAAGCTTTAAACTTTGTCCTTTTGACACAAGTTTATGCATCTTCATCATATGAGATGATGAAGACATGATTTTTATCACCATAAAAATCATAAAAAGGTTCCAAGCAAGTGAGATCTACAATAATAACTTAGATCTTCAAGTATTAAGAAACCTTAAGCTAGAAAGCTTGGATCTTTAAAAGATTAATGAGACCATAAGCTAGAAAGCTAAGATCTAGTAAAAGTAATGAGATCATAAGCTAAAAAACTAAGATCTTTAAAAAAATAATGAAACTCTAAGCTAGAAAACTTGGATCTTTAATGTTCTTGAAGGTCCTTAAAGCAAAAGGCTAGATCTTCAAGTTTCATGAAGATCATAAACACAAGTTTTGATCTTTTAACAAAATAAAAGAGATCATAAGTTAGAAAACTTAGATCCAACAAAAGTAATGAAGATTCAAAGCTAGAAAGCTTGAATCTTTCATGTTCTTGAAGGATTCAAATCAAAGTTTGAATTTTCAAGATATAACAAGATCAAGAAGCTAAAAAGCTTGATCCTTTAATGATGATGATGATGTCGTGACTATTAGAAGAAGAAGAAGAAGAAGAAGAAGAAGAAGAAGAAGAAGAAGAAGAAGAAGAAGAAGAAGAAGAAGAAGAAGAAGAAGAAGAAGAAGAAGAAGAAGAAGAAGAAAATTTAAAACTTACACTTTTTAGAGTGAGAAAGACTAGAGAGAGAATTAGAGAGCAAGTGTGTAAAATGTGAATGAGATCAAGTGTGAAATGGGAGAAATGAGCTTGATATTTATAGTGTGGTGGTGGTGGTCTCCAAAATCGTGGGCACCATGGGGGGACAATGGGGATAACTTTTTGCTTTTTGGTTAGTGGTGGTCTAAAGGTGGTGCTTATTGTTAGGATCTCATGCAACATTTGTGATTATGGTGAACAAAAATGCTAGTATGTTGGCTCTTATAAATGGTTTTTTGTCTTACATTTATATGGGTTATAAACTTATTAAAATTGGGCTAATTAAATGGTCCATTAGCTAGAGTAGGGTGGGCTAAAGTCCAACAAGGTAGAAAGTTCAACAAGACTAACTAGTGAGCGTAAGTAATTTACTAAATGTAATTAAGCAACCAATAAGTCAAGTAATTGTCAATAGAAAATAACAATTAGTAACACGTAGTCATAATATTCCAATTATGACAAAAGTTTAACGTGTACAAAGTACATAGCTCGCTTTAAACGTCAAGTTACACTAACGATCGTAAAAGCATTCGAGGACTAAGTTAAGTGATTAAACACTTAATAGCATGTTGTAAGGTATTAACGAAAGTAATTAATCATGAAATAAGATCCCAGAGCATAAACTAGCTCAGTATGCACAAATACGCAGTTTCGTGAAAGTATAGAGCACAAACATATAAGTCAAAAAAGTCGGGTCGTTACAGTAATCTATATACATTCTAAGCGACCCATCTTTCTTTTTCACAAACAACACAGGAGCACCCCACGGTGAAGAACTTGGTCAGATAAACCACTTATCTAACAGTTCCTAAATCTGAGACATCATTTTTCGGATTTCTGACGGAGGTAATCTGTATGGCGCTTTTGCAACTGGCGTAGCACCTGGAACCAAATCAATTTTATACTCTACTTCACGTATTGGAGGTAACCCTGGTTGATCATCTGGAAACACTTCGGGAAATTCTGACACAACGGGAATATCAGTCACCTGCTTCTTTTCTTTCTTAATATCGATCACGTAAGCTAAGAACGAATCACACCCTTTCGATATCGCCTTCTGAGCTTTCACTAGGGAAACCATAGGGAAGTTAAATCCACTGCGCTCTCCCCTAGCTATCACTCGGGATCCATCGGCCAAAGAAAAGAAATTATCTTCTTATCACACTTAATATTAGCCCTATTAGCTCTTAACTAATTCATGCCTATGACTACATCAAAGCTAGGTATAGGCATCAACAAACAGGTTAAAGGGAAGGAATGGTCATCGATTTTGATGGTAACTCCAGACACAGATGATGTACATGGAACCATTTTACCATCAGCTACTTCTATTCCAAAGGCGCTTCTAACATCCTAACATTCAACTTTAACTTATCACACAAGCCTAATGACATAAAAGAACAATTTGTTCCTGAATCAAATAACACACGAGCTGGCTAGGAATTAACCAAGAACATACCGGTAATGACATCATCGGTAGCGGTTGTTGCGTCTACCATCATCTGAAATGCCTTTGCCTCTGCTGTTGGAGGATTCTTTCATTTCTGCCTGGCAGTAGAAGCAGAAGATCCCCCAGAAGTAACCGACCTCGCCCCTGACCCTGCCCCAGAACTGGCTCTTGACCCAGTTGGACAATTCGCTGATCTATGTCCTTCTTGATGGCAACTCCAACAAACATTAGACTTAAAAGAACAAGTTGTTGATTCATGACCTAACACTCCACATTTCAAACACCTTCTGGTCATTGAAGAACACGGACCGACATGGGTCGACTTACAAACATTACACCACCCAGACTGACTTGAACCCGATCCACTAATACCAGACTTGCTTTTCTGTTTAAACTCGCCTAACTTTTTACCACAAAAAATGGATTGCTTATCAGACTGCTGAGTCGACTGTCCACCCAATTGACCTTCTGATTTTCCCCCAAAAGATCCACCTCTCGAACTTTCTCTTTTTGCTGCATTGATGTCACCCTCAGTAATCTTAGCCATCTCATGAGCCTGTGATAAAGTCGTTGCAAATCTCGCAACTGTTCAAAATTCTGGCTTAATCACCCGCTTAAAATGCTGAATCTTATCCTTCTCAGTCAGTACCCATTGTTGAACAAACCTTAGCTTCAATGTAAAATCTCTGAAAACCTTATCAATTGTCATACTTTCTGTCATTCTCATATTCAAAAACTCCATTTTTTAATCTTTCCATCTCATACTCAGAACAATACTGCTCACGCACCTTAGCAGCAAATTGTTCCCAGGTTATTTGACTGATCTGTTCTTTGGGTAAATATGCAGTGATAGAGTCCCACCATTCCATCACTTCACCTTTGAGAAGCCTACTAGCAAACAGTACCATAGATTCAAGCTCACAGAAACATGCTTCCAACGCTCGCTCTACTTTTCTTAACCAATTGAGTGTCATTGTAGGGTTTGTGTGACCGCTGTACTAAGGAGGTTTGCAGTCTAGAAACTGTTTATAGGTACACTTCTTTCTCGTCTCGGGAACTTGAAATGGGTATATCATCTGATTTGAAAACGTCTGGTTAAACGGGAATTGCATTTGGAGGTTTTGATAGGTAGTTTGAGCAAACTGTGACTAAGAACTGCCACCGGCTTGAGTATAAAGGTTTGAAGGAAAAGTTGTGTTCAACGGAGTGGTATTAGGGTGCCATTGCGCCCGTTCTTGTTCTAATTCTTTAATTTTCTCCTGAGCTTCTAGTAATCGACTTTAAAGGTTTATAACTTCTTGTGAGGTTTCCTCTTCTGATGACACATGCCCATCTTCATCGGGAGCTCTAAAAGTACCAGTTCCAGGGATAGTGGGGCCAGTAGCGTTTGCTTCATTATCTGCCATTACTACACTACCACAACACTCACATTAAGGCTTAATATAAACTCGGTTAGTATTAACGACTAACACATAACCTGTCCTAATACTCACTTACCCATCCTCAGCATGTTATGTTTGACATGACTCTACTAAGTTTGGGAACATGAAATTTAAATCACAATGCAAATGCTGCCAAACTAAGCTCTGATACCAACTTGTGACACCGCTAATTTTTTTTATATACGTGGCGGAAGTATTTATTTATTAATTACCAAATACACTTTAACAGTGTGATGTGACAACATAACAAAATACATGTTTTAAACGGAAAAGACGTAATTACATTCGATTTACAAAAGAACACAGTTCATATGATAAAAGACTCCATCAGAGTTAAACACTGTCAAACATAACATTTTCATGCCCGTCTTCTCCCAAAAGCGAAATCTACAAAGCTACAACCTGCAGGGAGGAGATGGAGGGGAATTAGCATGAAGCTAAGTGAGTACGACTAACTACAGACAATAGTATACAGGAACTGTCATACTAATCATGTCACAAAATATAACACACAAACATCACCCAAATGCCGTCTACAGAGACTCTGGTGGCTCGGCTAAACCATTAAACACCAGTTGATCGGACTGGGGCTTACCAGAAGTTCCTCCACCACCGTGTTGTATATATATAATTCACACGCGACGGGCGCGTCATTCACACATATATACACCACGATTGTCTAGGCTATCACATGTGGAACCTAACCCGCAGGTTAATCTCTCCTACCGAGGTTACCACATAATAGGAATGCACTGGGCTGCAACAGACAATCATCAACTAACATGCAGTCATCACAACATACTAACTAACCATAATAGCAAGTATATCTAAGAAGCATGACAATCATAATATAACATACTACTCTATACTATATACTCCAGTTAGTCCCACTAACTGATTACCAGCAAATGAGAAGGTGTTCAACTTGTCTAATCACTGAACCTTCTCTTTCTCCTTTTCTCCTGAGAAAGACATATACACAAGTTAGTTATAATATCTTGATAACAACCCAACAACAAGACAATAACATCAAATTACAACACTTAAGCACTTAACAACGGGTCTGTCAATCGTACGAGTAACACTCTCAATCGCACGTTTGAGAACACTCAACCGTGCGGTTGGCATCTTACTCGTACGTTTGGTCTATGACTAATCACCCATCAATGAATTAAATGATCCGTACGGTTCACCACACGAGTGACCAGTGACTCGTATGAGTCACATCCCAACCGTATGTATCATCTTACCCAAAACAATAGTTCTCTATAACCACTCACTCGCACGGTTCACAACACGGTTGACCACCCCATCTGTACAAGTGAAGGCTCACTCGTGCGAGTGATAAAGAACAGTAGCAGCAGCTGTTTATACGAGTTTCAACTCAAAATGCACAATATAAAACATCAATACATACATTAAATTAACACATACCATCATATATTCACTAAATGATAAGTCTACATCATAAACTCAATCAATAACGACACTAAACGAGTACAAAACAAGACATACACAATAAAATCCCTTCTTATGACTAAAATAAAGTTTGATCTAGATTCTTAAAACCTTATCATTAGAAAGTAAACTTCAAGACGATTCCAACGATAGTTTATTCATCAAAAATGGAGTTACGGTTTGAAAGTTACGCCCATAACAATTTTACCAAAAGCTGACCAGTGCTCAACCGCGTGGCTGAAACCTCAAACGTATGGTTGATCCCTCAACCGCGTGGTTGAGCCCTCAAATGCGTGCTCAACCGCGTGATTGAGCTGTCAAAAGTGTGGGAACTGTTATAACATTTCAACTCGCTGTTTTCGCGTTTTTTGACCCCAAATCATGATTTTTGCAAGATCTAACACCAAAACCACTTCCAAAACATCATATAAACTATATAGAACATATTTATAACATTAATTAAGCACAACAAACACTTAAGATTAGGAATCAAGCATTAAAATCTAACTTTTACTCAAGAATACAAAAACCCAATTTAAGTAAGAATCAAGACATGAATCAAAGAGATGCTTACCTTAAAAGATTCAGTAAATCACAAGAAACAAGAAGAAGTAAATGATTTGACCTCTAGATCAAATATTAAGAATTAGGGTTTTGGTAAAGGTGAGAGTGAAAGTACGGAGTGTTGAGAAGAAAAGTCTAGAAAATGGAAGAAAGAACACAACACTAGTCTTTTAAGTGAGGTTAATTCCCACACTGTGCAACACACGGGTATTTATTATTATCTGATATCTTTCGTACATCATTTGGCAACCCAAATGAAGTCCAAATTAAATAAACAAACCTATTCTGTGACCCTTGTCACAAACTGGTCCTAACCACATCATCAAATAATAATAAATGTTAAATTAAAATAAAAGCATATAATAACACAACATAAACTTAAGGGTAAACTAGTAATCTTACAGCTAGTCCGGTTGAGGATGTTACAACTGTGAAAAAGATACATAGTATTAGAGTACAGTTTCTTCCCTTGGTCTGCTAGGCCTAAGGAATAGTTAAATTCATTCAACTTCCATACGTATCGTATGCTATCAATCTTGAAACGTATTGTGTTATCAGTATTTCTAACTGAAAAACCATATCGGTGTTCGTAAAAAAATATTCTAGCTTCAAATCTTCAAACATTTGAAACTCTCGATCTTCTTTAAATTGACATTTTCCAAAATCAAAAACATGACACAACTGTACTGATTTGTGAAATCGTACCTTAAAATAACTAACTAAAAACTTAACAATTATCACACAATTACAGGAAACTATAACCCGATCATGCAGTAATCTATAAGTAATTGACCAGTTTGTTCCACAGAGAGCAGTTTAATCAAGATTTTAACACTAATAATTATCCTAGGATTCAATTTAAAGATTTGGTTTGTGTTTCAGTTCACGCAATCAACGTGAAGTAAAATGAAATGAATTAACAATAAAGATAAAATAGTGTCCACTTGAGTGATTCACTACTGATATGTATTGTTCTTGCAATTATTACCGATTATTATGTTCTAAATATAGTTGTATGACTTTTCACAAAGTTCTAATCAATCAAAGTTGGTAAACTCAGATAAACTCACTTTAAGAGATTAAACTATATTTAATAGAAACTAATGAGACTTGATTTGGACTAAACTCACATAAAGTCCTAATTATCACAATTACTTGCAAACATTTCACTATCATGCAATTCATAAGTCTTTCAATTACCAATTAAATTAATGATACAATCACTTGAAATCACTTCTCTAATTGTCTAGATCACCTAAGTGTTGAAGCATAGATTGCATCTCAAATCTAACTCACATTAAAACATTAACAACCTATGTAATTGAATTAAGAACTAAGAACATGCACAAGAGTGGATCTTTAACCAAACACAATCAATTTCAATCATCAAAACATTAAATCCATAAGATAGAACAATCCAATATTTGTAGTTTCACATTCAAGCAAACATCAAACTGATTTAGCCTAGCATATTAAAGTAGCAAAGAACAATTAAATAATAAAAACCAAGAGTATTCATGATTACAATGATAAACTGATAATAAAAACGAGTACCGAACGTTATGATTAACTGAATAGAAGTAAAGAATGAGCAAATCTTCAATGGTAGGGTTTAGGTCTTCAAAGAACCCATCAATTCGTAGCTGGAAAACTGCACCCCTCTTTAGGGTTAAAAACCTCGAGTATTTATAGCTAAACAAAAAGTCACCAGTTCGAGCCCACATCGCGACCGCGATAGCCTTATGGACCAAGATCAATAAACAGCATCGCAACCGCGATGCTTCTATCACGATCGTGATCAATCAATTTCGAATTCTGTAAATCCCTACCAACTTATTACGACCGGGACACCACCTATCACGACCGTGATTCACTCCAGACTCGGTAAAACTTCATTTTCTTGCATCCAAACGTAATTTAAGCTCAAATATCACCAATACTTAGCAAGAAACCACCAAAACATTAACCCAGAGACCTCTGGAGCTATATTTATCATTTTAGCTCAATAAATAACAAAAATCTTCACATTTCCTCAAATAACCAACAATAAAGAACAAATATCGCGATATAAAATATGTATAATTTGAGCGATATCAAATCCCCCACACTTGAACCTTGCTTGTCCTCAAGCAATTCTATCTTCAAATAAAATCAACTAACATAGGAATAAACACACTTGGACAAGTCTTCAAAAAGTATAGAATCAAGACATACCGATATCATCTTCAAAAGTAATAATTCCATACCGTGTAGTCTTCAACATAGCAAGCACAAGGATCAAGTCTTCAACAAAAACCATCAAATTAACCACAATTCAAACCTAAATCTACCCATTACAACCATTCCCCCGGTCAAAGTCAACTCCCTCTTCGAAAAGGTCATCAAAACATCAATCTTCAAATATGAAAATGTCATAAATTCAAACTTTTAACCTCCTTGACTTTGACCAATTATGTAGGATTCACGGGATAGCCATCAACTCACTAAAATCAACTCAAAATATCAACAAGATATATATCATAAGCTCCAATCACCTTGAAAATCATAAAGTAAACCCTCGAAATGAACAAGGGTCATAAATATCATAAAAATTACCGTTCACCAAGGAATCTATCGTGCACAAAGTATATACCTTCAAAATGTGACATCCTCCAGATAGGGTCTGGAAGAAAACGTCACTAATATCAAATAAACCAACATATTATAATACAAGAACAATTCTATATGATAAAAATAAACTTTATTGATAATGCAGCGGAAGAGATGAGATGTCGTTACAAGAATTTAAATTACAATGATGTAAATGTTTCAAATACAATAATAATAAATGCGATAGTTCTTGAAATCCTATTTCCAAGTAGCATCACATAAGCAGTGAGTAAATAAGTTGGATCAATCGGCACCTGAGACAAACATGCTAAAGTGTCAACTAAAAAGGTTGAGTGAAATCATAGGTTTAACAAAAGTAGTTATCGTTGTTTTTAGACCACAAGATTTTGTTTTCAAAAGTAGATCACACAGATCTTTAATTGTCAAAGAAGATCACAAAGATCTTAAAAGTTGATCTCACAGGGACCAAAAAGTTATGTCAGTTCATGATATTTAGACTAAAGTTCAAAGTTTGCCCCAATGACAAGTTGTGTCTGTCCTTATCGGTTTAATTTCATTATTAAGTAATACAATGACTTGGTCAAATGTATCAGGAACGTTACTCCCGATAGGCCTACCCCCAATAATTAAGCATGCATTCAACGAGCAATTAAAAATATCACTGTAGGGACTTAGTCGGACATAGCCGGGTATAGCATAGTTTAACAGTTGGTACTTGTGTCTAAATTGTAAATAGTAAAAGCAGCATGTGTCTCACCCCAAAAAGTTAAATAAATTGCATGCAATAAAGAGTGGGGCTATGAGTTCACTTTAGTAAGCAGATGAGAGATTGTTATTCCTCGAAATAGAAGAGTTGGGTGAACGTGAGCAGAAAGTCAACCTAATGACATTTTAAGAGTAGTTAAATGTTTTTGCCCAATTTTAAGTTTAAGTATGCAAGTTTTTAAGTATAGTTTGTTTTACTATGTTTCTATTCTTAGTATGTTTCCACTTTTAGTAAGTTTCTACTTTTAGTAAGTTAGTGTTGAACACTAGTGAGTTGTCCTTAGCAAATCTACCACTTATTAAGTGTGAAAGTAACTAAGTGTATGATTACTATAGTCGGGTTGATATTGTGCACCATACCCAAACATCTATGCCACCGCCGAGTCTCTAGAATGACCAATTGTTACCGGTTGTCCCAGGATTTCTCGACCAAAATCTAAGTTTGGTATTCGAAATCCACAAGCGTCCCATAGTGGTACCAAGGATCACCCTAGGCCTTAAGCAGCGTCGACGTTCGAGTAATCACACGTTATTGTGAATGACTATCGTAATCGTATAATATAATATAAGTAGTAGTATATTATATGTGTTAGTAATAATATAAGTGTATAAGTGTTAAGTAGTATTGGTAATGTAGTATAGTATAAGTAGTATTAGGGTTTTAATTAAGTAGGGTAGTATTAAATATTAGGGTTTAGTAGTTAATTAATGATTAGGGTTAATAAAGTAATGATTAAATGATTAGGTAATGATTAGGATTTCAATTAATGTTTAGGGTTTAGTTGTATTAGGGTTTTAATAAATTAGGGTTAGGTTTAATTAGGGTTTAAGTATTTAATATATATATATATATATATATATATATATATATATATATATATATATATATATATATATATATATATATATATATGTATGTGTGTGTGTGTGTGTGTGTATGCCGTATATGTATATATATATATATATATATATATATATATATATATATATATATATATATATATGTGTGTGTGTGTATATTTTTGTTTCCTTTTTACACACTAACAAATCTTGACAAATCTTTTAGGGTTTTTAGGTTTCAACAAAACTCCCTTTTTTTTTAAAAAAATTTTCGGCTATAATATACCTATATGTATATATATTATTTTTTTTACATATATGCATGGTGTACCTATTTATAGCATGTATATATCTTGTTACCATTTTTAAACATTAACACAATCTTGGTGAATCATTAGGGTTTTCAAGATCTAAACCTTTTCACCCTTTTTTTTATAAAATCGTATATATGTATGTATAAGTATATTTATTTATTTATTTTTTACATGGACAATATAAGAGTTAAGATCATGCATGAATATGATTATGAATATAAACATGAATTGAAAGTAAGATTTAAGAGTTTTAGATCTAGGGTTTTTACCTTGATGAATGATGATGAAGATTAACAAGAATAATATGAAGATAACTTGGTGATGAAGATCAAATACTTGAAAAACTCAAGAACACCTTGAAGATCACGAAGAACGCGAAGAATACGATGAAGATCCTTTGAAGATTGCTTGAAGATGGTGGTGTTGTGGTGGTGATCTTGGCCGTAAACTAAAGAGAGAGGGGAGAGAGATTTGTGATTTTAAAGAGAGAATTGTAAATATGTTTTGGTGCAGGAAAAGCTTTAGCCTAGGTCTCTATTTATAGGAGTGATTAGAGAATTCTAGAATTATGGTTTAGCAAGTAATACTTAGGGAACAAGTTAGGTTTAAATGAGGAGGTGATGGGGATGATTATGGCCAAAAATTTGAGGGGTAAAAGGGTAATTTTACCTTTTAAATTTCGGCTAGGGTTAGCAAGGGAGTGTTTGGAAATTTTTTGTTTTAGTCCTTGTATTTTAGATTAGCTTAAATAGCTCATTAAAGGTTTTAATTACATTATTTAAAGGATACAAGTTTTAGAGTATTATGCTTTGTTCACAAAAGTTAATTAGCTTATTATTTACATCTTTTATTAACTTGTCAATTATTGTACAAAGTTAATTTATATGTCTTATAATTCTTATTACTTAACAATTAATTATTAAAGTTTAATTATTAAGTTTTAATTATATTGTTTGGGCATTTAATATTGAAAATATATAGAATGGAAAAATGAGGGTCGCTATAGTACCTCCCCGTTATTAGAAACTTCGTCCCGAAGTTTTAGGTAGAGCTCTCATTTGCCTCCGCAGTTGAGAAGAGATGGGGGTATTTCTGTATCATTTGGTCTTCGCGTTCCCATGTATGTTAGGGGATTCTACGCGAATCCCCACGGATTTTAACAATAGAGTTTGATTTTCACGTTCCCTGGTACAATCGGGCTCTTACGTGAATTCGAATGAGTGTTAACAATAAGTATATTGCTTTGTTTACTCGTTTGATCTCATGATCCTTAACCTTAATAGGTCATTTGCAAAGTGCATTAAATGCGGAGATTTTCCAAGGAATAACAAGAGTGTCGTTTGACTAGTTTTCCTTTAAAAGGAAAATTGATGCTATATCAGAATTAAATGTGTCGTTGAGCTCATTAGAGTCTTGAGTATTCATGCCACAATAGTAGGGTAGATAAAATAGAGTAGAGTACGTAATGATTTTAGTTACGTAGTTTGATGCATGGCTGGTGTTTGTTAGGGATAGTATCAGCTTCAAGTTGCGAAAGGTAACCATAATACCTTTAGTTTCCAAGAGATGTCTAATAGACAAATGAGATGTTAGTTGAGAATTCATTGACCTCAGGATAATACGAGCGATTAAATGTAAGACATCGTTCAGTATACATGAGAACGTGTCCTTAGAAATAGTTTCATAATGTAGCTTTAAGATTTATAATTTCAGTTTCATGTCGAATCATAGATTAAAACTTGACTAGAATAACATCTAGGTGCAATCCAAAAAGGGAGAAATGTTTAGGGTATCTTTATAAATGTTTAAGGTAACTCCTTCAGAGTAAGAAAAGTGTTTTCGCACAAATGGCGAGTTGGCCTATTATTTACTTATGAGTTTAAACGTGGATTCAAATAAATGTGAATCATTGTTTATAAGATATTGTTTCTACCATGAAGGAACCTTTGCTTCCTTGTTCGAAAGATCATAGATTTAACATTTACGAGAGCGTTGTGGCTTAGCCATGAAATACTGGAAGTAGAAACTTCTTAATGACTAACATAGCAAGGAAGAGATGATATTTGTAGGGAGATATGTTTCGTCTTGCACGGGGAAAGAAAATAAAGGTGATCCAAACATATTGGAGAGCAATACGAAAGTTTTAATAATAAACCAAAGTAATTTTTGAAAAGTTGTGACGTTTGATAGAACAATATAAACGAAGCGGAGCTATTAGTAAAACTTGAGTTACGTACAACACGTATTATTTTACTTGAAATAATTTGACAATACGAAAAAGAGTTGATTAAAAGAATGTTTAATTTGATAAAACAAAGGTAAATTGATAAAAATGCGAAAGTGTTTATATAATTAGTGAAAGTAATTTTAGAGGAGGTGATAAAATGATGTTCATAGTAAACCTTAGGGTTACGTAAAATTTGTAAGGTAGTTTCGATTCAATCAAAGTGGAAATTTGTAGAAGCGAAAATATAATTTGATATGTACTAGTCAAAGTACGTAAAGTTAAATGTATAAGATTTTATAAATCGTATAAGTGAAAAATCATTTTTATAAATTCCGAGATAGTTTGAAAATAAAGACTCGTGTAAGTAATCTTTGGAAAACGGGGTACTTGTATTTAAGAATTTATTTGTTTGAGAAAAATTGATTTAAGATTTTAAAAATTCCGGAGGATAATTGTGTAATAATTGTTTCAAGGTAGTGAAAACTAATGAATTGACTTTTATCAGGGCATGAGTTCCTGGACTCAAAATGTTAACATTAAAGTAAGAAGGAAGATAATGTGATTATCATCAAATGAGTAAATCCCTCAGATTTAGAGTTATGTATGAAAAACTTCAAATAAGATTTGCAACTTTGAATCGTTTGAGTGGTAGTGAGAGTTCGACAACTCGGCATGAATAATCTGGCAGTCGTATAGACAAGTATAAGTAAATGCTAAAGCATTGACTTTCAACTATGTAATGATCGTTTAAATTCAGCCTTAGTTGGTCTGAGAGGAGGATACGTTAAAGTATGATGGAATCATTTCAATTGTTACAGTAGTTTTTCAGATGTGATGAGTTTAGTTCAAGCCACAACTTGAGATAGTGTATTTCACCTTTTTCGAGTTGACAATGATCGATTATTGTTTGAGTATGACACCATTACTTGCATGGTGCCAAATAGTCCATTATAAGTAGATGTACGAGTACAGAAGTTTCTTAACTATGATAGTCAAAACGATACATGTATGGAGGTTCCATTCTTCAAAAGATTATGCATATGAGATATTTATCATCTCGACATAGATAATGTGATATTGGACATGGTGTTTGTAATACCGACGTTCGAGGGTTCAATTGACATGGGTTTATGAAAGTCATATGAAAATTTACACCGAAAGTGTAATAACAGAGAGGATCTGGATATAACAAGTGATGATTAAGTATCAATGATCAGGAGATATCCATTTAGGATAAATAAATGTAAAATTTCAAGATTCGATTGTTTACAACTTTTATGGTACATGAAAGTTTGTTAAATGAGTATGAGACAGATATATAGTTTGATTAGAATGAGTTCTTCGTATCTACTAAATATCAAGATGATCATTGTTCTCCTTTCATGCCCTTGCATTTGGGTTTTTGAACAGATAGCTTGAGAGTTTTCTTTGGTTCACTTTCTATTCCATACGTCATGATATTGGAATATTTCTATAAATTACCATAATATAATCACGTTGGCCACCATCATTATATTTCACTATTTATATTTCCATTCCAAGGTCACTTCATAAGGTCAGGATATGTGATCAATGATGCATTCTAATATAGTGTGTTAAGGATAGCAGTAATCTTAGCTGGATCGACAACATGTCGGTTTGAAGCCAAAACTTCCACTTGGAAAAGTTTGCGTAGAGTTGTTCTTTTTCTTAAGAGTTCAAGAATGAATTTGCAAATGTTGCTCATGTTCTTTCTTACTCTTGGAGAAGATTGAAATGTCATCTATGAAAACAGTTACAAACTTGTCGAGTCATGGTTGGCTAGTTTTAAGTTGCAGTCTTTATAGACTTGGTCAACTTTCATATCTTTGAAAGTTATGGAAGTCATGAAATGGTTGTAGTCAAATGAGAAAGTTATGTAACGTCGTGGTAAGATTTGGTGCGGTTGGATGAACCACGATTCTTCACTGCATAAGGGTGTATGGAAGTTTGATAAATTTGTTAGGTCATAAGTTTGAAAAATTTTAAGCGAAATAAAGATGAATATGATAATTATTAAGAACGAGGCATTAAATAAGCCTTTATTACACGAGTTAGAAATGGGAATAATTTAAAGCATAGCCTTTGCATAGATAGGAAAATGGAAAATAGGAAAACAAGGAACAAGATACGCTTCATTTATTCTCTTTCTCAGCCATCACTTTCTCCATCACTTTGTCCATGTTATTCTTCATAAGTTTCTCTACCCTTTCGGTTTGAGAGTCGAAGGACTCTTTGATGATTTCCTTCAAGATTTTGTTTTCTTTTTCTAGGTTGTTTAGACGCACTTCTATCCGAGCAACATGACGTCTACTATACTCTCTATTCTTCTCACAACTACTCTGAAGGTTGATGATATCACGCTTCACCATTACGTGCTCCATGTTATTACAAAATAATGGACTGGTTCCACCAGTAGTAGCAGGTTCGGGTTGCTTTCTCTTTAGAGTTGAGTTTTCAAATGATTCTTCAATAGGTTCTTCTTCCGGCTCATAATTTGAGAAGTCACTGTCGTAGTTAGGGAGATCTTGAAGAGCATCCCATTCGGGAGTACTCATCGGTTTATATACCAGTGAGTGATAAGAGCCAGAGTCGGCAGAATTAGCAGGGCTTTCAGATCCTTGAGTCGGGTGAAAATCAGGAGAAGTTTTCATGACCCGTCCTAATTCATCTGAACGAATACATTACATTTGGTTACATCGCGAGGTATTTGACCTCTATATGATACATTTTACAAACATTGCATTCGTTTTTAAAAAAACAAACTTTCTTAAAAACGAAAGTTGACGGCATGCATACCATTTCATAATACATCCAAC
Organism: Rutidosis leptorrhynchoides; assembly: GCF_046630445.1. Taxonomy (NCBI): domain Eukaryota; kingdom Viridiplantae; phylum Streptophyta; class Magnoliopsida; order Asterales; family Asteraceae; genus Rutidosis; species Rutidosis leptorrhynchoides. Next base: position 104,938,100 of record NC_092334.1, on the reverse strand, counting down.
TATAATTGACATAATAATAATCTTGGTGAACTCAACGACTCGAATGCAACGTCTTTCGAAATATGCCACGAATGACTCCAAGTAATGTCCTTAAAATGAGCTAATGCACAACAGAAGATTTCTTTAATACCTGAGAATAAAAATGCTTTAAAGTGCCAACCAAAAGGTTGGTGAGTTCATAGGTTTATCGTAATCAATCATTTCCAAAATTTTAATACACCACAAGATTCTCATTTTTCATAAATAACATTACACTCGCAAGTGTAATAAAAATCATTCGTATGATGAACACTTGGTAATCGACATTAACATAATGCATATAGAAATCCCCCGCATACTCGAAAGTATGCCATAAATATTGGCAATCGCAATCACCATTTAAATCGAAGTACTAAAGTATTCCAAATTCCAGAATGGGGTTTGTTAGGCCCATAGATCTATCTTTAGGATTCGCGTCAATTAGGGGCCATTTCCCTAATTCTTAGGTTACCAGAATTGAAGGGGCGATATTCGGTATAGTAATCCAACCATACAATGTAGTTTCAAGTACTTGTGTCTATTTCATCAAACATTTATAAAAGCAGTACATGTATTCTCATCTCAAAAATATATATTGCAAAAGCATTTAAAAAGGGAGAAAATGAAACTCACAATACTGTATTTTGTAGTAAAAATACATATGACGATAATGAACAATGCAGGGTTGGCCTCGGATTCACGAACCTATATCATTTGGATATTTATTAATACAAATACTTGTAATCGAACAAATATATATATTATTATTAGTGATATAATTTTTATATTATTAATTTATGTATTTCATTATTATTATATAAAAATATAACTTTTGTTAATATTAATAATAATAATTCTAATATAATACTAATACAAATATAAATGATAATAATAATAGTTTGTATTATTTTCGTAATAACAATAATAATAATAATCATATTCGTAATTGAAATCATAATTTTACTTGTATTCGTATAATTATATTCAACTTCTATAATTTTTATCATATTATCTTTTATTATACAATTTCGTCATTAACATGTTTCATATCTTTGAAATCATAATAATAATATAATACTAGCAATGATTATACAATGATAATAATAATACTAATAATAATAATAATAATATTAGTTATGAAAATACTAATAAATTTTTAATGATAATACTAGTAATAATAAGGATAATAATATAAATTACATTAGTAATAATAATAATAATTATGTCATTAATATTAGTAATAATAATAGTTATCATCATAATATCAATAATTAATAATAACACTAACAATAATAATAATAATAATAATAATAATAATAATAATAATAATAATAATAATAATAATAATAATAATAATAATAATAATAATAATAATAATAATAATAATAAAAGCGATAATAATAATAATTATACTACTAATAATAGCATTAATATTAATATTAATAATAATAATAATAATAATAATAATAATAATAATAATAATAATAATAATGATAATAATAATAAAAGAAAAAGGAAACTACCTCACAAGGAGTTTTTTTAAAAAAAAATGGTTGCCCATGCTGGGACTCGAACACACGACCTCTCACTCACGAATAAACACCCAAGACCACTGCACCATATCACGTTTTTCTGATTAATCCCTCAACCCATTTATATTTAACTTTTATTCTGTTCCTCCTTTCTTCTTCACCTTCCCAACATTCAAATCGACCAGTGGTACCAAGCTTGTTATAATAAGATCTAGAATTGGTTTTGGGGTTTATAAATTAAATAGAAACTATTTAATTTGGTTGCTTGAATTAATTGTAAAAAAAAAAAAAATGAAACAGTTCGTATGAATATCATATGAACTAGAAATCGATTTTCGAATTAGAGACCGTTTTAGCTCGCGATTTCAACATGAAATTTGTTTCAAATCTTCCCTGTAATCTATCTGTATCAACAATTAAACTTAAAACATCAAAATGTATTTGAATTTACTCAAGAACAAATTGGTTGACTTTTGTAAAATTAACTTTGACTCATGAATTCGCAAATGATATTACGAATTGGGATTTGAAAATTTGCAGGTAGTTTCATTATAAGATTCTTAACATAACTGCGTTTTTAGATTTTTACAAAAACTTTAAATTCGACTATTGGCTAAAAAGAGACACGATCAGAGGAAAAAAATGGGTATGTTTTAATGTTTCTGTTTGTTTTCCCATTAACAGCGATTTACAGCAATTATATGAAGGTGTTATTCGATTAATTGAGACTAGTGACAAGGGTACGATCAATTTGTTTTGTATTACCAAAGAGATCGACATCAGCGAATTATTACAGACAAGAAGTACAATGAAATATTTAAAATAGAAAAAGTCGATGTCGATGGATAACAGATTTGGGATAAATTCGATTTTGAGGGATTAAGTTAAGCAGATATAAACAAATGTGATTAAACTCGATGTGGATGTGCAAAAGAAATCTACTCTGTATCTGATTTCCATATATATCTCAGTATATATTTTTATCTGGATTTATATATCTATCAATATTCATATCTGTTTTTATATCTGTACTTATATTTATAAATTTTAGTTAACTTTGTTAATAAATAATAATATAATAATATTACTCTTAATAATAGTAATATAAATTTATAATAATGTAATAGTAATAATTATATTATTACCAATAATAATTATTACAATAAAATGTGTAACAATAATATTATTAATAATAATAATACTAATTATAATAATACTAATTATAATCATAATAACAATAATACTAATAATATTAATATATCAATTTATATATGCCAACTTTCATATCTATATTTTTATCTAATAATAATAATAATATTAACAGTAATAATATAACAACTTATACTTTTCAAATTTTATATGTATATATATTCTTTATATATTAATATTTATGATATAAATATAAATATAAATATTAATATTAATATTAATGTTAATAATAATATTAATGAAAGTAATGATAATAATATTAATATAGCAATTATACTTTAACTTTTAATTACATATAATATATTACCATTTATCATATCACATCTAGTAATTATATACTTCATTGAATCTTTGATATTATATATATATATATATATATATATATATATATATATATATATATATATATATATATATATATATATATATATATATATATTACATATCTATTTATACATCGATGTTCGTGAATCATCGGGAATAGTCACAAGGTAATTGCATATATGAAAACAGTTCAAAATTTTCAAGACTCAATAATGCAAGCTTTGCTCATCGTGTCAAAATCATATTAAGATTAAGTTTAAATTTGATCGGAAATTTCCGGGTCGTCACAGTACCTACCCGTTAAAGAAATTTTTTCCAGAAATTTAATTAGGATGGTCATGGCTGATAATAAATATGTTTTCATGACACATATGAGCTAGGAATTAGAGTTTTATTATCAGTGAGTAATATCAATAAAACCATTTGATTTTGTGTAGAGTACGAGTGAAGCTATCACAAAATAGTGAAATGAGAAATAGAGATTCGTCATAACTTTTGACGCAGTCATGGTTGAATTTCCGGCATTCAAGGGATTTAGAGAAAATCTTCGTAATAAGATTTGATTCTTCAGTAATTAAGAAAATTAGGATCCTCTTTGGTTAAATACATTCATTAAACACAAGCATTAACAATAAATATTATTAATTAAACGTTGGAAAATCCAGGGTCGTTACATTACCCACCTATTAAAGAAAATTTCGTCCCGAAATTTTAAGCTGAGGTAGATGGAGGAGTTGGGAAAAGGTGAGGATACTTCTGCATCATTTGATCCTCTCGCTCCCAGGTAAACTCAGGTCCTCGTTTGACATTCCATCGTACTCGGACGATCGAAATCTTGTTGCGTTTCAAAGTTTTGACCTCACGGTCCATAATCTGGACAGGTTCTTCCACAAAGTGGAGTTTGTCATCAATTGTAAGTTCTTCCAGTGGTATAACAAGTTCGGGTGCAGCAAGACACTTTTTCAAGTTTGACACGTGGAAGGTAGGATGAACTGAGCTCAATTGTGCTGGTAGATCCAAACGGTAAGCAACGGGTCCAACACGTTTCAAGATTTCAAAATTACCAATGTATCGTGGGTTTAACTTTCCACGTTTTCCAAAATGGATCACACCTTTCCAAGGCGCGACCTTCAACATTACATGGTCACCCATGTTGAATTCAAAGTCTTTACGTTTACGGTCAGCATAACTCTTTTGACGATCACGGGCCGTCTTAAGTCTAGCTTGAATCTGGGCAATATTCTCTGTTGTTTCATGGACTACCTCGGGTCCGGTGATTTGCTTTTCGCCTACCTCGGCCCAACAAATAGGAGATCGGCACTTGCGGCCTTACAACGCTTCAAAAGGTGCGGCATTAATGCTCGAGTGATAACTGTTGTTGTAAGAGAATTCGGCTAGCGGTAAATGCCTTTCCCAAGCCTTTCCAAAATCAATGACACATGCACGCAACATGTCTTCCAAAGTTTGAATCGTTCATTCGCTCTGACCATCGGTCTGTGGGTGATAAGCAGTACTCATGTCGAGACGAGTTCCCAAGGATTCTTGCAAAGAATGCCAAAATCTAGAAGTAAAACGGGGATCGCGATCTGAGATGATCGATAAAGGTACACCGTGACGAGATATAACCTCTTTGATGTATAGTTGAGCGAGTCTCTCCATCGTATCAGTTTCCTTCATGGCTAAGAAGTGTGCAGATTTGGTAAGTCGGTCAACGATAACCCAAATGGTATCGTATCCGCCCACCGTTTTTGGTAGTTTAGTAATGAAGTCCATCATTATCCTTTCCCACTTCCATTGCGGGATTTCCGGTTGCTGAAGTAATCCAGAGGGCCTCTGATGCTCGGCCTTAACTTTCGAGCAAGTCAAACGCTTACCAACATAAGTTGCAACGTTCTTCTTAAGATTAGGCCACCAGTACTGTTCCTTAAGATCGTGGTACATTTTGCCCGCTCTGGAATGAATCGAATATCTCGACTTGTGGGCTTCATCTAGTATAAGGTTCCGTAGATCTCCATAAAGAGGTACCCAAATTCTTCCGGCATAACATCGGAGTCCAGTTTCCCTAACCTCGAATCGAGAAACGAGGATGTTCAAGTATTCGTGAGATATATTCTCTTCCTTGAGAGCCTCATCTTGGGCTGCTTGGATCTGGCTATTGAGGTTCGAATGAATGGTGATGTTCAGGGCTCGGACACAAAGAGGTGCCATCCTCTCCTTGCGGCTCAAAGCGTCAGCTAAAACATTGGCCTTGCCAGGGTGATAATGAAGTTCACAATCATATTCGTTTAGCGTCTCGATCCATCGACACTGTCTTATATTCAGTTGCTTCTGATCAAAGATGTGCTGGAGGCTTTTGTGGTTGGTGAAGATAGTACTCTTAGTTCCATTCAAATAGTGTCTCCATAATTTGAGCGCAAAGACAACGGCTCCAAGCTCAAGATCGTGAGTAGTGTAGTTCCGTTCGTGGATCTTCAGCTTACGAGAGGCATAAGCGATAACCTTTGTGCGTTGCATCAGTACACAACCAAAACCACTTTTCGAAGCATCACAATAAACGACGAAATCGTCACTGCCTTCAGGAAGTGATAAGATAGGTGCGGTGGTTAACTTCTTCTTCAAGGTTTGAAATGCTGATTCCTGTTCGGGTTCCCAAATGAACTTCTTCCCTTTGTGAGTCAGCGCGGTCAAAGGATGCGCAATCAGAGAAAAACCTTCAATAAATCTTCGGTAGTAACCGGCGAGACCTAAAAATTGGCGAATATGCGTCGGAGTAGTGGGGGTCTCCCACTTGCTGATAGCTTCAATCTTTGCGGGGTCAACTTTGATACCCTGGTCGCTCACAACATGACCCAGAAATTGGACTTCCTTCAACCAAAACTCACACTTGGAGAATTTTGCATAAAGTTGCTCTTGTCTCAAGAGTTCGAGTACCAGACGAAGATGTTGCTCATGTTCTTCTTCGCTCTTGGAGTAGATGAGGATATCATCTATGAAGACGATAACGAACTTATCCAAGTATGGCTTGCAGACACGGTTCATAACGTCTATAAATACGGCAGGTGCATTGGTTAAACCGAATGGCATCATGAGAAACTCATAATGACCATAACAAGTTCTGAATGCAGTCTTCATCACATCACTCTCCTTCACCCTCAACTGGTGATAACCGGATCGCAAATCGATCTTAGAGTAAACGCTCGATCCTTGTAGTTGATCAAAAAGATCGTCAATTCGGGGAAGAGGATACCGATTCTTGATCGTCAATTTGTTGAGTTCACATTAGTCGATACATATGCAGAAGGATCCGTCCTTCTTCTTCAAAAACAAAACAGGTGCGCCCCAAGGCGAGAAACTTGGTTGGATGAAGCCACGGTCTAGCAGTTCTTGTAATTGGCTCTGTAACTCTTGCATTTCGGAAGGTGCGAGTCGATAAGGTGCGCGAGCTACAGGTGCAGCTCCTGGCACTAAGTCGATCTGAAACTCTACTGCTCTTGGTGGCGGTAATCCAGGCAATTCCTCCAGAAAGACATCGAAAAACTCGTTCACAATTTGAACATCGTTCACACTCTTCACCTCGGTTTCTAATGTTTTCACATGTGCTAGCACAGCAAGACGTCCTTTCTTCATGATCTTTTGCACTTTTACGCAACTAATGAGGTTCAGCTTCGAGGTACATCTCTCTCCGTAAATGATCAGTGGCTCGCCGTCTCCGTGTGGTATACAAAGAGCTTTATCTCCACAGATAATGTCGGCCCTTATCTTGGTCAACCAATCCATACCGACAATAACATCAAAGCTTCCTAACTTAATGGGTATCAGGTCAATCTCGAAATCCACACCAGCTATGTTGATAATGGCTCCTCGACTAATATGGTCAACTTTCTCAAGTTTTCCATTGGCTACCTCTACAAGCATACTCTCCTTTAAAGGAACTAACGACCAATTTATCTTATGGCAAAAGTGTCTACATACATAACATATATCGGCACCAGTATCAAATAGGACAGAAGCTAATAGATTTTTGATAGTGAATATACCTGTCACCAAGTCGGGGTTCTCACGAGCATCCCTTGCATTAACATTGAAAGTGTAGTGACCCGAACTTTTCCATGTTTATATATATCAATTGAGATTGATATTTACATGATTAAATGTTTCCAACATGTTAAGCAATCAAACTTGTTAAGACTTGATTAATTGAAATATGTTTCATATAGACAATTGACCACCCAAGTTGACCGGTGATTCACGAACGTTAAAACTTGTAAAAACTATACGATGACATATATATGGTTATATATATAGTTAACATGTTTTTATTATAAGTATGTATCTCATTAGGTATTTTAACAATGAGTTATATACATAAAAATGAGACTATTAATTTAAGAAACTCGAAAACGATATATATAACGATTATCGTTATAACAACGTCTTACTAGGTACATATGAATCATATTAAGATATTGATACACTTGGTTAATTATGTTAAATGATAAGTAAATATATTATTAAGTGTATTAACAATGAAATACATATGTAAAAATAAGACTACTAACTTAATGATTTCGAAACGAGACATATATGTAACGATTATCGTTGTAACGACATTTAACTGTATATACATCATACTGAGATATATTATATATCATAATATCATGATAATATAACAATTTAACATCTCATTTGTTATAATAAACAATGGGTTAACAACATTCAACAAGATCATTAACCTAAAGGTTTCAAAACAACATTTACATGTAACGACTAACGATGACTTAACGACTCAGTTAAAATGTATATACATGTAGTGTTTTAATATGTATTCATACACTTTTGAAAGACTTCAAGACACTTATCAAAATACTTCTACTTAACAAAAATGCTTACAATTACATCCTCGTTCAGTTTCATCAACAATTCTACTCGTATTCACCCGTATTCGTACTCGTACAATACACAGCTTTTAGATGTATGTACTATTGGTATATACACTCCAATGATCAGCTCTTAGCAGCCCATGTGAGTCACCTAACACATGTGGGAACCATCATTTGGCAACTAGCATGAAATATCTTATAAAATTACAAAAATATGAGTAATCATTCATGACTTATTTACATGAAAACAAAATTACATATCCTTTATATCTAATCCATACACCAACGACCAAAAACACCTACAAACACTTTCATTCTTCAATTTTCTTCATCTAATTGATCTCTCTCAAGTTCTATCTTCAAGTTCTAAGTGTTCTTCATATATTTTACAAGTTCTAGTTACATAAAATCAAGAATACTTTCAAGTTTGCTAGCTCACTTCCAATCTTGTAAGGTGATCATCCAACCTCAAGAAATCTTTGTTTCTTACAGTAGGTTATCATTCTAATACAAGTTAATAATCATATTCAAACTTTGGTTCAATTTCTATAACTATAACAATCTTATTTCAAGTGATGATCTTACTTGAACTTGTTTTCGTGTCATGATTCTGCTTCAAGAACTTCGAGCCATCCAAGGATCCGTTGAAGATAGATCCATTTTTCTCTTTTCCAGTAGGTTTATCCAAGGAACTTAAGGTAGTAATGATGTTCATAACATCATTCGATTCATACATATAAAGCTATCTTATTCGAAGGTTTAAACTCGTAATCACTAGAACATAGTTTAGTTAATTCTAAACTTGTTCGCAAACAAAAGTTAATCCTTCTAACTTGACTTTTAAAATTAACTACACACATGTTCTATATCTATATGATATGCTAACTTAATGATTTAAAACCTGAAAACACGAAAAACACCGTAAAACCGGATTTACGCCGTCGTAGTAACACCGCGGGCTGTTTTGGGTTAGTTAATTAAAAACTATGATAAACTTTGATTTTAAAGTTGTTATTCTGAGAAAATGATTTTTATTATGAACATGAAACTATATCCAAAAATTATGATTAAACTCAAAGTGGAAGTATGTTTTCTAAAATGGTCATCTAGACGTCGTTCTTTCGACTGAAATGACTACCTTTACAAAAACGACTTGTAACTTATTTTTTTGACTATAAACCTATACTTTTCTGTTTAGATTCATAAAATAGAGTTCAATATGAAACCATAGCAATTTGATTCACTCAAAACGGATTTAAAATGAAGAAGTTATGGGTAAAACAAGATTGGATAATTTTTCTCATTTTAGCTACGTGAAAATTGGTAACAAATCTATTCCAACCATAACTTAATCAACTTGTATTGTATATTATGTAATCTTGAGATACCATAGACACGTATACAATGTTTCGACCTATCATGTCGACACATCTATATATATTTCGGAACAACCATAGACACTCTATATGTGAATGTTGGAGTTAGCTATACAGGGTTGAGGTTGATTCCAAAATATATATAGTTTGAGTTGTGATCAATACTGAGATACGTATACACTGGGTCGTGGATTGATTCAAGATAATATTTATCGATTTATTTCTGTACATCTAACTGTGGACAACTAGTTGTAGGTTACTAACGAGGACAGCTGACTTAATAAACTTAAAACATCAAAATATATTAAAAGTGTTGTAAATATATTTTGAACATACTTTGATATATATGTATATATTGTTATAGGTTCGTGAATCAACCAGTGGCCAAGTCCTACTTCCCGACGAAGTAAAAATCTGTGAAAGTGAGTTATAGTCTCACTTATAAAATCTAATATTTTTGGGATGAGAATACATGCAGGTTTTATAAATGATTTACAAAATAGACACAAGTACGTGAAACTACATTCTATGGTTGAATTATCGAAATCGAATATGCCCCTTTTTATTAAGTCTGGTAATCTAAGAATTAGGGAACAGACACCCTAATTGACGCGAATCCTAAAGATAGATCTATTGGGCCTAACAAACCTCATCCAAAGAACCGGATGCTTTGGTACTTCGAAATTTATATCATATCCGAAGGGTGTCCCGGAATGATGGGGATATTCTTATATATGCATCTTGTTAATGTCGGTTACCAGGTGTTCACCATATGAATGATTTTTATCTCTATGTATGGGATGTGTATTGAAATATGAAATCTTGTGGTCTATTATTATGATTTGATATATATAGGTTAAACCTATAACTCACCAACATTTTTGTTGACGTTTTAAGCATGTTTATTCTCAGGTGATTATTAAGAGCTTCCGCTGTCGCATACTTAAATAAGGACGAGATTTGGAGTCCATACTTGTATGATATTGTGTAAAAACTGCATTCAAGAAACTTATTTTGTTGTAACATATTTGTATTGTAAACCATTATGTAATGGTCGTGTGTAAACAGGATATTTTAGATTATCATTATTTGATAATCTACGTAAAGCTTTTTAAAACCTTTATCTATGAAATAAAAGTTATGGTTTGTTTTAAAAATGAATGCAGTCTTTGAAAAACGTCTCATATAGAGGTCAAAACCTCGCAACGAAATCAATTAATATGGAACGTTTTTAATCAATAAGAACGGGACATTTCAGAAAGCTCGTCCACGCGGTGGTCCATCGTCCTTTCGCTTGTTGGGACACTCATTTCTGAAGTGGCCCGTTTGTCCGCATTCATAACACTTTCTCGGTCCATTGGGGTTCGGCTTCCCAGTCATGGTGGTGATCTTGCAGTCCCTGCCAATATGCCCGGTCTTTTTGCATTTTTCACAAACAACATTACAGTACCCAGTATGGTGCTTGTAGCACCTCTTGCACTGTGGTAGAGTACCCTTGTAGTTGGGGTTTGAGCCAGTGTTCGGGTGGGGTTCCCACCGTTGTTGTTTCCTTTGAAACCCTCATGTCGCTTTGCTGGGTTTTGATCATAGGCTCTACCCTTGTTGTTATCCCACTTTCGCTTATCACTACTACCCGCTTCAGACTTAGCCTTTTCCGGTTCATCGATGATGATTTGGTTCATTAAGGTATGCGCCATGCGCATTGCTTCCGGGACATTGGGTGGCTTAGATGAGGTGACATTTCCCTTAATGGACTTAGGAAGTCCCCACGAGTACCTCTCCATACGCTTAAACTCCGGGGTAACCATGGTAGGACACATCAGGGCTAGTTCCAAATACCTACGATTATAATCATCGAGATTGTTCCCCACGACCTTCAACTGCATAAACTCAATCTCCATCTTCTGGATCTCTGTCCTAGGGCAATATTCTTCAATCATGGCACCCTTGAAATCTTCCCACATCGTAGCATACGCCTCGTCAATACCCTTTGCTTGGGCAAGAGTGTTCCACCAAGTTAGTGCGCCGTCTGACAGCGTACATGAAGCATACTTGGTTTTGTTCGCCTCTGAGCAGTTACTAACTCGAAACACATAATCTAATTTCTCAAACCACCTAGTGAGACCAACCGGTCCCTCAGTTCCACTAAAGTTATGGGGCTTGCAGCTTTGAAACTCTTTGTATGTACACCCATTACGAATGGGCTGGATAACCGGTGGCGGTGGAGCTTGGGGGTTCATTTCCGCTAAAGCTGCGGTGACTCGTTCATTGATCATTTCCTCGATTTGGGCTGTGGTGGGTGTTGATCTTCCGTTGGCCATGATGTTCTAAACAAAAATTTTGACTCAAGTCAAAATCCGGTATTCAATATATAATAATACAGTATACAACGACCAACATGTAAACAGCACAACACATGTTAATTAAGTAGAGCAACTAGATACAGATATCACAAAACCATCATACAGTAATGTAGATAGAACACTTGTGCAAAAAGTAAACAACATAAAGTTCCATTCATTAATAATAAGTTTCATACATCCGCATAGATTCGTACAATACATAAGTAATACATAAAACTACAACTAGATTACGTAATCAAATCTACTACAAAGGTCCTATGGTGAAGGTGGGTGTAGGATGTCCAATACATGAGACATCTGGTCCTCGAGCTCAGCTACCCGAGCATGGAGTATCTCCACCTCCCTTGTCAGTTCCTCGATAGTGGGAGATGGTGGGGCAGACGGTGCTGGTGGTGCAGACGGTCCGGCTCCAGAAGTAGAGGCTGCAAAGTGGTAAGGCTTACGCACAAAAGGATCAGCAGGGTACGGCACAAGTCGCTTACGGGCGGTAACCTTACGACGCCGACCATATGCGTCAGTGAATGATCGACCTCCGTTGATCCCCGAAATGACGGTACTATCGAAACGGTACCGCTTCTTCGGTGGGGTGGAGGGTGGCTGTACAGGTGCATCATCAGGGTCCTCATCAGAATTATCGTCACTGGAGTCATCTGAGGAGGTGTCGTCGGATAAAGAGTCAGCGGAGGATGGGTCATCTGAATCATGTGGAGGTGGCTGCACGGGTGGCTGTACTGGCTCTCCTCGGGCAGCTATCATCTGTCGGTACTTGGCGGGTCCGATCAGCACGAGACATCCATCAGGAGCGCGTCGGCACCAATGGTTATGCTCATTACGCACTGGACCTTCCCCAAGATCCGCGGGAATCACAGCACCACCGGGATGGTGCTGTGGCGCTGGAATCTCCTGGAGGTCTCGGCTCCGTTAGAGGTAACCACTGGGGAAGGTGCATGACTACTGGCACCAGAGGATGAAGCGCCAGGGTCACTGGTGGGTGTCAACGACGGCATCTGGGAATCGGCAACAACGGTCGGTAAAGTGGCTGATGAGTCTGTGTCACTGTCCAAAATGATGACAGGTGGAATATCCGACATCTGAACAAGGAAAAAAAATAACTTTTTCCATGTCAATAAGTCATAAAGTAAGCACGTATTACGCAAAGTAACTACGACAGTCTAAATCATGTGTAACAGTAAATAGCATGGCAATAAAGGCAAGTATCATGCAATCGAAAGCAGATAATAGCATTCAGTAGTGAAATCATGTAGTAGCATACGGCATATAGCAGTAAAAGTAAACAGCAGCATGCAGCAAATTCCGCAGAAACAAGTAAACTAGCAAGTTGTAGATTAGTCCTATTAGTGAATCCTACTCGGTCGGGTCTTGACTCACTAATGCTACCTAATTCCCTACAACCAATGCTCTGATACCAAATGTGATGCCCCGTACTAAATCATCATGTACGGACCATCAACAACAGGATCATTACAAGGTCAAACACTATATGCTATTTCAAAATACGTTTACATTCATGATAAACGGTTATGTCTTAACCAACATCAATGTTTAACAACCAAAAGTATGCATCAATGAATAGAAGCGAGGATAATAGTATTTGACACATAGGTCGTTACAAATCATAGTTTCAAAAGTAATAATGTTTATGAATGCAAGATAAACGTTCATGCGGTGACATCTCTAAAGCAGTGGGTGTCTACAGCAAGACTACAATAGCGAAAGCGGCTAACCTTAAGCACCTGAGAAAAACATGCTTAAAAACATCAACACAAAGGTTGGTGAGCTATAGTTTATGTATAACAGTATTTAAGGTAGGCCACGAGATTTCAGTGCTACAAAGAGCGTTTCAAAACAGTATGTAAAGTATATGTTTAACCGTGGGCACTTGGTAACTAACTTAACGTTTATAACCCCCTGAAAGTACACTTGGAGAGTGCGTATGTTTACGAAGTATTAAACACCCGTTAAATGCTAGCGCTACTAGTTTGAGTGGGGATGTCAAACCCTATGGATCCATATCTAAGATTCGCGTTCACCGGTTCAAAAACCAATGACTAAACGTTACCGAGCTAAGGGGAAAGTTTATGCCGTTGTATAACCCACACATATATAAAGTTTAAGTACTCGTGCCTAGTATGTAAAATGTAAAATGCGCATATATTCTCAGTTCCCAAAATTGTTAAAGTAAAAAAGTGATGCTATAACTCACAGTGTAAAATAGTAGTAAAGTTGATTCGGGAAAGTAAGCAAGTATGTAGGTCCGGAAAGTCCTCAACCTAAGTCAAAAGTTACTAAGTTAGTAATTCATCCCAATAGGTTTAAATGTATGTAAATTAAGTCTTAAGTATCATCATCATTCATCATCAAACAAAAAGTATAAAGTAAGTTTCATTCTAGAAAAGAGTTTAAAACAAAGGCTGACTTCGATCAGTCGCCACGGCCTCTATACCTACCGAAATGCGGTGAGACCAGTGGCCATGGCTCCTTATATGAGTCCTTTAGTTTCTTTAAAAATTACAGAAGCAAACTCATCTTTGTTTGACCGTGGCGACGGTTTAAGTGCGAGTAGGTCAGAATTTTCAGCACAACGTTTAAAGGACATAGTGACGTTCGGAGGGCCATAGATCCTAAACCGTAACTCGGATTAAGACGAGTCATGAACGAAAAATTATATACTCGAACAGAGCTAACTGAAAATCAACTTTACAGTATCCCAGGTATTTTGATCAGACCCGAAAAACAGTAGGTTTAGTGTTACGGTGGGTTCTTGGTGCTCGATGCTCATCACGGTTCTCATCCTTGATGCATATAGCTTCAAGTGTACAACTCGTTGATGTGTTTGCATCATCTTAACCAAGGTTTGACCATCATAACACTTGTGTAAGTCTAAAACATGTAGCACAACTCATTTAAGTGTTGCAAGTAGCTTGATGAACCAAAGTTACATCAAAATCTTAGATCCGACACATACATGAACTATAAAAGTAATATTGGACTACAAACTTGAAAGTAAACTAACTAATCAAGATCTTAAGTTGTAGAAAATAGTTCTTAGTTAGATCTTGAAGATCCTAGACCCAAAAGTCTAGATCTAGAGTTATTAAGTTAGATCCTAAGTTATAACACTTGAATCTTTACTTTAATGAAACCATAAGTTATGAAACTTAGATTTTCATCTTGTAAAGTGTATGTAAACTTATGAGCTCTTAATTATGACAAAATTAGAAGACCATAAGCTATAGAAACTTAGATCTTTCATAAATATATGAAGTTATAACTAAAAAGTTATACTTCCATGTTCTTGAACTTATAAAGTTAACTTTTAGTTTCAAGAAATATGAGATCAAGATTAACTTGTAATACTTGACCATTATACCAAAATCACGAATTTAAATGTGCATAATATGAAGAAATAAACTAAATAAACAAGTAACAAGTTCATGGTTGTTCATACTTTTAAAGATTCAAGCCAAGGCTTTGATCTTTAAGAAAGTAAACTTTAAGTTTACAACATGAACTTCAAGTATGATTTTATAACATGAACTTTCTTTCTTTAAAAACCTTAAGTATTGAACCATGAACTAGTAAGTTTAGGTTCTTGTGTGTTCTTGTAAATACAAGATAATATGAAGAATTAAACTAGAAAGTTTGATTCTTGTACTAGTAAGTAAACAACAACAAGAACAAGTAACAAACAAGCAAAAGAATGATGATGATGATGAGTGCTTTAGGTGGCGGTTTTAGATGAAGAAAAAGGAGAAGAAAAGTCCCATGTTACTTACAAGGTTAGAGAGAAAAGAGAGTAAAAGAAATTGCAAGTAAATGTGTGTGTGTAAAAGTGAGAGGAAACTAGTGAAGAATACAAGTAATAAGTAATCAAAAAAAAGATTTTGAACTCCCTTTTACTCCTAGGTGCCGACGGTTTTCAAAGGAAGAGGGGGAAGGGAAAAACCCACTAGTTACATGCATGTCAAGGTGAAGAATCTAGCTAAAAATGGTGTTAAAGTAAGTTTGCATGGGAAAGATGTGTAATGATACTTGTAACTAGTCTTTCATTCACCAACTAAACTAGTTTAAGCCTTAATGGACTACTTGTAACAAAAGGGCTCCTAAATTAATCCATTAAGATAAGTAGGGTGGCCTTCTAAGTCCATTAACATTCATAAAGCCCAAGTATGTAAGTAAGTAACAATTAAATAAACAAAGCCCAAGTAATTAACTAGTAACCTTAGTTAATTAAAAATGATTAATAAAACTTAATCATGAGTGCAAATAATATCCGGAATATTATTCGTGAAAAGTTCATGTGTCACCAAGACGAGTCGAGCATGTAAAGTCAAGTACGGTAGCAAGTAAATGTATAAAAATACATTCATTAAACACAAGCATTAATAATAAATATTATTAATTAAACGTTGGAAAATCCAGGGTCGTTACATTACCCACCGGTTAAAGAAAATTTCGTCCCGAAATTTTAAGCTGAGGTAGATGGAGGATTTGGGAAAAGGTGAGGATACTTCTGCATCATTTGATCCTCTCGCTCCCAGGTAAACTCAGGTCCTCGTTTGGCATTCCATCGTACTTGAACGATCGAAATCTTGTTGCGTTTCAAAGTTTTGACCTCACGGTCCATAATCTCGACAAGTTCTTCCACAAAGTGGAGTTTGTCATCAATTGTAAGTTCTTCCAGTGGTATGACAAGTTCGGGTGCAGCAAGACACTTCTTCAAGTTTGACACGTAGAAGGTAGGATGACCTGAGCTTAATTGTGCTGGTAGATCCAAACGGTAAGCAACGGGTCCAACACGTTCCAAGATTTCAAAAGGACCAATGTATGGTAGGTTTAACTTTCCACGTTTTCCAAAACGGATCACACCTTTCCAAGATGCGACCTTCAACATTACACGATCACCCACGTTGAATTCAATGTCTTTACCTTTACGGTCAGCATAACTCTTTTGACGATCACGGGCCGTCTTAAGTCTAGCTTGAATCTGGGCAATCTTCTAAGTTATTTCATGGACTACCTCGGGTCCGGTGATTTGCTTTTCGCCTACCTCGACCCAACAAATAGGAGATTGGCACTTGCGGCCAAACAACACTTCAAAAGGTGCGGCATTAATGCTTGAGTGATAACTGTTGTTGTAAGAGAATTCGGCTAGCCGTAAATGCCTTTCCCAAGCCTTTCCAAAATCAATGACACATGCACGCAACATGTCTTCCAAAGTTTGAATCGTTCGTTCGCTCTGACCATCGGTCTGTGGGTGATAAGCAGTACTCATGTCGAGACGAGTTCCCAAGGCTTCTTGCAAAGAACGCCAAAATCTAGAAGCAAAACGGGGATCGCGATCTGAGATGATCGATAAAGGTACACCGTGACGATATACAACCTCTTTGATGTATAGTTGAGCGAGTCTATCCATCGTATCAGTTTCCTTCATGGCTAAGAAGTGTGCAGATTTGGTAAGTCGGTCAACGATAACCCAAATGGTATCGTATCCGCCCACCGTTTTTGGTAGTTTAGTAATGAAGTCCATCGTTATCCTTTCCCACTTCCATTGCGGGATTTCCAGTTGCTGAAGTAATCCAGAGGGCCTCTGATGCTCGGACTTAACTTTCGAGCAAGTCAAACACTTACCAACGTAAGTTGCAACGTCCTTCTTAAGATTAGGCCACCAGTACTGTTCCTTAAGATCGTGGTACATTTTGCCCGCTCCGGGATGAATCGAATATCTCGACTTGTGGGCTTCATCTAGTATAAGGTTCTGTAGATCTCCATAAAGAGGTACCCAAATTCTTCCGGCATAACATCGGAGTCAAGTTTCCCTAACCTCGAATCGAGAAATGAGGATGTTCAAGTGTTCGTGAGATATATTCTCTTCCTTGAGAGCCTCATCTTGGGCTGCTCGGATCTGGCTATTGAGGTTCGAATGAATGGTGATGTTCAGGGCTCGGACACGAAGAGGTGCCATCCTCTCCTTGCGGCTCAAAGCGTCAGCTACAAAATTGGCCTTACCAGGGTGATAACGAAGTTCACAATCATAGTCGTTTAGCGTCTCGATCAATCGACGCTATCTCATATTCAGTTGCTTCTGATCAAAGATGTGCTGGAGGCTTTTGTGGTCGGTGAAGATAGTACTCTTAGTTCCATACAAATAGTGTCTCCATAATTTGAGCGCAAAGACAATGGCTCCAAGCTCGAGATCGTGAGTAGTGTAGTTCTGTTCGTGGATCTTCAGCTGATAAGAGGCATAAGTGATAACCTTTGTGCATTGCATCAGTACACAACCAAAACCACTTTTTGAAGCATCGCAATAATCGACGAAATCATCACTGCCTTCAGGAAGTGATAAGATAGGTGCGGTGGTTAGCTTCTTCTTCAAGGTTTGAAATGCTGATTCCTGTTCGGGTTCCCAAATGAACTTCTTCCCTTTGTGAGGCAGCGCAGTCAAAGGACGCGCAATCAGAGAAAAACCTTCAATAAATCTTCGGTAGTAACTGGCGAGACCTAAAAATTGGCAAATATGCGTCGGAGTAGTGGGGGTCTCCCACTTGCTGATAGCTTCAATCTTTGCGGGGTCAACTTTGATACCCTGGTCGCTCACAACATGACCCAGAAATTGGACTTCCTTCAACCAAAACTCACACTTGGAGAATTTTGCATAAAGTTGCTCTTGCCTCAAGAGTTCGAGTACCAGACGAAGATGTTGCTCATGTTCTTCTTCGCTCTTGGAGTAGATGTGTAGTGTCCCGAACTTTTTCATGTTTATATATATTTTAATTGAGATTGATATTTACATGACTAAATGTTTCCAACGTGTTAAGCAATCAAACTTGTTAAGACTTGATTAAATGAAATAAGTTTCATATAGACAATTGATCACCCATGTTGACCGGCGATTCACGAACGTTACAAAATTGTAAAAACTACATGTTGTGGTGTATATATATAGACATATATATGGTTTACATTAGATTATGATGAGTAAGTATCGCACTAAGTATATTAACAATGTGTGATATACATAAGAAATGAGATTACTAAGTTAAGAAACTCGAAATGATATATATAACGATTATCGTTATGATAACGTCTACTAAATACATATGTATTATATTAAGATATTGATACACTATATTTAACATGATAAAATGATATTTAAATATATCATTAAGTGTGTTAACAATGAACTACATATGTAAAAACAAGACTACTAACCCAAGAATTACGAAACGAGACTTATATGTAACGATTATCGTTGTAACGATATTTTAATGTATATATCATATTAAGAGATATTCATACATCATAATATCATGATAATATAATAATTTAACATCTCATTTGATATAATAAACATTGGGTTAACAACATTGATTGAGATCGTTAACTTAAATGTTTCAAAACAACACTTACATGTAACGACTAACGAAGACTTAACAACTCCATTAGAATGTATATACATGTTGTGTTTTGATATGTATTCTTACACTTTTGAAAGACTTCAAGACACATATCAAAATACTTCTACTTAATAAAAATGCTTACAATTACATCGTCGTTCAGTTTCATCAATAATTCTACTCGTATGCACCCGTATTCGTACTCGTACAATACACAGCTTTTAGATGTATGTACTATTGGTATATACACTCCAATGATCAGCTCTTAATAGCCCATGTGAGTCACCTAACACATGTGGGAACCATCAATTGGCGACAAGCATGAAATATCTCATAAAATTATAAAAATATGAGTAATCATTCATGACTTATTTACATGAAAACAAAATTACACATCCTTTATATCTAATCCATATACCAATGACCAAAAACACCTACAAACACTTTCATTCTTCAATTTTCTTCATCTAAGTGATCTCTCTCAAGTTCTATCTTCAAGTTCTAAGTGTTCTTCATAAATTCCATAAGTATAGTTTCATAAAAA
Organism: Rutidosis leptorrhynchoides; assembly: GCF_046630445.1. Taxonomy (NCBI): domain Eukaryota; kingdom Viridiplantae; phylum Streptophyta; class Magnoliopsida; order Asterales; family Asteraceae; genus Rutidosis; species Rutidosis leptorrhynchoides. The sequence goes on along the minus strand of NC_092334.1, from coordinate 104,918,436 downwards.
TCAAGAATACTTCCAAGTTTGCAAGTCTACTTCCAAGCTTTCTAATCCATTCCAAGTAATCATCTAAGATCAAGGAACCTTTGTTATTTATAGTAGGTTATCTTTCTAATTCAAGGTAATATTCATATTCAAACTTTGATTCAATTTCTACAACTATAACAATCTTATTTCGAGTGAAAATCTTACTTGAACTGTTTTCGTGTCATGATTCTGTTTCAAGAACTTTCAAGCCATCCAAGGATCCTTTGAAGCTAGATCCATTTTTCTCATTTCCAGTGGTTTTATCCAGAAATCTTGAGGTAGTAATGATGTTCATAACATCATTCAATTCATACATATAAAGATATCTTATTCGAAGGTTTAAACTTGTAATCACTAGAACATAGTTTAGTTAATTCTAAACTTGTTCGCAAACAAAAGTTAATCCTTCTAACTTGACTTTTAAAATCAACTAAACACATGTTCTATATCTATATGATATGCTAACTTAATGATTTAAAACCTGGAAACACGATGAACACCATAAAATCGGGTATACGCTGTCGTAGTGAAACCGGGGGCTGTTTTGGTTTGGATAATTAAAAACTATGATAAACTTTGATTTAAAAGTTGTTCTTCTGGGAAAATGATTTTTCTTATGAACATGAAACTATATCCAAAAATCATGGTCAAACTCAAAGTGGAAGTATGTTTTCCAAAATGGTCATCTAGACGTCGTTCTTTCAACTGAAATGACTACCTTTACAAAAATGACTTGTAACCTGTAATTCTGACTATAAACTTATACTTTTTCTGTATAGATTCATAAATTTAAGTTCAATATAAAACCATAGCAATTTGATTCACTCAAAACGGATTTAAAATGAAGAAGTTATGGGTAAAACAAGATTGGTTATTTTTGCTTGTTGTAGCTACGTGAAAATTGGTAACAAATCTATATTAATCATATCCTAGCTAACTTATATTGTATTATACATGTATTCTAATATATTATGTAATCTTAGGATACCATAGACACGTATGCAAATGTTTTGACATATCATATCGTCTCATCTATATATATTATTTGGAACAACCATAGACACTCTATATGCAGTAATGTTGGAGTTAGCTATACAGGGTTGAGGTTGATTCCAAAAATATATATAGTTTGAGTTGTGATCTAGCCTGAAACGTGTATACACTGGGTCGTGGATTGATTCAAGATAATATATATCGATTTATTTCTGTACATCTAATTATGGACAACTAGTTGTAGGTTAGTAACATGGACAGCTGACTTAATAAACTTAAAACAGTAAAATGTATTTAAAATGTTGTAAATATATTTTGAACATACTTTGATATATATGTACATATTTGTTATAGGTTCGTGAATCGACCAGTGGCCAAGTCTTACTTCCCGACGAAGTAAAAATCTGTGAAAGTGAGTTATAGTCCCACTTTTAAAATCTAATATTTTTGGGATGAGAATACATGCAGGTTTTATAAATGATTTACAAAATAGACACAAGTACATGAAACTACATTCTATGGTTGAATTATCGTAATCGAATATGCCCTTTTTTATTAAGTCTGGTAATCTAAGAATTAGGGAACAGACACCCTAATTGATGCGAATACTAAAGATAGAGCTATTGGGCCTAACAAACCCCATCCAAAGTACCGGATACTTTAGTACTTCGAAATTTATATCATATCCGAAGGGTGTCCCGGAATGATGGGGATATTCTTATATATGCATCTTGTTAATGTCGGTTACCAGGTGTTCACCATATGAATGATTTTTATCTCTATGTATGGGATGTATATTGAAATATGAAATCTTGTGGTCTATTACTATGATTTGATAATATATAGGTTAAACCTATAACTCACCAACATTTTTGTTGATGTTTTAAGCATGTTTATTCTCAGGTGATTATTAAGAGCTTCCGCTGTTGCATACTAAAATAAGGACAAGATTTGGAGTCCATGCTTGTATGATATTATGTAAAAAATTGCATTCAAGAAACTTATTTTTGATGTAATATATTCTTATTGTAAACCATTATGTAATGGTCATGTGTAAACGGTATATTTTAGATTATCATTATCTGATAATCTACGTAATGCTTTTAAACCTTTATCGATAAAATAAAGGTTATGGTTGTTTTAAAAATGAATGCAGTCTTTGAAAAACGTCTCATATAGAGGTCAAAACCTCGCGACGAAATCAATTAATATGGAACGTTTATAATCAATATGAACGGGACATTTCAGTTGGTATCCGAGCATTGGTCTTAGAGAACCAGAAAATTGCATTAGTGTGTCTTACCAAGTTTGTTAGGATGCATTAGTGAGTCTGGACTTCGACCGTGTTTTTCTTCAAAAATGATTGCTTAACATTTTTTTTATTGGAAACTATATATTATTAACATGCAAATATTATGTGATATATTAATCTCTTAACGTGTTTGATATTGTGTGATAGATGTCTACCTCTAGTACAAATCCCATTGATTCACCTAATAATAATGAAGAGTCGAATATATTTTGGGAAGATTCACAAATTCCCGAAAAGGAACCGGAAGAGGAGGAACCGGAAGAAGAGGAACCAGAAGAGGATGAATCGGAAGAGGAGGAACCAGAGGAAGAAGAGGTTCCGGAGGAAGAAATATTGATACCTATAGTAAATCGATTAAATAAAAGAAAATCCTCAACCAACGGACCAAAGTTAAAAATGGTCAATGGTGTTTCCGCCGAGGAAGCAAAATATTGGGAAGATTACCAATTTTTCGATGAATCGGATCCCGATGAGGATTCCGATGATGTTATAGAAATTACCTCAACCCAATTTAATAAAGCGAAAGAAAATAATAAGGGAAAAGGTATAAAAATAGAGAAACCCGATTCCAACCCCGATGAACTTTATATGTATCGACAACATCCGTATTTCCTAAAATGTAACAGTGACCCGGGAACCTCTAAACCACCAGGTTTTTCTAAACCATTATGGAAAACGACGGCTCGTATTAGAGGAACATCATATATTCCTAGAAAATTAGGAAAACGAACCAAGTCAGAAGAAGAAGAATCCAGTGATTCAGATTAGAAGGTTGTAATCATGTTGTGTATTATATGTATTGTAGTGTGCTTGTACTTTTATGTTCTATGTAAAAATTGCTTGTATTGTTTGTTAATTATCTTTTACGAATCTAATCCTTGTCTATTTTACAGTATAAAAATAAAATGGACGTTAAGGGTAGACAACCGAATATTTTAGAAGACCTACCAGAGGATATGATTGAGGAAATCTTGTCTAGAGTTGGTCAGAATTCATCAGCATATTTAGTTATGGCGAAATTAACTTGTCAAACATTTGAAAGACTTTCCAGAAATGCCTTAGTTTATAAAATGCTTTCCTTTGATAGGTGGGGTATATCACATTGGAGAGACCGTAAGTTTTGCCGTGTTTTCTTTAAAGCGTTAAATTAGAGGAACCCAAATGCAATTTTACGCTACGGTTAAGAACCTATTTTGACTCAACATATCCTAACATAGGATTTCGTGAATTAGAAAGAGCTTCTAACATGCAACATAAAGAAGCATGTTATTCTTACGGGTTAGTGATGTTCGCTTCTTACCAAAGTGAGAAAAAGAACATTGGATTGCAACTTTTAAATAAAACCTTCCCACAAGTGACGGATTCAGTAGTTGGGGTGAGAAACAAGGTTCTTAGATTATTAAGGGGCTGTTGGACATTACGAAACCCTCGTCCTTTTGACGACATTACAACATGCTGGCTAGCTAATGGTCATAACGTTTATTTTCCACAAGACCAAGGATGGGAAGTCGTCTTAGTAAAACAGAATGCATGACTTGTTTTTGGACTTATGAATTACGTGTCTTTATTTCCTTTGCTGAACAACTTGCGTATTAACTAGATTTATCTTCAAAACTGTCATGTATCATAGTGTACTATATTTCATGTTATATGTAATATAGCGAAGTTGTAAGTTTGAAGAATATTTGTATTTGATATATTATTATAATCAGTTTTTCATATGGAATTGTAGTAGTTGAATTGTATATTAGCTACTAAGTATGAACTTAACGGGTAGGTAGTACCCGAATTTAAAATTATAAAACACTAATATGAAGAAAAAGCTTTTATAAATGAGTTCATATTATGCTACGAGATACTATTGACTACTCTTAATATTCTGTATGATTAAATTGTTTCATTTGACTATTTTGAAGGAAATGGCACCGACTACTCGACACACCTTGAATATGAGCGAAGAGGAATTTCGTGCCTTTCTTGCTTCAAACATAGCCGCAGTACAGGCCGCGCTACATACCAACAATAACTCTGAATCTAGCAATGCAGCTAACGGCACAAGAAATAGTGTAGGATGCTCCTACAAAGAATTCACTGCCTGCAAACCTTTGGAATTTGATGGAACCGAAGGACCAATTGGATTGAAACGGTGGACCGAGAAAGTCGAATCGATGTTTGCCATAAGTAAGTGTACTGAAAGAGACAAAGTGAAGTACGCTATGCATACCTTCACAGGTATTGCGTTAACATGGTGGAATACCTATCTAGAGCAAGTGGGACAAGATGCTGCTTACGCGCTACCGTGGTCAGCATTCAAGCACTTGATGAACGAGAAGTACCGTCCCAGAACGGAGGTTAATAAGCTCAAGTCAGAACTTAGAGGGTTACAAACACAGGGATACGATATTACTTCGTACGAAAGACGATTCACAGAATTGTGCCTATTGTGTCCGAGAGCGTTCGAAGATGAGGAAAAGAAGATCGACGCGTTTGTGAAAGGGTTTCCGGAGAGAATCCAAGAAGATATAAGTTCACACGAGCCTGCCTCCATACAAAAGGCATGTAGAATGGCTCACAAAATAGTGAACCAGATTGAGGGAAGAATTAAAGAACAGGCGGCCGAAGAGGCCAACGTGAAGTTAGTCAAAAGAAAGTGGGAGGAAAACGGTGATAAGAGTCACCAAAACAACAACAACTATCCCAACAATCGCAACATCAATCGCAACTACAACAAACGGCACAACAACAACAACAACCGCAATAACAACAACAACAACAACAACAATCAGAAGCAGCTATGCCAAAGGTGTGAAAAGTATCACTCAGGGTTTTGCACCAAATTTTGCAACAAGTGTAAAAGAAATGGTCATAGCGCGGTGAAGTGTGATGTCTACGGACCAGGGGTTAACAGAATGACAGGAACAAATGGTGTCGGAACGAGTAATGGCGGAGCAAGTAGTGTCGGAGCAAGTTATGCCAATGTAGTTTGTTATAAATGTGGAAAACCGGGCCACATTATTAGAAATTGCCCGAACCAGGAGAACACAAATGGACAAGGCCACGGAAGAGTTTTCAATATTAATGCGGCAGAGGCACAGGAAGACCCAGAGCTTGTTACGGGTACGTTTCTTATTGACAATAAATCTGCTTACGTTTTATTTGATTCGGGTGCGGATAGAAGCTATATGAGTAGAGATTTTTGTGCTAAATTAAGTTGTCCATTGACGCCGTTGGATAGTAAATTTTTACTCGAATTAGCAAACGGTAAATTAATTTCAGCAGATTATATATGCCGGAATCGAGAAATTAATCTGGGTAGCGAAATATTTAAGATTGATTTGATACCAGTAGAGTTAGGGAGTTTTGATGTAATAGTTGGCATGGACTGGCTGAAGGAGATGAAAGCAGAGATCGTATGTTACAAAAATGCAATTTACATTGTACGAGAAGAAGGAGAACCCTTAATGGTGTACGGAGAAAAGGGCAACACGAAGCTACATCTTATTAGTAATTTGAAGGCACAAAAACTAATAAGAAAAGGTTGCTATGCTGTTCTAGCATACATCGAGAAAGTACAAACTGAAGAAAAGAGCATCAGTAATGTTCCCGTCGCAAAAGAATTTCCCGATGTATTTCCGAAAGAATTACCGGGATTACCCCCACATCGATCCGTTGAATTTCAAATAGACCTTGTACCAGGAGCTGCACCAATAGCTCGTGCTCCATACAGACTCGCACCCAGAGAAATGAAAGAATTACAAAGTCAGTTACAGGAACTTTTAGAGCGTGGTTTCATTCGACCAAGTACATCACCATGAGGAGCTCCTGTTCTGTTTGTGAAGAAGAAAGATGGTACATTCAGGTTGTGTATCGACTACCGAGAGTTGAACAAACTTACCATCAAGAACCGCTACCCACTACCGAGAATCGATGACTTATTTGATCAACTACAAGGCTCATCTGTTTATTCGAAGATCGATTTACGTTCTGGATATCATCAAATGCGACGCGTTATGGTCATTACGAGTTTATGGTTATGCCATTTGGGTTGACTAGCGCATCAGCTGTGTTCATGGACCTTATGAACCGAGTGTGTGGGCCATATCTTGACAAGTTTGTGATTGTTTTCATCGATGACATACTTATTTACTCAAAGAATGATCAAGAGCACGAAGAACATTTGAGAAAAGTGCTAGAAGTATTGAGGAAAGAAAAACTGTACGCTAAGTTTTCAAAGTGTGCATTTTGGTTAGAAGAAGTTCAATTCCTCGGTCACATAGTGAACAAAGAAGGTATCCAGGTAGACCTGGCAAAGATCGAAATCGTTGAAAAGTGGGAAACCCCGAAAACTCCGAAACACATACGCCAGTTTTTAGGACTAGCTGGTTACTACAGAAGGTTCATCCAAGACTTTTCCAGAATAGCAAAACCCTTAACTGCATTAACGCATAAAGGGAAGAAATTTGAATGGAAAGATGAGCAAGAGAAATCGTTTCAATTGTTAAAGAAAAAGTTAACTACGGCACCTATATTGTCATTACCTGAAGGAAATGATGATTTTGTGATATATTGTGACGCCTCAAAGCAAGGTCTCGGTTGTGTATTAATGCAACGAACGAAAGTAATTGCTTATGCGTCTAGACAATTTAAGATTCACGAACAGAATTATACGACACATGATTTGGAATTAGGCGCGGTTGTTTTTGCATTAAAGACTTGGAGGCACTACTTATATGGGTCAAAAGTATTATATATACCGACCACAAAAGTCTTCAACACATATTTAATCAGAAACAACTGAATATGAGGCAGCGTAGGTGGATTGAATTGTTGAATGATTACGACTTTGAGATTCGTTACCACCCGGGGAAGGCAAATGTGGTAGCCGATGCCTTGAGCAGAAAGGACAGAGAACCCATTCGAGTAAAAGCTATGACTATAATGATTCACACTAACCTTACTACTCAAATAAAGGAGGCGCAATAAGGAGTTTTAAAAGAGGGAAATTTAAAGGATGAAATACCCAAAGGATCGGAGAAGCATCTTAATATTCGGGAAGATGGAACCCGGTATAGGGCTGAAAGAATTTGGGTACCAAAATTTGGAGATATGAGAGAAATGTTACTAAGAGAATCTCATAAAACCAGATACTTAATACATCCTGGAACGGGGAAGATGTACAAGGATCTCAAGAAACATTTTTGGTGGCCAGGTATGAAAGCCGATGTTGCTAAATACGTAGGGGAATGTTTAACGTGTTCTAAGGTCAAAGCGGAGCATCAGAAACCATCAGGTCTACTTCAACAACCCGAAATCCCGGAATGGAAATGGGAAAACATTACCATGGATTTCATCACTAAATTTCCAAGGACTGCAAGTGGTTTTGATACTATTTGGGTAATAGTTGGTCGTCTCACCAAATCAGCACACTTCCTGCCAATAAGAGAAGATGACAAGATGGAGAAGTTAGCACGACTGTATTTGAAGGAAGTCGTCTCCAGACATGGAATACCAATCTCTATTATCTCTGATAGGGATGGCAGATTTATTTCAAGATTCTGGCAGACATTACAGCAAGCATTAGGAACTCGTCTAGACATGAGTACTGCCTATCATCCACAAACTGATGGGCAGAGCGAAAGGACGATACAAACACTTGAAGACATGCTACGAGCATGTGTTATTGATTTCGGAAACAGTTGGGATCGACACCTACCGTTAGCAGAATTTTCCTACAACAACAGTTATCATTCTAGTATTGAGATGGCGCCGTTTGAGGCATTTTATGGTACAAAGTGCAGGTCTCCGATTTGTTGGAATGAAGTGGGGGATAGAAAGATTACGGGTCCGGAGATAATACAAGAAACTACCGAGAAAATCATCCAAATTCAACAACGATTGAAAACCGCCCAGAGTCGACAAAAGAGCTACGCGGACAGTAAAAGAAAAGATATAGAGTTTGAAATTGGAGAAATGGTAATGCTTAAGGTTTCACCTTGGAAAGGTTTTGTTCGATTTGGTAAACGGGGGAAACTAAATCCAAGGTACATTGGACCATTCAAGATTATAAATCGTGTCGGACCAGTAGCTTACCAACTGGAGCTACCTCAACAACTCGCGGCTGTACATAACACTTTCCACGTCTCGAATTTGAAGAAATATTTTGCTAAAGAAGATCTCACTATTCCGTTGGACGATATCCAAATCAATGAAAAACTTCAATTCATTGAAGAACCCGTCAAAATAATGGATCGTGAGGTTAAGAGACTTAAGCAAAACAAGATACCGATTGTTAAGATTCGATGGAATGCTCGTAGAGGACCCGAGTTCACCTGGGAGCGTGAAGATCAGATGAAGAAGAAATACCCGCATCTATTTCCAGAAGATTCGTCAACACCTTCAACAGCTTAAAATTTCGGGACGAAATTTATTTAACGGGTAGGTACTGTAGTGACCCGAACTTTTCCATGTTTATATATATTAATTGAGATTGATATTTACATGACTAAATGTTTCCAATGTGTTAAGCAATCAAACTAGTTAAGACTTGATTAAATGAAATAAGCTTCATATAGACAATTGATCACCCATGTTGACCGGCGATTCACGAACGTTACAAAATTGTAAAAACTACATGTTGTGGTATATATATATATATATATATATATATATATATATATATATATATATATATATATATATATATATATATATATATATATATATATATATATATGGTTGACATAAGATTATGATGAGTAAGTATCGCACTAAGTATATTAACAATGTGTGATATACATAAGAAATGAGATTACTAAGTTAAGAAACTCGAAATGATATATATAACGATTATCGTTATGATAACGTCTACTAAATACATATGTATTATATTAAGATGTTGATACACTATATTTATCATGATAAAATGATATTTAAATATATCATTAAGTGTGTTAACAATGAACTACATATGTAAAAACAAGACTTCTAACCCAAGAATTACGAAACGAGACTTATATGTAACGATTATCGTTGTAACGATATTTTAATGTATATATCATATTAAGAGATATTCATACATTATAATATCATGATAATATAATAATTTAACATCTCATTTGATATAATAAACATTGGGTTAACAACATTGATTGAGATCGTTAACTTGAAGGTTTCAAAACAACACTTACATGTAACGACTAACGAAGACTTAGCGACTCCATTAGAATGTATATACATGTTGTGTTTTGATATGTATTCTTACACTTTTGAAAGACTTCAAGACACATATCAAAATACTTCTACTTAACAAAAATGCTTACAATTACATCCTCGTTCAGTTTCATCAACAATTCTACTCGTATGCACCCGTATTCGTACTCGTACAATACACAGCTTTTAGATGTATGTACTATTGTTATATACACTCCAATTATCAGCTCTTAGTAGCTCATGTGAGTCACCTAACACATGTGGGAACCGTCATTTGGCAACTAGCATGAAATATCTCATAAAATTACAAAAATAAGAGTAATCATTCATGACTTATTTACATGAAAACAAAATTACACATCCTTTATATCTAATCCATATACCAACGACCAAAAACACATACAAACACTTTCATTCTTCAATTTTATTCATCAAAGTGATCTCTTTCAAGTTCTATCTTCAAGTTCTAAGTGTTCTTCATAAATTCAATAAGTATAGTTTCATAAAAATCAAGAATACTTCCAAGTTTGCAAGTCTACTTCCAAGCTTTCTAATCCATTCCAAGTAATCATCTAAGATCAAGGAACCTTTGTTATTTACAGTAGGTTATATTTCTAATTCAAGGTAATATTCATATTCAAACTTTGATTCAATTTCTACAACTATAACAATCTTATTTCGAGTGAAAATCTTACTTGAACTGTTTTCGTGTCATGATTCTGTTTCAAGAACTTTCAAGCCGTCCAAGGATCCTTTGAAGCTAGATCCATTTTTCTCATTTCCAGTGGTTTTATCCAGAAAACTTGAGGTAGTAATGATGTTCATAACATCATTCGATTCATACATATAAAGCTATCTTATTCGAAGGTTTAAACTTGTAATCACTAGAACATAGTTTAGTTAATTCTAAACTTGTTCGCAAACAAAAGTTAATCCTTCTAACTTGACTTTTAAAATCAACTAAACACGTGTTCTATATCTATATGATATGCTAACTTAATGATTTAAAACCTGGAAACACGATGAACACCATAAAATCGGATATACGCCGTCGTAGTGAAACCGGGGGCTGTTTTGGTTTGGATAATTAACAACTATGATAAACTTTGATTTAAAAGTTTTTCTTCTGAAAAAATTATTTTTCTTATGAACATGAAACTATATCAAAAAATCATGGTTAAACTCAAAGTGGAAGTTTGTTTTCCAAAATGGTCATCTAGACGTCGTTCTTTCGACTAAAATGATAACCTTTACAAAAACGACTTGTAACCTGTAATTCTGACTATAAACTTATACTTTTTCTTTATAGATTCATAAAGTTAAGTTCAATATGAAACCATAGCAATCTGATTCACTCAAAACGGATTTAAAATGAAGAAGTTATGGGTAAAACAAGATTAGTTATTTTTGCTTGTTGTAGCTACGTGAAAATTGATAACAAATCTATATTAATCATATCCTAGCTAACTTATATTGTATTATACATGTATTCTAATATATTATGTAATCTTAGGATACCATAGACACGTATGCAAATGTTTTGACATATCATATCGTCCCATCTATATATATTATTTGGAACAACCATAGACACTCTATATGCAGTAATGTTGGAGTTAGCTATACAGGGTTGAGGTTGATTCGAAAAATATATATAGTTTGAGTTGTGATCTAGCCTGAGACGTGTATACACTGGATCGTGGATTGATTCAAGATAATATATATCGATTTATTTCTGTACATCTAATTATGGACAACTAGTTGTAGGTTACTAACAAGGACAGCTGACTTAATAAACTTAAAACAGTAAAACGTATTTAAAATGTTGTAAATATATTTTGAACATATTTTGATATATATGTACATATTTGTTATAGGTTCGTGAATAGACCAGTGGCCAAGTCCTACTTCCCGACGAAGTAAAAATCTGTGAAAGTGAGTTATAGTCTCACTTATAAAATCTAATATTTTTGGGATGAGAATACATGCAGGTTTTATAAATGATTTACAAAATAGACACAAGTACGTGAAACTACATTCTATGGTTGAATTATCGAAATCGAATATGCCCCTTTTTATTAAGTCTGGTAATCTAAGAATTAGGGAACATACACCCTAATTGACGCGAATCCTAAAGATAGATCTATTGGGCCTAACAAACCCCATCCAAAGTACCGGATACTTTAGTACTTCGAAATTTATATCATATCCGAAGGGTGTCCCGGAATGATGGGGATATTCTTATATATGCATCTTGTTAATGTCGGTTACCAGGTGTTCACCATATGAATGATTTTTATCTCTATGTATGGGATGTATATTGAAATATGAAATCTTGTGGTCTATTACTATGATTTGATAATATATAGGTTAAACCTATAACTCACCAACATTTTTGTTGATGTTTTAAGCATGTTTTTTCTCAGGTGATTATTAAGAGCTTCCGATGTTGCATACTAAAATAAGGACAAGATTTGGAGTCCATGCTTGTATGATATTATGTAAAAACTGCATTCAAGAAACTTATTTTTGATGTAATATATTCTTATTGTAAACCATTATGTAATGGTCGTGTGTAAACGGTATATTTTAGATTATCATTATTTGATAATCTACGTAATGCTTTTAAACCTTTATCGATAAAATAAAGGTTATGGTTGTTTTAAAAATGAATGCAGTCTTTAAAAACGTCTCATATAGAGGTCAAAACCTCGCGACGAAATCAATTAATATGGAACGTTTATAATCAATATGAACGGGACATTTCAAGATGAGGATATCATCTATGAAGACGATAATGAACTTATCCAAGTATGGCTTGCAGACACGGTTCTGCTCGTCATAATACTCTCGATACGATCATCAACATACTCTCGTATACCCATAAATTGCCCCTCAGTATGCAGTCTCATCCCACTAAACTGGCTTGTAATAAAATCACAAGTCAAACCAGCACTACCCGAACTACCAGCCTCGGTAATCTCTACATCAGTAGCCGGAGGCACATCCTCCTCCTCATCTGGATCCGTCAAATCAGCTTCAGACTGAGCATGCATACCTGTATACTTACAAATCTTCTTTATCTTTCTCACCAAAACTTTACAACCTTCATAAACCTGGGCACCAAGCGCCCTTGTACCCTCATTCTCAATCTTAGCAGGCTAAAAACGCCTAACACGCAGAGGCGTTAACGAAAGGCCAAAGAACTCAGCAATTAAGGTAACATAAACACCACCACTTAATGGACTGTTGGGCTTAAGATTATGACCCTGCCCGCAAAGAGATTTAGCTACCCCATATGGAATGTTGACCATCTCCTCATCCCGCAAATTACAAAGATAAAATAAATCAGCAATGCTGACTTTCTCTGTATTCTGCCATCTCTGATTAATAGTATTTGAAATGAACTGCTAGATGATGTGAAGACGATTGTCTTTCATTACTGTGTAGGAGCTGCTACTCGGTTTGTAACTGTGCTTATGAGTCATGTTGTACCAAGCTACCTCATGTTGAAATGAATTAGTGAAACGATTACACCTAGTCAGATAATAACCCAAAGTATCCTCATCCACCTGATCATCGTCATAAATAGTGAGTGCGTTGGCCATGTCCATGATAGTCATGGTGCGCATTTGACCACCCAACCGGAAACTTAATATCACATCATCATAACGACTGGCAGTTGGGACAAACCTAGCAATAGAAAAGAACTCCAAACACCACACTTTGTAGATCGAACGATCAAGGTGGAAGAACTCATACCAATCATTAGACCCAATTCGTTCCCCAGGACCTATAATATACTGTTGAACCAACATTTCACGAACCTCCTCAGCTAAACCAACCTCCTCAAGAGTTTCCCAATAGGGATAACGCGTATGTGACGACCCGGAAAATTTCGACTAATTTTAAATCAAAATCTCGATACGATTTAATATTTTTGACACGATAAACAAAGTCTGTTAGGTTGAGTCTCCAAAATTTTGAACTGTTTGATATATTTAATTGACCTTTGACCATTCCCGACGATTCACGAACAACTGTAAATAGATAGATATATATATATATATATATATATATATATATATATATATATATATATATATATATATATATATATATATATATATATATATATATATATATATATATATATATATATATATATATATATATATATATATATATATATATATATATATATATATGTATATATATATATAATTGAAATATAATTTGAAATAAAAATAAGAAGATTTAAAAATAAACATTAACCGAAATTTAGTTATATAGATGCATAAGATATATGAATCACCATCACCCTTCTCCTATAAAAACTGCCATCGCCACCACCTAGTCCACCACTTCCATCATGCTCTTTTCCGATCATGCTTGCTATCCTGGTCTCTTTCACAACTTAAAAGCAACCATCCATTCAATTATTAAATATAATAAAGATTTAACATGTTGAATTGTGCAATTGAGTTTTTTATATATCCATGAATTCTTGTCTGTCCATGTTGTGAATGATGAGATCCCCACATATGTTCTCAGTTTGTTTTATGAACAGTATAATAGTAAAGAAAATAAATTATAGTAATTTAGTAATCGTAAAGTTGAGGCTGCTAATATTACTTTATGAATATATGATAACTGCACGTTTTATTAATTAACATTAGAATTATTATTTTATTATTGTTTTTAATCTAATAATTATATTATATATGCAATGGATTGATCACTATCCATCTTAAATCTATTTATTCTTACAACTAAACCTTCTCCCTTATTCTTTCTTCTCAAGCAACACTCCAATGGCAACCATTGAAACTAGTTTGATGCTCGATCAAACCCCTTATCACCATCGTTTGCTACCACACACCAACTTGCAAATCACCTTGAAAACCACCCTCGTCCACCTTGCGAACCCAAAATAACCATCACCTCAATCATCTATGATCAACCCAATCATCACCATATTCAAACCGTCACCCGCCATCATTATTTTATGCTACTACTATGCTTCTTCCTGTCTTATATCACGAGACAAACAACCACCATCATCACTCCTATAATTTCTGTTTTGTTCGAATCCTCAAAATCACCGTAACCCACCATGAACAAACCGCCATGATCAACCATCATTTACTTCCATTCTACTGTCTATTTTTCTGTTTAGATGGAAGGCTAAACCACACAAGAACACCCACACAACAACACCTTGTTTCTTTCTATCTCCATAACCACCACCCTCGTCATCTCTCTATCCTCTCTCTCTATATCTATATCTCTCTCCTGTTCGATACAACAACCACCACAGACCCACACTTGATCATCGAAACCCACGTACAAGATTGTTTCAGCTTATTCATCTGTTTCTGTCTTGCTAACGAGATCAAAAGCCAACCCAATCCCAACATAAAAATTGAGGCTAAACTGCTACTACTGGTACGCTACTACCTTTACTGTTTTTGTAGCAGTGGAGCATTCATAACCACCGCCACCATCGAATAACCATCACCTCTTTATTTATTTTTATTTATTTGTTTTCTTCCTCACTCCCACTATACGCGTTCCATTTTCTTTGTTTCAGCCAGCGTAAAATCGTGTCCTTGCTGCTGTACCGTTGGGAATTAATAAGTGAAAGGATGAAGAAGATAAAAGCTACTTTTGCGTATATCGTTTTCTGTATTGGCCGGCAAATTATTAAACATAAAAACCCCACTTTATTACTATACGTGGCTGCTTGCCTTGTTTCTGTTTCTATGCCATTCGCATATGTTCAAACCCAAACCCACTGGATTCATTTGCATAGGGCTGCTATTGGGCCGTTAAATGCTATATGAACTTAGGAGGTAACTTGAGCTTATTCTAGTTTATTGTCGGGCCGAGATCCATTGTATATTTTCTGTTGGGCCTTGAAATGAAAGTATCATCTTCTGATCTGGTTCGTTCATACATACCATCGATTTATATATATATTTTTTATAATGAAGATGATGACGGGCATACTTGATGATAGTGTAACGAAGAGATCATAACGAGTTAGATGATGATTGAATAACTTGATTATGATACGATGAAGAAGACGTCTGTTATGATTTTATGTAATTATTTGATGATGACGATTTCGATAAAATGATAAACGATAATGTTAATGGCGATTCAATATTGATAATGATCGATGTATGTAATGATGAGATTATGATAGATAGATGATGATGGTTGTTAATTGATAATGCTAAAAACGAACATATATTTCATAGCATTATTCCTCAAGAAAGACAAGCTTTTAGTTGTAATTGTTCTATTTACAAGTGATATTCGTTTAAATAATAAAAGGTGAAGACAAAAGACAGATTCGACGAATTGAAGACGCAAACGACCAAAAAGCTCAAAAGTTTAAAATACAATCAAAGAGGTTCCAATTATTGATAAGAAACGTCTCGAAATTACAAGAGTACAAGATTCAAAACGCAAAGTACAAGATATTAAATTGTACGCAAGGACGTTCGAAAATCCGGAACCGGGACCAGAGTCAACTCTCAACGCTCGACGCAACGGACTAAAAATTACAAGTAAACTATGCACATAAATATAATATAATATTTAAATAATTCTTATAATTATTTATATATTATATAAATAAAATAAACCGTCGGCAAGAAAGACTCCAAAATGAGTGAGCTGTATTTACAAACTCCGCGACTCGCGGAGTTTGAAGGCAAAAAATGCCGCGAGTCGCGGAGTATACCTGAACTCAATTCCCTATAAAGCCAACCGAATTCTGATCATTTTTCATACAATATATATCCATCTCTCTATCTATATCGTAATATTTATATTTATAATTTATATTTTAATTTTTATTTTAATTTTTATTTTAATTTTAATCCTAATAATAAGGGTATGTTAGCGAATGTTGTAAGGGTGTAAGTCGAAATTCTGTCCGTGTAACGCTACGCTATTTTTAATCATTGTAAGTTATGTTCAACCTTTTTAATTTAATGTCTCGTAGCTAAGTTACTATTATGCTTATTTAATCCGAAGTAATCATGATGTTGGGCTAATTACTAAAATTGGGTAATTGGGCTTTGTACCATAATTGGGGTTTGGACAAAAGAACGACACTTGTGGAAATTAGACTATGGGCTATTAATGGGCTTTATATTTGTTTAACTAAATGATAGTTTGTTAATGTTAATATAAAGATTTACAATTGGGCGTCCCTATAAATTACCATATACACTCGATCGGAGACGATGGGCGGGGTATTTATATGTACGAATAATCGTTCATTTAACCGGACACGGGAATGAATTAATAGCCACTAGAATAATTAAAACAGGGGTGAAATTATGTACAAGGACACTTGGTATAATTGATAACAAAATATTAAAACCTTGGGTTACACTCAGTCGACATCCTGGTGTAATTATTAAACAAAGTATTAAAATCTTGTTACAGTTTAAGTCCCCAATTAGTTGGAATATTTAACTTCGGGTATAAGGATAATTTGACGAGGACACTCGCACTTTATATTTATGACTGATGGACTGTTATGGACAAAAACCAGACGGACATATTAAAAAATCCAGGACAAAGGACAATTAACCCATGTGCATAAAACTAAAATCAACACGTCAAACATCATGATTACGGAAGTTTAAATAAGCATAATTCTTTTATTTCATATTTAATTTCCTTTATTTTATATTTAATTGCACTTCTAATTATCGCATTTTTATTGTTATTGTATTTAATTTCACTTTTAATTATCGTACTTTTTAATTATCGCAAGTTTATTTTATCGCATTTTTATTAATCGCAATTTCATTATCGTTATTTACTTTACGCTTTAAATTAAGTCTTGTATTTATTTATTATTTTATATTTGGTTTTAACTGCGACTAAAGTTTTAAAATCGACAAACCGGTCATTAAACGGTAAAAACCCCCCTTTATAATAATAATATTACTTATATATATATTTGTATTTTTATAAAAGTAAACTAATATAGCGTTAAGCTTTGTTTATAGATTTTCCCTGTGGAACGAACCGGACTCACTAAAAACTACACTACTGTACGATTAGGTACACTGCCTATAAGTGTTGTAGCAAGGTTTAAGTATATCCATTCTATAAATAAATAAATATCTTGTGTAAAATTGTATCGTATTTAATAGTATTTCCTTGTAAAATTTAATAGTATTTCGTATACCCCGCTGCACATATCAAGTATTTTTGGCGCCGCTGCCGGGGAATCGCTTAAAAGCCGGAAGCGCAACGCTAATATAAAAAAAAAAGATTTTTAGTTTACTTTTATTAAAATTCGTTTTTATAAAAATACGTTTTTAAATATTCGAAAATATAAAAAGAAAAACAAAAATATAAGTATTTTTAAGATTTTGTTAAATATTTAAGTTTTATAAAGTTTCGTTATTTTTATATAAGTTTTATTTAAGTATTTTATTTTTTTATATAAAAAAAACCGAAAAAAAATAAAAATAAAATATATATATAAATCTAGTTTTACAATTTTTATTTATAAAATTATAAAGTAGTTCTATTTTTATTTTAGTTTTTAAATATAAGTTTTTATTATATAAATATTTAGATTTTAAAACAAAAAAAAAATATAAAACAGAAAATAAAATATAAAAAAAAGAAAAACGCGTAAAAATTAAAACTGTACCAAAGTTGAATTTTGAACCCCGCGACTCGCGGAGTTTGCTGCCTCGAATACCGCAACTCGCGGAGTTTCTCTGACGCGCCTGACAGAAACCCTAAACATCATTAATTACGGGGTATTTATTAATTATTATTATTATAAACCCTAATTACCTATTATTATTATAATTAGTTTTATTTTAAAGTTTCTTTTTATTTAATTTGTTTTATTTAGTTAAATTAGTTTAATTAAATTGTAAAATTAGTAGTTTTAATAAATAAATAATATAAAAATAATATTTTTATAAAAATTGTACTTTTTACAACTTTTTGTATATTTTTATATTTTATCCCTTTTTAATCGTTTTAGCGTAATATTTGTATTTTTAGCTCATATTTAGTTTTAAACTTAGTTTTTGCCATAGTTATTTTTACTTCTAGATTTTTAGGCTTTGCCGTAAAATCCCTTAAGTGCTTTTTCTTTAGACTAAGATTTAGATACTTTAGAATTTTGCAACGCCTTTTTAAGTTTTAGTTTCTTTTTAAGTTATTTCCATTTGGGATTTAGTTTTTCCTGTAAGCTTTAATATTTTTAGACGACTTTTACCTATGTATCAATTATCATTCCAATTAGTAATCTCAATTTGCGATTATAATTTTAAGTTAGTTGTAGTGATAAGGTTGGGTTAGTCAAGTGTTTTTAAATTTTATAAGTTTCTTTTATTTTTCCGTCACCTTTTATTTTTCAACCATTTTTCTTTTTCGACCTTTTTCGACGAACTCTTTTTCTTTCTTATTTCTAGCTATTCTAGTTTTAGGACATAGATTTTTATTCTACTTCTTATCTAAATTTCTTAAAATTACGGAAATTTATTTTAAGTGGTTAAATTAATAGACATCAAAATTTTCTGGTTCGTAGTAATAGTTGGATTTGTACGTGGACCGGGTTATTGGAGCCAAACAGTCCTCAATTATATTGAGACCAAACGAATCCTGCCCCTCTGCTGCATCTTTTGGCTATTCGAAACGTGGGCAAAATCAGAAAAGTCTATTGATTGGATAACTTATTATATTTTTTCTTTCCTTTTAAAAACTAATAGGAAATTCAGTGAATGCACCGAGCAAGACGTTCACCACCTTTTGTACGTTCACCACCTGTAACTAGATCAAGACATTTAGCAAATATTACTACCGTTGATTTTTCTTTAGAATCGTCATCCAGTCGACCAAGTACTCCAGTTCAAATTTCCGATAATCCATTTTTTGAACCCGACCTCACAATTGAGAATCCGGAGAATATTCAGGAACGATTCGTAGATCCTGAACCATTAAATTTTCCTCCGGAACCACCAATCATTCAAACAGAGATTGTTGAGGAGCGAACCATTAAATCAGAATCCTCTAGTGATTCCGATTCAACAAATTCAATTATGGAGAATCTGGAACCTTTAAGTATGGAAGACCGAATGAGAGCTAAACGCACTGGCCAAGGTCACGCAATTACTCATCCAGACATTAATGCGCCAGATTATGAAATCAAAGGACAAATTCTACACATGGTGACTAATCAATGCCAATTTAGTGGTGCGCCGAAGGAAGATCCAAATGAACATCTACGTACCTTTAATAGGATCTGCACACTATTTAAAATCCGAGAAGTGGAGGATGAACAAATATATCTCATGTTATTTCCCTGGACTTTAAAGGGAGAAGCCAAAGATTGGTTGGAAGCGTTACCTGAAGGGGCGATTGATACATGGGATGTTTTAGTTGAAAATTTTCTTAAACAATTCTTTCCTGCATCTAAAGCCGTAAGACTTCAAGGAGAAATTGTTACGTTCACACAGTAACCAAATGAAACTCTATATGATGTGGACAAGATTTGGAAAGTTGTTAAGAGGATGTCCGCAACATGGTTTAGATACCTGTCAAATAGTACAAATATTCTACCAAGGATGCGACATCACTACAAGGAAAGACATAGATATAGCAGCTGGTGGTTCTATTATGAAGAAAACCGAAACTGATGCTTACAAAATTATTGATAACACTGCTTCCCACTCACATGAGTGGCACCAAGAAAAAGATATCGTTAGATCATCTAAAGCAGCTAGAGCCGATTCTAGCCATGACTTAGATTCCATTTCCGCAAAGATAGATGCTGTGGAGAGACGAATGGAAAAGATGACTAAAGATATTCACTCAATACGAATTAGTTGTGAGCAGTGTGGAGGACCACATTTGACAAAAGATTGTCTCAGTATTGAATTAACAATGGAACAAAGAGAGAATATTTCAAACATAAACCAAAGGCCTGGAAATAATTATCAGAATAATTATCAACCGCCAAGACCTATTTACAATCAAAACCAGAATTATAACCGAAATATTCCATACAACAACCAACAAGGTCCTAGCAATCAACAAGTATCCAATAATAATTACAATCAGCAAAGACCTAATTTTCAAAACAAACCACCACAACAAACCGATGATAAAAAGCCGAATTTAGAAGATATGATGACGAAGCTAGTTGAAACTCAAACGCAGTTTTTCATATCTCAAAAACAAACTAATGAACAAAATGCTCAAGCATTTAGAAATCAACAAGCTTCTATTCAAAATCTGGAACAAGAAGTAAGTAACCTAGCAAGGTTAATAGGTGAAAGAAAACCGGGAAGTCTACCTAGTGATACAAATGCTAACCCCCGGAATGAAACAGCTAAAGCCATTACCACAAGAAGTGGTACAACGCTTAAACCACCTGAAATACCTGTAACTTCTGATGAAGTTATTCCTACTCCACAAGAACCACAACCTGATCAAGATTAGGAAAAAGAACCGGTAGTTGAAAAGGTTAATGAAGATAACACAGTTAAGGCTAAACCTTATGTTAACCCATACCAACCACCACTTCCTTACCCGAGTAAAATGAAGAAAGAGAAACTTGAAGCCGAGCAATCCAAATTCTTGGATATGTTGAAACAGATAAATGTAAATCTTCCTTTCATTGATGTGATTTCAGGAATTCCTAGATATGCTAAATTCTTGAAAGATCTAATCTCAAATAGAAAGAAAATGGAAGAACTCTCGGCTGTTACTATGAATGCTAATTGTTCAGCAGTGCTGTTGAATAAGATACCAGAAAAACTATCTGATCCAGGAAGTTTCACGATTCCATGTTTTCTGGGTAGTCTTAGTTCAATAGAAGCATTAGCAGATTTAGGTGCTAGTATAAATTTAATGCCGTATTCACTATACGCTAAACTGGACCTTGGAGAATTGAAACCAACCAGAATAAGCATACAACTAGCCGATAGATCAATAAAATATCCTAGAGGGATAATGGAGAACATGCTAGTTAAAGTTGGTACTTTAGTATTTCCAGTAGATTTTGTTGTTCTAGACATGGAAGAAGATTCTCAAGTTCCTCTCATATTAGGAAGACCATTCTTAAACACGGCTAAAGCAATGATAGACGTGTTCGGTAAGAAATTGACCCTAAGTATAGAGGATGAGAGTGTTACCTTTTCAGTTGATAGAGCAATGCAACAACCGCAATCTACAGATGATACATGTTATTATATTCAAACTATAGATGCACATGCAGAATTGTTAGAAGAATTTCCAGAATTACAAGGAACAGGAGAATGTTCTTTAGGAGAAGGTAATGAACCAATTGATGAAGCTGAAATGTTAGCTACACTTATAGCTAATGGATATGAACCAACAACAGAAGAAATTCAAATGCTAAAAAAAGAAGACAGATATCGATATAAATCATCGATAGAAGAACCTCCGAAATTAGAGTTAAAGCCACTTCCAAACCATTAGGAATACGCTTATTTACATGGTGAATCTGAATTACCTGTAATAATATCGTCTTCTCTTACTGAAAATGAGAAATCACAACTCATTTCTGTGTTGAAAGCTCATAAACCAGCCATTGCATGGAAGATTCATGATATTAAAGGAATAAGTCCTTCGTATTGCACACATAAAATCCTTATGGAAGAAGGTCATAAAACGTATGTGCAACGCCAACGAAGACTAAATCCTAATATGCAAGATGTAGTTAAGAAAGAGATTATTAAACTGCTAGATGCAGGTCTAATTTATCCAATTTCTAATAGTCCATGGGTAAGCCCAGTTCAATGCGTGCCTAAGAAGGGTGGCATGACTGTCATTACAAATGAGAAAAATGAACTTATTCCTACTAGGACTATAACAGGATGGAGTGTGTGTATTGATTATAGAAAATTAAATGACGCCACCAGAAAAGACCACTTTCCCTTACCTTTCATTGATCAAATGTTGGAAAGATTAGCCGGAAATAGTTACTATTGTTTTCTAGATGGATTTTCCGGATATTTTCAAATTCCAATAGCACCCGAGGACCAAGAGAAAACCACATTCACGTGCCCTTATGGTACTTTTGCTTACAAACGCATGCCATTTGGACTTTGCAACGCCCCTGCAACCTTTCAAAGGTGTATGATGGCGATTTTTCATGACATGATAGAGGAATGCATGGAAGTTTTCATGGATGACTTTTCAGTCTTCGGTGATACATTTGAAACATGTCTAGTTAATCTTGAACGAATGCTTATTAGATGCGAACAATCAAATCTAGTTCTTAATTGGGAGAAATGCCATTTCATGGTTAAAGAAGGCATCGTTCTTGGACATAAAATTTCAAAAGAAGGAATTGAAGTGGATAGAGCTAAAGTAGATGTAATTGCTAAACTTCCACATCCCACCAATGTTAGAGGAGTTAGGAGTATTCTAGGGCATGCCGGTTTTTACCGACGTTTCATAAAAGATTTTTCTAAAATTGCCACTCCTATGAATAAACTCCTAGAAAAGGATGCTCCATTCATCTTTTCAGATGAGTGCATCAAATCTTTTAATATTCTTAAAGAGAAACTCACTAATGCGGCGATCATGATAACACCAAATTGGAATCTACCATTTGAACTAATGTGCGATGCAAGTGATTTTGCAATGGGAGCCGTTTTAGGACAAAGGATTGAAAAACGATTTCAACCTATATATTATGCTAGTAAGACGTTACAAGGAGCATAAACGAACTATACAACTACTGAAAAAGAACTCCTTGCTATTGTCTTTGCTTTTGACAAATTTCGATCATATCTCGTTCTAGCAAAAACGGTGGTCTATACCGACCATTCTGCTCTTAGATACCTATTTTCAAAACAAGATGCTAAACCAAGATTAATCCGTTGGATCTTACTCTTACAAGAGTTTGATATTGAAAACCGAGATAAAAAAGGAGCAGAAAATCTCTCCGCTGATCATCTTTCTCGTCTTGAAAATCCCGAATTAGAAGTTCTAAATGAATCGGCCATACAAGACAACATTCCTGATGAATATCTATTGAAGATAGATTATAAAGAAATTCCATAGTTTGCAAACTATGCAAACTACTTAGTTTGTGGATTCCTTGAAAAAGGATTATCGTACCAAAAACGAAAGAAATTCTTCAGTGATATAAAACACTATTTCTGGGAAGATCCACATCTGTTTAAAAGTTGTCCCGATGGAATAATACGCCGATGTGTATTTGGAGATGAAGCTAGTAAAATATTAAACTATTGTCACACAGGACCAACAGGAGGGCATTATGGGCCTCAACTAACAGCAAGAAAAGTTTATGATGCTGGATTCTATTGGCCTACAATTTACAAAGACGCACACCTTCTTTGCAAATCCTGTGATGCTTGTCAAAGGGCCGGAAAAATAAGTCAACGTGATGAAATGCCACAAAATGTCATACAAGTATGTGAAGTATTTGACATTTGGGGTATTGACTTTATGGGTCCATTTCCAAAATCTCATAATAATCTATATATACTCGTAGCCATTGATTATGTATCTAAATGGGCGGAAGCACAAGCTCTCCCAACTAACGATGCACGAGTTGTAGTCAACTTTTTAAAACATCTTTTTGCAAGGTTTGGAACACCGAAAGCTTTAATAAGTGATCGGGGTACTCATTTCTGTAATAATCAACTTGAGAAAGTTCTTAAAAGATATGGAGTAACTCATAAAATCTCCACCGCATATCATCCACAAATAAGTGGACAAGTTGAAAATATCAACCGAGCTTTAAAACGTATTCTAGAGAAAACCGTAGGATCAAATCCGAAGGAATGGTCCATTAAATTGGAGGATGCACTCTGTGCTTTTAGAACAGCCTACAAAACTCCAATTGGAACCACACCTTTTAGACTTGTTTATGGAAAAGCATGTCATCTTCCAGTAGAAATTGAACACAAAGCATTTTGGGCTTTGAAGACATGTAATCTTGATTTACATGAAGCCGGACGTCTACGATTAAGTCAACTAAACGAATTAGAAGAATTAAGACATGAAGCATATGAAAATTCGTTAATCTATAAAGAAAGAACGAAGAAATGGCATGATAAACCAATCGAAAGTTCAAAAGAATTTAAAGAAGGAGACAGAGTTCTTCTTTTCAATTCACGATTCAAGCTATTTCCTGAAAAATTGAAATCAAAATGGTCTGGACCATTCATAGTCAAAAGAGTTTTCCCATACGGAACGATAGAATTAATAAATTCAAATGGGATTGAATTTAAAGTTAATGGTCACAGAGTTAAACATTACATACATGGTCCGATAGAAGTCGACATCGAAGTTAATCACAATTTCGACACCACAGATAACTAAGTGTGGGGAGAATCAAGTCTTTAAAGGATAATATGTATTTCTGTTAGAGTTAGATTGTCTGTTTTCGTGTAGTTCTCGAAAATGGAACCCGAATGGTCTTTCCCTAGCAGACCCTAAAGAACTAGTCTTCTCCCCCCATTCTGAATTTTTATTTTTTTTAGGAAATGAAGACTGCCTGTGAACTAAACCATGGTCTAATGCTACACGCTTTGATCACTAAACGTAATAATGACACACTACCGAGTGAAATAGTATCAGTAATCAGAGAAAGATTAGACGGAGTTAGAAAAGAATCCAGATGCGAAGATAATAAGTTACAATTTGGTAAAGGAAAATCAAAATCCGCAGCGAAAAGAAGAGCACGACACCTAGAAAGATGTCACAAATGCGGAAAATGGTCACATGGAGGTAAATGTTCAAATAATCAAACCTATTCAAATACCGAATTTGTTACTTTATGCAGAGATGGACTGTTCGTATGTTTAGAAGAAAAGACACTGAATGCTCGAGGTTACGCCTATGTAGCCATGGAAAACCAATTAAACCGACTATCTTATGAATGAGATAGATCATATAACTAAGAAATCTATTTCACAGGTAAGTCTGTACAGTCTTTATTTTTATATTTTTTTTTAACCTTTTGATAATAAACGCTAATTTGTTCGCTATAAAGTATTAAATTGGTATTGAATAAAATTAGGTTTGGCGACCGAAATTGTTGATATCATACAAAAATTTATTACATCACTGCAAAATTTAACGTTTATTCTTAAGGTATAAATATCTTTAATCAATCAACCCAAAATATTTCAAAAATTCGTCATGAGTTAAATTAGGTCGTTGAACCGAAATTACTTTACCGAAAAGAGGGGCGCATATTTTTGATAATATTTGATTGATTAAAGTGGGATGAAAAGCCAAAAAGATTTTTAATTTTATTTTTACCATGTTTTTAAAATTAATATTTAAATCTTAAATTAATATTGTAAACTTTGTAAAAACAATATTTTTAAAACTTTAAATATTTGAAAAATTAATATAAGTTTGGTGTGAATTTATAATATGAATTTTTAAATTAAGTTTGGTGTGAATTTTTAATTTTTAAAATATGAATTTTATTTTATGCATTTCAAATTTTAAGTTTGGTGTGAATTTTTAATATTAATTTTGAATTTTATATTTAAGTTGTGTGAATTTAAAAACAAAAATTTACTTTATCTCATTAAGTTAAAAATATGATTTTTAAAATTCTTCGTAAGTTGAAGACTAGGTCTTTAAACCGAAATTGCTTTACCCAAGGGAGGGACGAGAACTTTTATTATCATTATTTTTAATCTTATTGAATTAAAGTATGCCAAAAATATTAAAAAAAAAACCCCAAAAATCTTTGCTTTTAAAACAATCGCTACAAAAAGACAAATTTTAAAATTTTGTCGAGGAACGGACTAGGACATCGATCCGAAACGACCTCGTCCTAAATAACAAGGGAAACAAAATTTTAAAATTAATTACTTAATTGTTTTAATTAGTATAAGATATATAAAAAAAATAACAAACTCCGCGACTCGCGGAGTTTGAAGCTTTAAACCCCGCGACTCGCGGAGGGATCTAATTACAGAAAAAAAAAATAAGAGCTAGAACAGCTCAGTCCACACAACACCCACAGAAAACACTGTGAAATACTGCGCGAAAAAACCCTAAAAACACCCCCAAAATCACAATTTTTATCCGTTAATCATCAAATCTTTTACTAAAATCATGTTGAGAAGGATGCTATCAAGAAATTACTCAAGAAAAATGGTAAATTTCTACACCTAAACACCATTTAATCCGAAAATTAGTGTTCTTGAGCAATTTTTTCCCCAATTTGATTTTGATGCTTTTTAGTGTAATTAGGCTTAAATTGTTTATGTATTATGCTTGTATAACCTAGATTGATGCTGTTTAACATGATTAGAAGCCTTAAACTTCAAATTTTGAGTAATCTAGGGTTTGTGTTCTTGAGCAAATTTGGGGCTTTTTGATATAAACAGGTTATGGTCGATTTTTGTCATGAATTGTTGCTAAATTAAGTAGTGTAACATGTTTAGGTAGTTAAATGATCCAAACTTTGAGCCTAAACATGATTTTGAGAATTAAAGTGGACTTTTTCAAGTCTAAAATTCATGAACTTGATTTTTGAAAGATAATGCCATTTGAAACTTGTTTAATTGCTAGTAATGATTATTTTGACATGTTATTTGAGTTAAATGCTTATGAACTTGGCGAACATTTTCGTATATGCTTATTTGAAAAAGTGTAGAATTGATAAAAATATGAAAATAAGCTTAAGTTTGATATAAATTAATCATGTCATTGTAATTATTTTGATTGATGATTTTGCTGACACTAATGCATATTTGGATGCACAAAAATTGTGTTTGATGTGTTTTGCAGACTGAAAGGGGTGAATCTTCATCCCAAGCTCGCAATGCTCCTGCTGAGAATGTGGAACAACAGGAGGTGGATAACTACTACAAGCAAGATATACCTCATCAAGTCATGACATTTTCTGATATGCACTTGGAAGATTTGCACCCGAACCTGAGATTTGACAGACTTTGGATAGATTATCCAAAATACCAAAGGGGTTTGCATACTCTTCATTCCAAAGTTGTTGAGGTACCTAGGGTCATAGAATGGGGACCATTAGAAGCTGTAGAATTGGCCGGGCCAATTAGGGAATTACTTGCACAGAGGGATGGTAATTCTACTTTTAATGACTGGGTACGTTTATTCACCATGCGTAGACCTGTATATAAAGTATGGTGTGAAGAATTGTTGTGTAGTATAGAATTAAATGATCGGGTAGCTAGTTTAATCGATCGATCTTTTATTAGATTTTTGTTAGGAGGTTCGATGCGCCACATGTCTTTACTAGACATGGCTCAGGCTTTACGTATATATATGCCTGAGGAGTTAGCATCTGCCGATTGTAGAGGGTTGATACTAAATGGTAGAAAGATAGATGAAAATTTTGATACACATGGTGTATGGAGTCAAATGACAAGCCATCACCGATTCAAAGGGGGAAATTACTCTTATTTGGATATAGATAGAGCTGAATTAAGAGTGATTCATAGGTTTTTAGCTAATTCGATTACACAAAGAGGTAAGAACAAGGAAAAGGTGAATGAACAGGATTTGTTTTACCATATGTGTATTCGAGACCCACAAAGCGCTGTAAGTATATCTTATTGTGTGGGTTATTATTTATCAGCTATGGTTAGGGGGATGAGACCGCATAGCATAATAGGAGGTGGTATTTTTATTACTTTGATTGCTGAATATCTCGGTGTGGATATAAGTCGGGGGGATTATTAGTAGAAGAACCAGAACCCCACGATACAATAGGTTTAAATGTATACCATGGTGCGAAAGTTTTGAAGAGGCGAAATAACGCCGCAGTACAATACCATGGTAGACATCCACAGGTTGAGAGAAACCAACAGCAAGGTAATGTAGGAGGGGGAAATGAAATGCAAGAAATGCAAAGGTTTATAGCTTCACAGGAGTACGAAAATGCTAGACAGAGAGCATTTGAAGATTGGCAAGTTCATCAAAACCAAATCATGGCTCATTGCCAACATATAGGTAGAAACTATATTCCTACACCAAAACCCATATTCCCTCCCTGGTCTATAGAGATGCAACCACCGTATCCTACGTATAACCCAGCCGAAGCATTTTATAGCACCTATGGTTATGCTTGGAACCCCTATTGGTATCAGTATCATCCCTAGTCTACTTAGTTTTATTTATTTTGTAATTTGTAATGTTGATACGTTTAATACTTATGTTAATATTGTAATAGTTTTTATAATTTTCTAACTTTTATTCTTAGATTTTAATAATTTTTGAATGTGGGGTAATATACCAAACTTCAAAAATATGTATATATGTTTGCAGTTTATCTTATGTACACAACAGGGTAAAACAGCGCATTTTCAAAGACTGGCATTAAGTTCAGCAAAAGCAACTAATTTTGACGACAAGATGCAAAATATATGTGAAATAACAACAAGACGGAATGAACAAATGATGTGCACCATTTATCATTCAGCAAACAAACGCCAATATATTTGGAAACTTTGGTAAAAATTTAATCATTTTCACACAAATCACCCTCAATAATTTAAATAGTTACTGATTTCTTGCAAATGAGGGCATTGCAAGATCTTAAGTGTGGGAAGGGGTTAAATTCTTTCGGATTTTAAAATTTTTATCTTAAACACTTGGTTACCATTAAAAAAACTAGTAAAGCAGTAGTTGTATTAGAATCTAGTGCTCTCTGATAATAAAGAACAGCCCTAGTCTTATATACTGACTACCCAATTCTAGTAAAATTTTTCAATATATACGTAAATTAAATGAACTCAAAATCATGTTTATACATATTTATGAACGATAAAACTAGGTTTTAAACACCGAAATTATTGTTACCTCAGAAAGGACATAAATTGAGAAACAAACCAAAATGTTAAAATTCATTTAAAATGGAATAGAGGACGATAAAAAGGAAAATAAAAGCCAAGTGTGGGAAAATTCTCCAAGTTATTCAAAACATATATCACATATTTTTGTACAAATAACTGAAAATACTTTTGTTTTGGACTAAACTAAAAAGTTTTACTCGATTTACTTTAATGAAAGATGGATCTACACGATGAATCAATTCCATCATTAAAAGGAAGTAAAGTCTTCCGAAAAAGACACGCGCTTCTTGATTTAGGTCAAGAAGTTGTCGTCCAGACCAGCTGTAGGTTGACGAAAAATCTAGAAAAGTCATCACTAAAATCAGCAGGAAATCCACGGACCTCAGCATTAAACAGGGTCGCCAAGTGGTCAGATTTATCCTAACCATGAGAAGGATTTATCTCGTAAAATGGGGGGCACCATGCAAATTAGCTGGATAAGACTAATGAATCAGATCCCCAGAAAGGATAATCTCCTTAAAAGATCAAAAATCAGCTTTTAAGCCTGATATTACTCAATCCTTGAGATTGACCTTAAAGATTGAGAATTACAAACTCATGGAATTCAATGATATCTAAACTCGAGCTTGAACGATAAAATATTTTGATCAAAATTACAAACCGATTTGTTTTCTGAAAACCCTATTTTCAATGCGTTCATTACCATTGAACGTAAAATCCTAGGAATTCACCTGGAATTCATTAGGTCACCTGAACTAAATCGGGTGTCAACCGTAAGAACGGTGGTTGCATAGCATGGTCAAAGACAGGACCTTGTGCCAGACCGAAAAATCATAAGGGTGAGCTTTACTATTGCTCCTACCAAGGATAGTAATTGCGTCCGACACGTTATAGACCATAATTAAAAGCATGTCAGGGGACATTGCCTTAACAGTTGCTTGTTCAACGCTTTCCTTTACAACCGGACGGTAGTTTACCGAAAGGTAATATACGGGACAAGTAAACTAGACGTGTTGCTTTCCTAATACAAGGTTAGCAAGTGGGTGACACAAAACCGCAAGTTTTGAGCTAAAATTTTTAAATCTGAAACCCACCAAACCCACAAAAATATTTTGCAAACACCGGTAAAGGGTTATTCCGGAAAATTTATCTAGGTTAAAAACTAGATTTAATTTTCAAAAGATCAAATGTTTTCATAAAGATCCAATTTCCTTAATGGATCTAAATTTTTATAGTCATGTGGGACTGTAAACCATATCGTTACTACCATTGTTTATACCGCCGTATAGAAATCACTGATGTACAAAGTGTGAAAAATAAAGAAGTGATTCTAGTATTTCAAGACGATATTGCTTGAGGATAAGCAACGCTCAAGTGTGGGAATATTTGATAATGCTAAAAACGAACATATATTTCATAGCATTATTCCTCAAGAAAGACAAGCTTTTAGTTGCAATTGTTCTATTTACAAGTGATATTCATTTAAATAATAAAATGTGAAGACAAAAGACAGATTCGACGAATTGAAGACACAAACGACCAAAAAGCTCAAAAGTACAAAATACAATCAAAGAGATTCCAATTATTGATAAGAAACGTCTCGAAATTACAAGAGTACAAGATTCAAAACGCAAAGTACAAGATATTAAATTGTACGCAAGGACGTTCGAAAATCCGGAACCGGGACCAGAGTCAACTCTCAACGCTCGACGCAACGGACTAAAAATTACAAGTCAACTATGCACATAAATATAATATAATATTTAAATAATTCTTATAATTATTTATATATTATATAAATAAAATAAACCGTCGGCAAGAAAGACTCCAAAATGAGTGAGCTGTATTTACAAACTCGGCGACTCGCGGAGTTTGAAGGCAAAAAATGCCGCGAGTCGCGGAGTATACCTGAACTCAATTCCCTATAAAGCCAACCGAATTCTGATCATTTTTCATACAATATATATCCATCTCTCTATCTATATCGTAATATTTATATTTATAATTTATATTTTAATTTTAATTTTAATCCTAATAATAAGGGTATGTTAGCGAATGTTGTAAGGGTGTAAGTCGAAATTCTGTCCGTGTAACGCTACGCTATTTTTAATCATTGTAAGTTATGTTCAACCTTTTTAATTTAATGTCTCGTAGCTAAGTTATTATTATGCTTATTTAATCCGAAGTAATCATGATGTTGGGCTAATTACTAAAATTGGGTAATTGGGCTTTGTACCATAATTGGGGTTTGGACAAAAGAACGACACTTGTGGAAATTAGACTATGGGCTATTAATAGGCTTTATATTTGTTTAACTAAATGATAGTTTGTTAATGTTAATATAAAGATTTACAATTGGGCGTCCCTATAAATTACCATATACACTCGATCGGAGACGATGGGCGGGGTATTTATATGTACGAATAATCGTTCATTTAACCGGACACGGGAATGAATTAATAGCCACTAGAATAATTAAAACAGGGGTGAAATTATGTACAAGGACACTTGGTATAATTGATAACAAAATATTAAAACCTTGGGTTACACTCAGTCGACATCCTGGTGTAATTATTAAACAAAGTATTAAAATCTTGTTACAGTTTAAGTCCCCAATTAGTTGGAATATTTAACTTCGGGTATAAGGATAATTTGACGACGACACTCGCACTTTATATTTATGACTGATGGACTGTTATGGACAAAAACCAGACGGACATATTAAAAAATCCAGGACAAAGGACAATTAACCCATGGGCATAAAACTAAAATCAACACGTCAAACATCATGATTACGGAAGTTTAAATAAGCATAATTCTTTTATTTCATATTTAATTTCCTTTATTTTATATTTAATTGCACTTCTAATTATCGCATTTTTATTGTTATTGTATTTAATTGCACTTTTAATTATCGTACTTTTTAATTATCGCAAGTTTATTTTATCGCATTTTTATTAATCACAATTTCATTATCGTTATTTACTTTACGCTTTAAATTAAGTCTTGTATTTATTTATTATTTTATATTTGGTTTTAACTGCGACTAAAGTTTTAAAATCGACAAACCGGTCATTAAACGGTAAAAACCCCCCTTTATAATAATAATATTACTTATATATATATATATTTGTATTTTTATAAAAGTAAACTAATATAGCGTTAAGCTTTGTTTAAAGATTTTCCCTGTGGAACGAACCGGACTTACTAAAAACTACACTACTGTACGATTAGGTACACTGCCTATAAGTGTTGTAGCAAGGTTTAAGTATATCCATTCTATAAATAAATAAATATCTTTTGTAAAATTTTATCGTATTTAATAGTATTTCCTTGTAAAATTTAATAGTATTTCGTATACCCCGCTGCACATATCAAGTGTCCCTGATCGATCCAGTTTAGAAGAACAAGAGAAAGGGAAACAGATAATATAGGGTTAAATAAATTTAAATCCTAGATATAATCAGATATGCAAGGACAGAGGAATGGTTTATAAGGGTGTCGGGTCAACGAGAGGTCTCGGGTTCGAACCCGGTTCGTGGCAAATCTTTTTTTTAGGAAAGCTTTTGAAAGTAGTTTTCTTTATTAAATTTTTATTATTATTATTATTATTATTATTGTTATTATTACTAGTTTTATAATAATTATTATTATTATAATTACAAAAATAAGTAATAGTAATCGTTTATTATTATTATTACGGTTATAGTTATAATTATGAATATTATTATTATTATTATTATTATTATTATTATTATTATTATTATTATTATTATTATTATTATTATTATTATTATTATTATTATTATTATTATTAAGTATCATGGTTAGAAAAATTGTATAAAATAAACATGAACATGGAAATGTTTAGGAAGACATAAGTTATGAAAATGATGATATAATAAGAACATATTAATACTAAGATAAAAATAATTATGTATAAAGAAATGATTATGAATAATATTAAGATTAAGAGTAATATTATTATTTTTATCATTATTATTTTTATTATCATTATTATTATTATTTCTAACATTAATATTATTATTTTTAACATTATTATTATTATTATTATCATTTTTACTAATAGTATCATTATTATTATTATAAATATATTATTATCATCAATATTATTATTAATATTATTATTACTATTACAATAAAAATTAGTTCTATAAAAATATTTTTTAACAAAAACTATATTAATATTCTTATAATAAATATTAATTATTTATTAAAAACATATAAAATAAATATATTAATTAAGTTATTAACAAAACATATAATTTATTAAAATAACAAATATGTCATTAATAATAAATAATATATAAATTTGCTCGATTACAATGTGTTAATATATATAATTGATATAGGTTCGTGAATCCGAGGCCAACCCTGCTGTAACATCCCGTTTTCTTCATACGTATCTTAAGGTACTTATTTAATCGTTAGAACGTTTATAATTCACTTGTTTATGTGATTAAATGATTTAAAGTGTTAACTTGATGTATACGAGATATATTTATATATTACGTTTGAGATTGGATGCATGTATAAGTATATGCATGGGTCCTGATAGTGTTAAGTCATGTGAGACTTATAGACGAATTTTGGGCGAATATGTATAGCGAGAACGAGGTGTACTAGTCGTATAAATCAATTGTTAAGCTAAGTTGTCGAATTGGGTCAGATACAGGCCATTGCCGCGGCGCGAGGATCTTGGGCGCGCCACGACAAACAACACAAATCAAAGTCAGTAGGGGAAACAAGCAGCTCGAATTTTATGTGCATTGCCGTGCGCGAGATATGGGGTCGCGCCACGACCCACTGGGTGAACTGGCTCCGGTTTGAGCTTTTAAAAGAGTGAATCAAGGGTATTTTCATCTTTTTGTGTGTAGATCTGATTGAGACTTTAAGTTTCAGCCACTTATCTCACTTATTCATTTTCTTTTCTCTTTTCTTCTTCTATTTACTCTCAAAACATAAAACCCATTTAAATTAAAAAGTAAGATTCGAAGGTGAAGACTTTTGATTCGATCCTTGGAGCAAATAGAAAATTTGTTCTCCTCGTTCTTAGCTACGACTTGATAGTGTTGGTAAGTCTTAACTCCATATTTTAAGTTTTAGTTAATTTATGGCTAGGGTTTCGGTCATTTGAGGCTCGTAAGACCCATTTGGGAATTTAATGGGTGAATTTGGGTTATATTGATGTAAGGAAACCCTAATAACTATAATCTAGGGTTTGGTCATGTAAATCGAGATTGTAAGTGTTAAATTGTGTTGTTAGTCACTAATACACTTGTAAATTGATAAAAGATTTGCTAATGGGTTTGTGTTTGACCAATTTGCGAGTCTAAGTGTTAAAATGGGTTAAAAGGAGTAATGTTGACCTAGTTGGGCAAAGATGAGTATGAAAATACCCTAAAAGGTGGTAGTTATTGTTATTGGACTATAATCACTAGTTTTTAGTGATTGATGATGAGTCTTGGCCATTAATGGGCGGTTTTGGAGTAAATGGGTCATTTAATGCAAATGGGTCATTAAATGCTTAAGTGATAAATGTTGGTGTCAAGTCCAACTAGTTTGGTGTATTGAAATTGTACTTATTGTATTAAATACTTCACTTTGAAGCTTGCGGAGTTGTTAATTCATCGCCTAGTCTATAAGGTGAGTGGAGTAATTATACATATGTGTATATGGCGTATTTATTTGTGAATGTTATGGTATGAACCATCGAGCCGGTAGTGCCATAACATGTATGTGATAAGTGTCAAAGTGTGAACCATTGAGTCGGTAGCACTATAAAATCATGATGTGAACCATCGAGCCGGTAGCATCAAGTGTGAACCATCGAGCTGGTAGCACTATAAAACAAAGTGTGAACCATGAGCTGGTAGCACTATAAAAGAGTATGACTCAAATGTGTATGGTGTGAACCATCGAGCCGGTAGCACCATAGCGTTTATGGTTAACCATATGAGGGTTTGTTGATTGTTTAGCATATTATATATATATATATATATATATATATATATATATATATATATATATATATATATATATATTGTGTTGAGTATATGCTAATGCGGTTTTGTGA
This sequence comes from Rutidosis leptorrhynchoides, assembly GCF_046630445.1. Taxonomy (NCBI): domain Eukaryota; kingdom Viridiplantae; phylum Streptophyta; class Magnoliopsida; order Asterales; family Asteraceae; genus Rutidosis; species Rutidosis leptorrhynchoides. The sequence goes on along the minus strand of NC_092334.1, from coordinate 104,882,945 downwards.
TATTGTACAACTTGTTAGTATTACGAGTATGATGACATGCTTTTTGAGTTACAAGTTTGTATACGGTATTGTGTAAGTGGTTGTAAGTAAGTAGGTCATATATGTATACGTATAACTATTGCACTCACTAAGCTTTAGCTTACCCTCTCGTTGTTTACATTTTTAGGTGCGAACACGGAGAAGGGAAAGGGGGGTTTATTGGGCATTAGATTCCCATGATGCTTGCTAGTTAAAGCTTTTGGAAGATGACTTAGTGTTTTTGGGTAGTTTAGCCCCAAACCATGCTCGGGTGTAGTTTGGATTAAAACTATCATTTTAAATGGGTCGAACTTGTATTACATTTGATTAATGGCCTTAGTGCCGTTTGTAAACATTAAATTTGTTGTACGTTTTAATGGGTTGTATGGAATGGTTTATATCATTCCAATGGCACGTTAATGATCGTTACTATAAAAAAAATTATCCGATTGAATACGGGTTGGGTTGTTTCAAGTGGTATCAGAGCATGGTCTAAGGGATTTAGGCGACTTGAGATAGGTGCCTAGACTTAGACTTTATGTGTATGCACTTAATGCAGGACTTGTAGGAGACGAGTCGGACCGGGTGTGGTTAGTGCCTAGGTTATGTGATCTAACCTTATACTAATTTTTTTGTGTTGTGTCTTGAAATCATCAAGCGAGATAAACGTTGTACTAGCGAGTTAATGCGACGTGCTCGCGTAACAATGATTAGCTACCATTGTTACGGGTTCAAGTCATGTCAAGCAAGCGATGTACGATGATTGTTGAGCATGATGGAGCGGTGTGGTATATTTATGACTTGTCCTTCGTTTCGTTGTTTAACCTATTCCGTTTTGTAGAATGAAGATGAGAAATGGTCATGATACCGAAAATGGAGGCCCGAGCGAGGACTCCGAATTCACGGCCAAGGTCGAGGCCATCATAAAAAAGCAAAGAGCAGAATTCCTTGAGGATGTCCGAAAGGTTTTCCAAGAATCGGTTGATGGGTAAGTAACCGAGTTAATAAATGAACGAATGAATGCCGCGGTCGAATAGGCATTAGAAGCTAGAAATGTTTATCCTCGTGGTGAAGGGGGTGATGGTAATGGTGGATATGGAAAGCGAGACATCCATTACAAAAATTTCAAGGATGCTCAACCTCCTATGTTTAATGGAGTAAGGGATCCGTTGAAAAGCACATGTTGGATCTCCGACATCGAGGGGGCTTTCCGTACCGCCGAATGTCCTCCCGAGAAGAAGACGAGATACGGTTCTAGTATGTTGCGTGAAGAAGCTAAGTTGTGGTGGGACGATAAAATTAAGTTTTATGGTGAAGAGCAATGCATGAGCTTGACGTGGGAAGAGTTCAAAAAGGAATTTTTCAAAGAATACCGAACTCCTTCCGACCTTGATAAAATCCGAGACGAGTTGCACAATTTGCGACAAGGTTCAATGGACTTGGTTACCTTTAAGTCGACCTTTTTGGCAAAGGCTCGTTTTTGCCCGGAGTATGTTGGCGATGATCACAAGTTGATGCTAGATTTTTATCGTACACTAAGCGATGAGTTAAAGCGTAAGATTAGTCGGGGAATGGCTAAGTCTTTTGAGGAATTGTTTGAGTTAGCCAGGGGCTTCGAACCGGAAGTCCCAAAGAAAAGCGATTTCTCTTTCTCTAAGAGAAAATTTGAAGGTTCGAGTCATTCGAACTTTTCAAACAAAAAGTTCAAGAAAGGTTCCGAAATTGCTAATAGCGTGAAGAAGGGTGGTTCTTTGAGTTATGGACCCACGTGTTTCAATTGTAATCAAAGGGGGCACTTGGCCCGTGATTGTACCAAGGCGCCGAGCAAACTTACTTGTTATAATTATGGTAAAGAAGGGCACCGAAGGCTGGAGTGTCCCGATTTGAACACCGATCATCTTAAACGGTTAGAAAAGGCAACTGGTACGGCTAGGGGACACAATTATTTGATGACTAATGATGAGGCCAAGAAATCAAACAAAGTTGTCTCAGGTACTTTCATGGTTAACTCTAATCCGGCAAGGATCCTATTTGATAGCGGTGCTAAATTATCGTTTTTTTCTCCAAAATTTGTGCATAAACTTAATAAGCCGCTAGCTAAGTTAAGTCATCCGGTAGAAGTTGAAATAGCGGATGGTAAAACGGTGCTAGTGGTTGATGTTTGTAATGATTGTGATATTGTGTTCGGTTCCGAAACGTTTAAAATTGATCTCATTCTGATGACTTTGGGTGAGTTTGATGTTGTCATTAGTATGGATTGGCTCGATCGTTATAAAGCCGATATTGCATGCCATGAAAAGTCTATTAGGGTAAAGACCCCAAGTGGGGGAGAACTAATTATTCATGACGAGAGAAGACTTGTGCCGATATGCACTCTTGCACGGGCACGTCGTTTTCTTAATAGTGGTGGTATGGCATTTCTTGCCCATGTAGTTGATACTCGTGAAGAGCCACCATCCATTCATGAAATTTCGGTGGTTAGTGAATTCGAAGACATTTTTCCGGACGAATTACCGGGTGTTCCGGCAGAAAGACAAGTTGAATTTCGCATTGAGTTGGTTCCGGGTGCTACTCCCATTGCTAAAACTCCTTATCGTTTAGCGCCGACTGAAATGCAAGAATTGTTAAATTAAACCCAAGAGTTACTTGAGAAGGGTTTTATTCGACAGACTGCTTCGCCATGGGGCGCTCCGGTTTTATTCGTGAAAAAGAAGGACGGTAGTATGCGGATGTGCATCGATTATCAGGAGTTGAATAAAGTGACGATAAAGAATCGTTATCCATTGCCTCAGATTGACGATTTGTTTGACTAACTCCAAGGTGCAACTTATTTCTCTAAGATCTACCTACGGTCCGGCTATCACCAAATGCGGGTCCGTGAGGAAGATATTGAGAAAACGGCCTTTCGAACGCGTTACGGGAATTTTGAGTTTGTAGTTATGCCTTGGTCTTACGAATGCACCGGCGGCATTCATGGATCTTATGAACCGAGTATGCCAACCTATGTTGGACAAGTCGGTAATTGTGTTCATTGACGACATAAATAATTGTGTTCAGAATCTTGCTGAATAGACAGCAACGTCCCTTACCCCCGACGCCCGTGCAGTCTGACTACAGGCATACACGTTCAGATGGCTCATCCAATTGAGCGACCCGGTTGGGTGACGTATTAACATTCCAAAATGGTCTAAACTTTCTTAAGCATAATAGAATACATGGTTTACCATATCCGAGAGACGTGATGTGTTTCAATACTTTCGTTAATGATTGGTTTTGAAAGATAGTTAGGCCCTTAAAAAGAATTCAACCATAAAGAACACCATGGCCAAGTCAAGCTGACTTCCATGAACATGTTCGGTTATCCTAACGGTCCAATCCTTTATGTGTCTAAATAAACAGTTCCTTAATTAACTAAGAATCCCTCAAGCGGGGTGCAATGCTTGAGACTGCGTTATGGTGCAGTGGTCAACACTAACCGGGTTCCATGGCCTTACTTAGCAGAGGTACAGCTTACAACAACTGCTGTGCTTCAGCGTGTACGTACGAAGTTTATATGCTTGGTGACTACACTAGCATGGTCTAGGACCGACAATGTACTAAGGGTCTAGTTAGATGTTTCACTACGAAAGAGTCCTCAGTCGAAATCCAAAGCTTGATAGACTTACTACAACCGGTGTGCCTCAGTCGGTCTTACGTTGTATCTGATAGACTTCTCTTACCAAGGGGAGACATAGATAGTGTACTCTGAATCGGGGTTCGCGACTTCCCAATAATAGAGCCTATAACTACGTTCTATCAGTTGGAAAAGCGATTGAGTTTAAAGCATAATCGAAAAGCATTTTGACAGCATACACAAACCATAATATTATTTCGGCATTATAACTGCTTACATCATAGCATACACTAAAGATAACTACTCGCTAATCATGGCAACAATATCATAAAACATTATATAACATAAAGGATAGAAGTACCAGTAGATTAAACGATTTCTGAATACAAAAGTGACAACTTCAAGACTCCGGACTGCTCATAATACAATCTTCAGCATTCTTCTCCGGGTACTAGGTTTCCCGCACAGAGTCGAAGGCCTTGAGAGTATGACTAATATTGTACAAGAGAGAGAAAGAAGTGAATTGAAGTGTGTGTTGGAATGAATGAGAAAGACCCTTTAAATAAGCAAAGTTTTTGCCTGCAAATGGCTGGCAAGCCGTATGGCAGGCCGTATTTGGCAAGGCTTTTGCTTAGCAGCCCGTTTCTTGGGGCCGCTGATGTGCGTAGAGGTGTATACAAAATAGTTATATTTTTACAAGGAAATACTATTAAATACGATACAATTTTACACAAGTGATTTATTTATTTATAGAGTGGATATACCTAAACCTTGCTTCAACACTTATAGGCAGTGTACCTAATCGTACAGTAGTGTAGTTTTTAGTAAGTCCGGTTCGTCCACAGGGAACTCGCCAAGTTTAACGCTATACTTTTTTTAAAACTATGTTTGTAAATATATAAATATATAAGTAGTATTATTATTATAAAAGGGGATTTTTACCGTTTAATGACCGGTTTGTCGATTTTAAAACTTAATTCGCAGTTAAAACCTAATGTAAAATATTAAATATATAAAAGACTTAATTTAAAGTGTAAAGTAAATAACAATAATGAAATTGCGATAAATAAAAGTACGATAAATAAAATTGCGATAAAATAAAAGTACGATAATTAAAAGTGCAATTAAATAAAATGACAGTAAATAAAAGTGCGATAATTAAAATGACAATAAATTGAAGTGCGATAATTAAAAGTGCAATTAAATATGAAATAAAGGAAATTAAATATGAAATAAAGGAATTATGCTTATTTAAACTTCCGTAATCATGATGTTTGACGTGTTGATTTTAGTTTATTACCATGGGTTAATTGTTCTTTGTCCTGGATTATTTGATATGTCCATACGGATTTGTCCATAATAGTCCATCAGTCATAATCATAAAGTGCAGAAGTCTTCGTCAAATTATTCTTATTCCCGAAGTCAAATATTCCAACTAATTGGGGATTCAAACTGTAACAAGGTCTTATTACTTTGTTTAATGAATACACCAGGTTATCGACTGCGTGTAAACCAAGGTTTTAATACTTTGTTAACAATTACACCAATTACCCTTGAATGTAATCCACCCCTGTTTTAACTAGTCCATTAACTATTAATCCAGTCCCGTGTCCGGTAAAATGAACAATTATTGGTATTTATAGATATCCTGCCCACCGTACCCGATTAAGCGTATGTGGTTATTTACAGATACGTCAAATTATAACCTTTATATTAAATTAACGAGGTATCGTTAAGTTAATATAAAACCCATTAATAGCCCATAGTCTAATTTCCACAAGTGTCGTTCTTTTGTCCAAACCCCAATTATGGTACAAAGCCCAATTACCCAATTTTAATATTTAGCCCAATATCACGATTACTTCAGCTTAAATAAGCATAATAATAACTTAGCTATGAGACATTAATTTAAAAAGGTTGAACATAACTTACAATGATTAAAAATAGCGTAGCATTACACGGACAGAATTTTGACTTACACCCTTACAACATTCGCTAAAATACCCTTATTATTAAAATTAAAATTATAATTATAATTATAATTAACATATATATATATATATACGTTGATAGATAGGAAGAGAAAAAGATGTGTTTTTGATCAACCAAAACTACGAATTTATAGGACCTGACCCTCAAAATGGGGCCATGCGATCGCATGGATTTTACTCTTCCAGGCCATGCGATCGCATGGCCAGCTGGGAGAGCTCACATGTCTTTGTTTGCATCTTGCCGACGGTTTATAAATATATATATAATATATAAATAATTTTAAGAATTATTTAAATACTATATTATATTTATGTTCATAGTTGACTTGTAATTTTTAGTCCGTTGCATCGAGCGTTGAGAGTTGACTCTGGTCCCGGTTCCAGATTTTTGAACGTCCTTGCGTACAATTTAATATCTTGTACTTTGCGTTTTGCGTCTTGTACTCTTGTAATTTCGAGACGTTTCTCATCAATAATTTGAACCACTTTGATTGTACTTTGTATTTTTTAACTTTTTGGTCGTTTGCGTCTTCAATTCGTCGAATTTGTCTTTTGTCTTCACCTTTTATTATTTAAACGAATATCACTTGTAAATAGAACAATTGCAACTAAAAGCTTGTCTTTCTTGAGGGATAATGCTATGAAATATATGTTCGTTTTTAGCATTATCAAATATTCCCACACTTGAGCGTTGCTTGTCCTCAAGCAATATAGTCTTGAAATAAAAACACTAGAATCACTTCTTTATTCTTCACACTTTGTACATCAGTGATTTCTATACGGCGGTATAAACAATGATAGTAACGTTATGGTTTACAGTCTCACATGACTATGAAAATTTAGATCCTTTAGGAAATTGGATCTTTATGAAAACATTTGATCTTTTGAAAATTCAATCTAGCTTTTACCCCAGATAAGTTTTCCGGAATAACCCTTCACCGGTGTTTGCAAAAATCTTTTTGTGGGTTTGTTGGGTTTCAGATTTGAAAATTTTAGCTCAAAACTTGCGGTTTTGTGTCACCCACTTGCTAACCTTGTATTGGGAAAGCAACACGTCCAGTTTACTTGCTCTGTATAGGTAAACTACCGTCCAGTTGTAAAGGAAAGCGTTGAACAAGCAACTGTTAAGGCAATGTCCCCTGACATGCTTTTAATTATGGTTTATAACGTGTCGAATGCAATTACTATTCTTTGTAGGAGCAATAGTAAAGATCACCCTATAATTTTTCGGTCTGGCACAAGGTCCTGTCTTCGACCATGCTATGCAACCACCGTTCTTACGGTTGACACCCGAATTGGTTCAGGTGACCTAATGAATTTCGGTGAATTCTTAGGATTTTACGTTCAATGGTAATGAACGCATTGAAAATAGGTTTTCAGAAAATATATCGGTTTGTAATTTTGATCAAAATATTTTCTCGTTCAAGCTCGAGTTTAGATATCATTGAATTCCATGAGTTTGTAATTCTCAATCTTTAAAGTCAATCTCTAGGATTGAGTAATATCAAGCTTAAAAGCTGATTTTTGATCTTTAAGGAGATTATCCTTTCTGGGGATCTGATTCATTAGTCTTATCAAGCTAATTTGCACGGTGCCCTCCCCATTTTACGAGACAGATCCTCTCATTGTTAGGATAAGTCTGACCATTTGGCGACCCTGTTTGATGCTGAGGTCCGTGGATTTCCTGCTGATTTTAGAGAATACTTTTCAAGGTTTTTCATAGACTCTACAACTGGTCTGGACGACAACTTCCTGACCTAAATCAAGAAACGCGTGTCTTTTTCGGAAGACTTTACTTCCTTTTAATGATGGAATTGATTCATCGTGTAGATCCATCTTTCTTTCAAATATATTACAGTTTTCCGGGTAAAACAGTTAATTTTGTCCAAAACAAAAGTATCTTCAATTATTTGTACAAAAATATGTGATATATGTTCAAAATAACTTGGTAAATTTTTCCCACACTTGGCTTTTATTTTCCTTTCTTTGCCTTTTATTGTCCTTTATTCCATTTTAAATGAATTCTAACATTTTGGGTTGTTTCTCAATTTATGTCCTTTCCGAGGTAACAATAATTTCGGTGTTAATACCTAGTTTTATCGCTCATAAATATGTATAAACATGATTTTGAGTTCATTTAATTGAAAATTTTGAAAAATTTTACTAGAATTGGGTAGTCAGTATATAAGACTAGGGATGTTCTTTATTATCAGAGAGCACAAGATTCTAATACAGCTACTGCGTTACTAGTATTTTTAATGGTAACCAAGTGTATAAGTTAAAATTTTAAAAATTCGAAAGAATTTAACCCCTTCCCACACTTAAGATCTTGCAATGCCCTCATTTGCAAGAAATCAGTAACAATTTAAATTATTGAGGGCGATTAGCGTAGAAAAATGATTAAATTTTACCAAAGTTTCCAAACATATTGGCGTTTGTTTGTTGAATGATAAATGGTGCACATCATTTGTTCATTCCGTCTTGTTGTTACATCACATTTGTTTTTCATTTTGTCTTCAAAATCAGTAGCTTTTGCTGAACTTAATGTCAGTCTTTGAAAATGCGTTGTTTTACCCTGTTGTGTACATGAAATAAAATACATACAATACAAATATAAACATGCATGGTAATTTGAAATGGGACTTAAAATCCCACTTTCAAATCAAATATGAAATATTAGTACAACAAATAAAAATATTAAACATTACAATAAAAGTATCAAAATATAATGTGTTTAAACATAAATAAATAAAAATAATAAAAAGATAAAAATCACAGAAATCACCAACAGGAACTATATCAATCTGGATAGGGGTTCCAGTTCATGTCATCGGTCGGGTTCCATGGTTGGTGATAGGTGTACTGGTAGGCCTGGTTAGGGTCGTAGAGAGTATATGGTGGTCTCATCTCTGGCTGATGTGGAGGATAGTAAGCAGGTCGGGTCAGTACGTAGTGATCCTGAGGTGATAGCCGACTCATGATCTGACGCTGGTGATAGTCCCATCTATCATGCTGTCGTTGCCTGGAATGCTCGTACTCATTCCGGGCTTGCCACTGCTCGTACCGTTTATGTCTCTCCTCATTTGTCATATCTACCTCATCTACACGCTGGTAGACGTCAGTCATAGCCTCCCTAATAACATCCCTAATGTCATTTGCTTCCTCCATTTCCTCATCTGAACCTCTCTCTACCTGAGGATGATTATAAACATAGGGTATTGCCTGATTGCGTCTTCTTTTTAATACCTTTGCACCCTGATAGACCCTCAATCCTAAAGGCTCAACCTGTTCCCTACATACCATAAGTGGACCCCTTGATCCCTATCTACACCCAAATACTCTCCAATGAGAGTAACAAAAATACCTCCTCCTATTATTCCCCCTTCCTGTATTCCTTCCAACATCTTAGACAAATAAAAACTGTAGTGACCCGAACTTTTCCATGTTTATATATATTAATTGAGATTGATATTTACATGATTCAATGTTTCCAACATGTTAAGCAATCAAACTTGTTAAGACTTGATTAATTGAAATATGTTTCATATAGACAATTGACCACCCAAGTTGACCGGTGATTCACGAACGTTAAAACTTGTAAAAACTATATGATGACATATATATGGATATATATATATATATAGTTAACATGATACTATGATAAGTAAACATATCATTAAGTATATTAACAATGAACTACATATGTAAAAACAAGACTACTAACTTAATGATTTTTAAACGAGACATATATGTAACGATTATCGTTGTAAAGACATTTAATGCATATATATCATATTAAGAGATATTCATACATGATAATATCATGATAATATAATAATTTAAAATCTCATTTGATATTATAAACATTGGGTTAACAACATTTAACAAGATCGTTAACCTAAAGGTTTCAAAACAACACTTACATGTAACGACTAACGATGACTTAACGACTCAGTTAAAATGTATATACATGTAGTGTTTTAATATGTTTTTATACACTTTTTAAAGACTTCAATACACTTATCAAAATACTTCTACTTAACAAAAATGCTTACAATTACATCCTCGTTCAGTTTCATCAACAATTCTACTCGTATGCACCCGTATTCGTACTCGTACAATACATAGCTTTTAGATGTATGTACTATTGGTATATACACTCCAATGATCAGCTATTAGCAGCCCATGTGAGTCTCTTAACACATGTGGGAACCATCATTTGGCAACTAGCATGAAATATCTCATAAAATTACAAAAATATGAGTAATCATTCATGACTTATTTACATGAAAACAAAATTACATATCCTTTATATCTAATCCATACACCAACGACCAAAAACACCTACAAACACTTTCATTCTTCAATTTTCTTCATCTAATTGATCTCTCTCAAGTTCTATCTTCAAGTTCTAAGTGTTCTTCATATATTCTACAAGTTCTAGTTACATAAAATCAAGAATACTTTCAAGTTTGCTAGCTCACTTCCAATCTTGTAAGGTGATCATCCAACCTCAAGAAATCTTTGTTTCTTACAGTAGGTTATCATCCTAATATAAGGTAATAATCATATTCAAACTTTGGTTCAATTTCTATAACTATAACAATCTTATTTCAAGTGATGATCTTACTTGAACTTGTTTTCGTGTCATGATTCTGCTTCAAGAACTTTGAGCCATCCAAGGATCCGTTGAAGCTAGATCAATTTTTCTCTTTTCCAGTATGTTTATCCAAGGTACTTAAGGTAGTAATGATGTTCATAACATCATTCGATTCATACATATAAAGCTCTCTTATTCGAAGATTTAAACTTGTAATCACTAGCACATAGTTTAGTTAATTCTAAACTTGTTCGCAAACAAAAGTTAATCCTTCTAACTTGACTTTTAAAATCAACTAAACACATGTTCTATATCTATATGATATGCTAACTTAATGATTTAAAACCTGGAAACACGAAAAACACCGTAAAACCGGATTTACGCCGTCGAAGTAACACCGCGGGCTGTTTTGGGTTAGTTAATTAAAAACTATGATAAACTTTGATTTAAAAGTTGTTATTCTGAGAAAATGATTTTTATTATGAACATGAAACTATATCCAAAAAATATGGTTTAACTCAAAGTGGAAGTATGTTTTCTAAAATAGTCATCTAGACGTCGTTCTTTCGACTGAAATGACTACCTTTACAAAAACGACTTGTAACTTATTTTTCCGACTATTAACCTATACTTTTTATGTTTAGATTCATAAAATAGAGTTCAATATGAAACCATAGCAATTTGATTCACTCAAAACGGATTTAAAATGAAGAAGTTATGGGTAAAACAAGATTGGATAATTTTTCTCATTTTAGCTACGTGAAAATTGGTAACAAATCTATTCCAACCATAACTTAATCAACTTGTATTGTATATTATGTAATCTTGAGATACCATAGACACGTATACAATGTTTCGACCTATCATGTCGACACATCTATATATATTTCGGAACAACCATAGACACTCTATATGTGAATGTTGGAGTTAGCTATACAGGGTTGAGGTTGATTCCAAAATATATATAGTTTGAGTTGTGATCAATACTGAGATACGTATACACTGGGTCGTGGATTGATTCAAGATAATATTTATCGATTTATTTCTGTACATCTAACTGTGGACAACTAGTTGTAGGTTACTAACGAGGACAGCTGACTTAATAAACTTAAAACATCAAAATATATTAAAAGTGTTGTAAATATATTTTGAACATACTTTGATATATATGTATATATTGTTATAGGTTCGTGAATCAACCAGTGGCCAAGTCTTACTTCCTGACGAAGTAAAAAATCTGTGAAAGTGAGTTATAGTCCCACTTTTAAAATCTAATATTTTTGGGATGAGAATACATGCAGGTTTATAAATGATTTACAAAATAGACACAAGTACGTGAAACTACATTCTATGGTTGAATTATCGAAATCGAATATGCCCCTTTTTATTAAGTCTGGTAATCTAAGAATTAGGGAACAGACACCCTAATTGACGCGAATCCTAAAGATAGATCTATTGGGTCTAACAAACCCCATCCAAAGTACCGGATGCTTTAGTACTTCAAAATTTATATCATATCCGAAGGGTGTCCCGGAATGATGGGGATATTCTTAAATATGCATCTTGTTAATGTCGGTTACCAGGTGTTCACCATATGAATGATTTTTATCTCTATGTATGGGATGTTTATTGAAATATGAAATCTTGTGGTCTATTATTATGATTTGATAATATATAGGTTAAACCTATAACTCACCAACATTTTTTGTTGACATTTTAAGCATGTTTATTCTCAGGTGATTATTAAGAGCTTCCGCTGTCGCATACTTAAATAAGGACGAGATTTGAAGTCCATGCTTGTATGATATTGTGTAAAAACTGCATTCAAGAAACTTTTTTTTTCGTTGTAACATATTTGTATTGTAAACCATTATGTAATGGTCGTGTGTAAACAGGATATTATAGATTATCATTATTTGATAATCTACGTAAATATTTTTAAACATTTATTGATGAAATAAAGGTTATGGTTTGTTTTAAAATGAATGCAGTCTTTCAAAAACGTCTCATATAGAGGTCAAAATCTCGCAACGAAATCAATTAATATGGAACGTTTTTAATCAATAAGAACAGGACATTTCAAAAACCAACACAGTAAGGGATATTAACAAAGCCTCTTGGATCTCGAATACACTTTAAGTAAAATAAATCATGTAAGGTCATTTTCTCCTTATTGTGACCTCTTTGTGTAATCGAGTTAGCCAAAAATCTATGAATTATACGAAGCTCGGCTTTGTTAATATGTAAGTAGGGGTGTTTTCCTCCCAGCGTAAAAACATTATAATCTGACATACGCCTCCAGACGGCGTTTGCGTCAAAATTCCTATCTACCCTTTCACCACGATAAATCAAATTCATACAATCGGGTAGTAGTAATTCACCAGGAGTATATATCTGCAAAGCCCTGGCCATGTCCAGCATGGACATCCTGTACATCCTACGGCCAAGTATAAATCTAAGAAAACTTTTATCATCTAATCTATCTACAGCTGCATTTAACGCTATAGTACTCAAAAGCTCAATGCACCATTCCTTATATACAGGTCTACGAATGGTGAATAAACGTTTCCAATCGTGAAAAGAAGAGCTACCATACCTTTGGATCAAATGATGTCTAACTGAATTAGCAAGTTGGACCCTTTCCAAAGGCTCCCAATCGATTACCCTTGGCACTTCTACATTTTTCGGTATCAGTTTGAATTTGTTACTTTGATATGTTGGGTAATCTCACCAGCTTCTATCGAATCTCATATTAGGATGCAACGTGTGTTCAGGAATCGTTGGGTATTCTACTGGCGGATGCATCGAAAATACTATAAGGCATCAACAAATTGTAGCGGATCATAATAAGGTACATGTTGATCAAGTTGATGTTGTTATTCCTGTTGTGGTTCTTGTTCGGGTTCTGGCTCGTATTGCAATTCTGGCTCAGGTTCCGGTTGTGGTTGTCTAGATGATGATGATGCACCTCCAGTTTTAGTATATTTCTGCAAAACACATTAAACACAAAATTTGTGCATCCAAATATGCATTAGTGTTAGCAAAATAACAACTTAAAACAATCACAATGACATGTTTACTCTATACTAAACTTATGCTCATTTTCATATTTTTATCAAAATCTAAACTTTTTCAAATAAGCATATATGAAAATGTATACAAAGTTCATAAGTATTTAACTTAAATAACATGTCAAAATAGTCATTACTAGCAATTAAACAAGTCTCAAATGGCAATTATATCAAATTAATCAAGTTCATGAATTTTAGACTTAAAAAGTCCACTTTAATTCTCAAAAATCATGTTTAGTATCAAAGTTTGGATCATTTAGCTACCTAAACATGTTACACTACTTAATTTAGCAATAATTCATGACAAAAATCGGCCATAACCTGTTTATATCAAAAAGTCCCAAATTGCTCAAGAACACAAACCCTAGATTCCTAAAATTTTTTAAGTTTTTGGCTTCAAATCGTGTTAAATAGCATCAATCTAGGTTATACATGCATAATATACTAACAATTTAACTCTAATTACACTAGAAATTAACATAATCAAATTAGGTAAAATATTGATGAATATCACAAAAACTAGAAAATTTAAGAGTTTAGGGGTGTAATTTTTACCTTCTTGTTGAAAAATCCGAACCTAGGCATGATTAGAGCAAGAAATTTGACGAATTACTGTGAAAATTTGCGAATTTTAGAGAGGTTTTTGGGTTATTTTCGTGTGTTTGTGTGTGTGTGTTGTGGTGAAGACAGACTCGCTGAGAGTTTTAATCCTGGCCAGATTTTCAGCTCCATGCGATCGCATGGCTCTGAAGGCCAAAACCCATGCGATCGCATGGGGTTCGGGTACTGTTGTTTATTTATTTTTATTGTTTTTTTAAAAAAAACCTTATACTTTTTAAAACAAATAATTAATTAAAAATTAAAATTTTGTTTCTTTTTAGGATGAGGGCGTTTCGGATCGTTGTCCTAGTCCGTCCTTAGACAAAATTTTTAAAATTTGTCATTTTTAAGCGCAGTTTTAAAAGCAAAGATTTTCGGTTTTTTTTTTTTTTTTTTGCATACTTTAATTAAATAACATTAAAAATAATGATAATAAAAGTTCTCGTCCCTCCCTCGGATAAAGCAATTTCGGTTCAACGACCTAGTTTTCAACTTACGACGAATTTTAAAAATCATATTTTTAACTTAGTGAAATAAAGTAAATTTTTGTTTTTAAATTCACACCAAACTTTAATTTAAAATGCATAAAATTAAAAATTCATATAAATATCATTTTTATACATACAAACTTATATTAAAAATATTAATTTTTTAAATATTTACAAACTTAATTATATTGATTTTAAAAAGTTTACAATATTAATTTAATATTTATATATTAATTTTTAAAACATGGTAAAAATTAAAAATCTTTTTGGTCTTTTATCCCACTTTAATCAATCAAATATTATCAAAAATATACGCCCCTCTTTTCGGTAAAGTAATTTCGGTTCAACGACCTAGTTTTACTCCTGACGAATTTCTGAAATATTTTGGGTTGATTGATTAAAGATATTTATATCTTAAGAATAAACGGTAAATTTCGCAGTGATATAATAAATTTTTGCATGATATCAATAATTTCGGTTACGCATACCTAATTTTATTGAATACCAATTTAATACTTTATAGCGAACGATTTAGCGTTTATTATCAAAAGGTTAAAAGCAATAAAAATAAAAATAAAAACTGTACATACTTACCTATGAGAAAGAATTCTCAGAGACCTGCTTTAACCGACTCATAGGAGAGTCGTGTGATTTGGTTCTCCATAGCTACGTAAGCATAACCTCGAATCTTCAATATCTTTTCTTCTAAACATATAAACGGTCCTTCTCTGCATAAAGTAATAAATTCGGTGTTTGAATATGTTTGATTATTTGAACATTTACCTTCATGTGACCATTTTCCGCATTTATAACATCTTTCAAGGTGTCGTGCTCTTCTTTTTGTTGCGGATTTTGATTTTCCTTTACCAAAATGTATCTTATGATGATCTTTTCTGAGTTCTTTTCTTACTCCGTCCATTTTGCCTCTTATGAATGATACCAGTTCACTCGGAAGTGTGTCATTATTACGTTTAGTAATCATAGCATGTAGCATTAGACCATGGTTCAGATCAAAGGAATTTTTCATCTCGTAAAACCTAAAAAAAATAAAAATTCAGAATGGGGGGAGAAGACTAGTTCTTTAGGTTCTGCTACGGAAAGACCATACGTATTCCATTCTTGAGAACTACATGAAAACAGAATATCTAACTCTAACAGCAATACATATTACCCTAAAAAGATTCGAACCTTCCCACACTTAGTTAGCTGTGGTGTCGAAATTGTGATTAACTTCATTTTCAATTGGACTATCAACAACTTGTATATCTTTGACTTTTACTTTAAGCTAATTGTTGATTTCCTCTGTAACTTTCACAAATTCAACTAACATTGCCTTTTCTTTTGGCGATAAATTGGATACTAATCAGTTACGTAACTTAAAATTTCCCTTAATCCTAGCATCGTGAATCCGTTTATAAAGTTTCTTCGTTGAACTGTTAAAAACGGGTTCATCTAATTTCGTATCATCAACGGGTTCTTTGTGATCGGATCATCATTAAATGTTTCTTCATCTTCCCCACACTTATGTGTTTTTATTGGTCTAACAGTTTTGGTTGGTGGAGATCTAAACATTCGGTTCACAAAGGTGATCGATTTATCACCATCCCTAAGTGTCATTCTACCTTCTCTTACATCAATGAATGCTTCGGTGGTTGCTAAAAATGGGCGACCTAAAATTAGAGGAATATCAAGGTTTTCCTCCATATTAATAACTATGAAGTTAGCAACAAAGGTCAAACTTCACACGTTAACAAGTAAATTATTTGCTATTCCAACCGGGTGTTTAATGGTTAGGTCAAATGATTGAACACCTATTTTGGTTGGTTTTAATTTACCCATACCTAATCTTTTGTATAAGGAAAGAGGCATAATATTTGCACTTGCTCCTAAATCTGCGAGTCCATTATATATAGCACCATCATTAAGCAAGCAAGAAATGATAAATTCGCCCGGGTCTCCTGCTTTAGTAAGTCGAGTTGGTTTGTAAACCTTTTTCGGGTGTTCTTTTCTTGGTTCTTTCACTTCTATTTGAACTTCTTTTTCTTCATTTCTTTGAATGGGAGGTTTGTATAAGAATTCTTCTTCATTACTCCAATTTGAATCCTCCCTATTTTCCAAATTTGATTTTTCATATGTTGTTGATAACATATTTATGTTTTCATTTTGAGGGTTTTCTTATGATTGACTTCATTGTCAACTTCCATCGAACCATGTATGTAATGTTTAACTCTGTGACCATTAACCTTAAATTCAATCCCATTTAAATTTATTAATTCTACTGTTCCGTACGAGAAAACTCTTTTGACTATGAATGGTCCAGACCATCTTGATTTCAATTTTCCAGGAAATAGCTTGAATCGTGAATTGAAAAGAAGAACTCTGTCTCCTTCCTTAAATTCTTTTGAACTTCTGATTCTTTTATCATGCCATTTCTTCGTTCTTTCCTTATAGATTAAGGAATTTTCATATCCTTCATGTCTTAATTCTTCTAATTCGTTTAATTGACTTAACCGTAGACGTCCGGCTTCATGTAAATCAAGATTACATGTCTTCAAAGCCCAAAATGCTTTGTGTTCAATTTCTACTGGAAGGTGACATGTTTTTCCGTAAACGAGTCTAAAAGGTGTGGTTCCAATTGGAGTTTTGTAGGCTGTTCTAAAAGCCCAAAGTGCATCCTCCAATTTCATGGACCATTCCTTCGGATTTGATCCTACGATTTTCTCTAGAATATGTTTTAAAGCTCGGTTGGTATTTTTAACTTGTCCACTTGTTTGTGGATGATAAGCGGTTGAGATTTTATGAGTTACTCCATATCTTTTGAGAACTTTCTCAAGTTGATTGTTACAAAAATGAGTACCCCGATCACTTATTAAAGCTTTCGGTGTTCCGAACCTTGCAAAAAGACGTTTTAAAGAGTTGACTACAACTCGTACATCGTTAGCTGGGAGATCTTGTGCTTCCGCCCATTTAGATACATAATCAATGGCAACGAGAATGTAGAGATTATTATGAGATTTTGGAAATGGACCCATAAAGTCAATACCCTAAATGTCAAATACTTCACATACTTGAATGACATTTTGTGTCATTTCATCACGTTGACTTATTTTTCCGGCCCTTTGACAAGCATCACAGGATTTACAAAGAAGGTGTGCGTCTTTGAAAATTGTAGGCCAATAGAATCCAGCATCGTAAACTTTTCTTGCTGTGAGTTGAGGCCCATAATGCCCTCCTGTTGGTCCTGTGTGACAATGGTTTAAGATTTGACTAGCTTCATCTCTGAATACACATCGGCGTATTATTCCATCGGGACAACTTTTTAACAAATGTGGATCTTCCCAGAAATAGTGCTTTATATCACTAAAGAATTTCTTTCGTTTTTGGTATGACAATCCTTTTTCAAGGAATCCACATACTAAATAGTTTACATAGTCTGCAAACCATAGAATTTCACTATAATCTATCTTCAATAGATATTCATCAGGGAAGTTATCTTGTATGGCTGATTCATTTAGAACTTATAATTCGGAATTTTCAAGACGAGAAAGATGATCAGCGGCGAGATTTTCTGCTCCCTTTTTATCTCGGATTTCAATATCGAACTCTTGTAAGAGTAAGATCCAACGGATTAATCGTGGTTTGGCATCTTGTTTCGAAAATAGGTATCTAAGAGCAGAATGGTCAGTATTCACCACCGTTTTAGCTAGAACGAGATATGAACAAAATTTGTCAAAAGCAAAGACAATAGCAAGGAGTTCTTTTTCAGTAGTTGTGTAATTTGTTTGTGCTCCTTGTAACGTCTTACTAGCGTAATAAATAGGTTGAAATCGTTTTTCAATCCTTTATCCTAAAACGGCTCCCATTGCAAAATCACTTGCATCGCACATTAGTTCAAACGGTAAATTCCAATTTGGAGTTATCATGATTGGCGCATTAGTGAGTATTTCTTTAAGAATATTAAAAGATTTGATGCATTCATCTGAAAAGATGAATGGAGCATCCTTTTCTAGGAGTTTATTCATAGGAGTGGCAATTTTAGAAAAATCTTTTATGAAACGTCGGTAAAAACCGGCATGCCCTAGAAAACTCCTAACTCCTCTAACATTGGTAGGATGTGGAAATTTAGCAATTACATCTACTTTAGCTCTATCCACTTCAATTCCTTCCTTTGAAATTTTATGACCAAGAACGATGCCTTCTTTAACCATGAAATGGCATTTCTCCCAATTAAGTACTAGATTTGATTGTTCGCATCTAATAAGCATTCGTTCAAGATTAACTAGACATGAAAAGTCATCCATGAAAACTTCCATGCATTCTTCTATCATGTCGTAAAAAATCGCCACCATGCACCTTTGAAAGGTTGCAGGGGCGTTGCAAAGTTCAAATGGCATGCCTTTGTAAGCAAAAGTACCATAAGGGCACGTGAACGTGGTTTTCTCTTGATGCTCGGGTGCTATCGGGATTTGAAAATATTCGGAAAAACCATCAAGAAAACAATAGTAACTATTTTCGGCTAATCTTTCCAACATTTGATCAATGAAAGGTAAGGGAAAGTGATCTTTTCAGGTGGCGTCATTTAATTTTCTATAATCAATACAAACACGCCATCCTGTTACAGTCCTAGTAGGAATAAGCTCATTTTTTTCATTTGTAATGACAGTCATGCCACCCTTCTTAGGTACGCATTGAACTGGGCTTACCCATGGACTATCAGAGATTGGATAAATTAAACCTGCATCTAGCAGTTTAATAATTTCTTTTTTAATAACATCTTGCATATTAGGATTTAGTCTTCTTTGGCGTTGCACATACGTTTTATGACCTTCTTCCATAAGGATTTTATGTGTGCAATACGAAGGACTTATTCCTTTAATGTCATGAATCTTCCATGCAATAACTGGTTTATGAGCTTTTAGCACAGTAATGAGTTAAGATTTTTCATTTTCAGTAAGAGAAGACGATATTATTACAGGTAATTCAGATTCACCATGTAAATAAGCATATTCCAAATGGTTTGGAAGTGGCTTTAACTCTAATGTCGGTGGTTCTTCTATCTATGATTTATATCGATATCTGTCTTCTTCTTTTAGCATTTGAATTTCTTCTGTTGTTGGTTCATATCCATTAGCCATAAGTGTAGCTAACATTTCAGTTTCATCAATTGATTCAGTTCCTTCTCCTAAAGAACATTCTCCTGTTCCTTTTAATTCTGGAAATTCTTCTAACAATTCTGCATGTGAATCTATAGTTTGAATATAATAACAAGTATCATCTGTAGATTGCGGTTGTTGCATGGCTCTATCAACAGAAAAGGTAACACTCTCGTCCTCTATACTTAGGGTCAGTTTCTTACCGAACACGTCTATTATTGCTTTGGCCGTGTTTAAGAATGGTCTTCCTAATATGAGAGGAACTCGAGAATCTTCTTCCATGTCCAGAATAACAAAATCTACTGGAAATACTAAAGTACCAACTTTAACTAGCATGTATTTCATTATTCCTCTAGGATATTTTACTGATCAATCGGCTAGTTGTATGGTTATTCGTGTTGGTTTCAATTCTCCAAGGTCTAGTTTAGCGTATAGTGAATACGGCATTAAATTTATACTAGCACCTAAATCTGCCAATGCTTCTATTGAACTAAGACTACCCAGAAAACATGGAATTGTGAAACTTCCTGGATCTGATAATTTTTCTGGTATCTTATTCAATAGTACTGCAGAGCAATTAGCATTCATTGTAACAGCCGAGAGTTCTTCTATTTTCTTTCTATCTGTGATTAGATCTTTCAAGAATTTAGCATATCTAGGCATTCCTGAAATCACATCAATAAAAGGAAGATTAACATTTATTTGTTTAAACATATCCAAGAATTTGGATTGCTCGGCTTCAAGTCTCTCTTTTCTCATTTTACTCGGGTAAGGAAGTGGTGGCTGGTATGGTTTAACATAAGGTTTAGCCTTAATTGTGTTATCTTCATTAACCTTTTCAACTACCGGTTCTGTTTCCTTATCTTGTTCAGATTGTGGTTCTTGTGGAATAGGAATAGCTTCATCAGAAATTACAGGCATTTCAGGTGGTTTAAGTGTAATACCACTTCTTGTGGTAATGGCTTTAGCTGTTTCATTCCGGGGGTTAGCATTTGTATCACTAGGTTGACTTCCCAATTTTCTTTCACCTATCAACCTTGCTAGGTTACTTACTTCTTGTTCCAAATTTTTAATAGAAGCTTATTGATTTCTAAATGCTTGAGCATTTTGTTCATTCGTTTGTTTCTGAGATGTGAAAAACTGCGTTTGAGATTCAACTAGCTTCGACATCATATCTTCTAAATTTGGCTTTTTATCATCGGTTTGTGGTGATTTGTTTTGAAAATTAGGTCTTTGCTGATTATAAGTATTGTTGGATACTTGTTGATTGTTAGGACCTTGTTGGTTGTTGTATGGAACATTTCAGCTATAGTTCTGGTTTTGATTGTAGATTGGTCTTGGCGGTTGATAATTATTCTGATAATTATTTCCAGGCCTTTGGTTTATGTATGAAACATTCTCTCTTTGTTCCATTGTTAGTTCAATACTGAGACAATCTTTTGTCAAATGTGGTCCTCCACACTGCTCACAACTAATTCGTATTGAGTGGATATCTTTAGTCATCTTTTCCATTCGTCTCTCAACAACATCTATCTTTGCGGAAATGGAATCAAAGTCATGGCTAGAATCGGCTCTAGCTGCTTTAGATGATCTAACGATATCTTTTTCTGGATGCCACTCATGTGAGTGGAAGAAGTGTTATCAATAATTTTGTAAGCGTCAGTTGTGGTTTTCTTCATAATAGAACCACCAGCTACTATATCTATGTCTTTTCTTGTAGTGATGTCGCATCCTTGGTAGAATATTTGTACTATTTGACAAGTGTCTAACCCATGTTGCGGACATCCTCTCAACAATTTTCCAAATCTTGTCCATGCCTCATATAGAGTTTCATTTGGCTTTTGTGTGAATGTAACAATTTCTCCTTGAAATCTCACGGCTTTAGATGCCGGAAAGAATTGTTTAAGAAATTTTTCAACTAAAACGTCCCATGTATCAATCGTCCCTTCAGGTAACGATTCTAACCAATCTTTGGCTTCTCCCTTTAAAGTCCAGGGAAATAACATGAGATATATCTGTTCATCCTCAACTTCTCTGATTTTAAATAGAGTACAGATCCTATTAAAAGTACGAAGATGTTCGTTTGAATCTTCCTTCAGCGCACCACTAAATTGGCATTGATTATTTACCATGTTTAGGATTTGTCCTTTGATTTCATAATCTGGCGCATTAATGTCAGGTTGAGTAATTGCATGACCTTGGCTAGTGCATTTTGCTCTCATCCGGTCTTCCATACTTAGAGGTTCCAGATTTTTCATGATTGAATTTGTTGAATCTGAATCACTAAGGGATTCTGATTTAATGGGTTGTTCCTCAACAATCTCTGTTTGAATAATTGGTGGTTCCGGAGGAAAGATTAATGGTTCAGGATCTCTGAACTGTCCCAGAATATCCTCCGGGTTCTCAATTGTGAGGTCGGGTTCAAAAAATGGATTATCAGAAATTTGAATTGGAGTACTTGGTCGACTTGATGACGATTCTAAAGAAAAATCAACGGCAACAATATTGGCTAGATGTCTTGATCGAGTTATAGGTGGTGAACGTACAAAAGGTGGTGAACGTTTTGCTCGGTGCATTCACTGAATATCCTATTAGTTATAAAAGATAAAAATTATATAAGTTATCAAATTAATAGACTTTTCTGATTTTGCCCACGTTTCGAATAGCCAATAGATGCAGCAGTGAGCCAGAACCCTTTAAATCGGAAGCTCACAACTCAACCACTAACAAATCCAACTATTAATACGAACCAGAAAATTTTGGATTTCTATCAATTTAACCACTTAAAATAATTTTTCGTTGAAGTTTAAAGAAATTTTAAAGAAGAAATAGAAAATTCTATGTCCTAAAAACTAGAGTGGCGAAAAATAAGAAAGAAAAAGAGCGCGTCGAAAAACGTCGAAAAATAAAAGGTCGAAAAATAATAAAAAGAACGTAGCGCGTCGAAACTTAAAAGTCTAAAAACTAAGAATTAAAAGTTGCGTCTAAAGGTATTAAAGCTTAAAAGAAATACTATCTCCAAAACGGCAATAACTTAAAAAGGTACTAAAATATTAAAATGGCGTCGCAAAATTCTAAAGCAACTAAATCTTAGTCTAAAGAAAAAGCATTTAAGGGATTTTACGGCAAAGCCTAAGAATCTAGAAATAAAAATAAATATGGCAAAATACTAAGTTTAAAACTAAGTACGAACAAAAAATACAAATATTACGCTAAAACAAATAAAAAAGATACAAAATATAAAAATAAACTTAAAGTTGTAAAAAGTACAATTTTTATAAAAATATTATTTTTATATTATTTATTTTATAAAAGTATTAATTTTTATATATTAATAAAACTAATTAAACTAAATAATAAAAATTAATTAAAAACTAAAACAAATTATTATTAAATATAACCCTAATTAGGGTTTAATAATAATAATTATTAATAATTTAAACCCTAAACTGGTCGGCTGAGGTTTCAGGCGGGTCAAATCAAGCCATTCGATCGCATGGTCTTCGCGTTATAAATCCATGCGGTCGCATGGAGTAGAGTTTCGGGCCAGAAATTGGGCTGCTACAGTACCGGGCCCGAATTCAGCTTATTATATATTTTTTTCTCTGTTTTTAGATTATAAAATATAAATATAACTTAAATAAAAATTTAATTTTAAAAACTAAAATAAAAATACTTTTTAACTTTATATATATTTAACAACTCTTAAAAACAAATATATAGATTTTTTTTTATACCGTTGCGCTTTCGGCGTTTTAGTGTCCCCGGCAGCGGCGCCAAAAATACTTGATGTGCGTAGAGGTGTATACAAAATAGTTATATTTTTACAAGGAAATACTATTAAATACGATACAATTTTACACAAGTGATTTATTTATTTATAGAGTGGATATACCTAAACCTTGCTACAACACTTATAGGCAGTGTACCTAATCGTACAGTAGTGTAGTTTTTAGTAAGTCCGGTTCGTCCACAGGGAACTCGCCAAGTTTAACGCTATATTTTTTTTAAAACTCTATTTGTAAATATATAAATATATAAGTAGTATTATTATTATAAAAGGGGGTTTTTACCGTTTAATGACCGGTTTGTCGATTTTAAAACTTAAGTCGCAGTTAAAACCTAATGTAAAATATTAAATATATAAAAGACTTAATTTAAAGCGTAAAGTAAATAACAATAATGAAATTGCGATAAATAAAAGTGCGATAAATAAAATTGCGATAAAATAAAAGTGCGATAATTAAAAGTGCAATTAAATAAAATGATAGTAAATAAAAGTGCGATAATTAAAAAGTACGATAATTAAAATGACAATAAATTGAATTGCGATAATTAAAAGTGCAATTAAATATGAAATAAAGGAAATTAAATATGAAATAAAGCAATTATGCTTATTTAAACTTCCGTAATCATGATGTTTGACGTGTTGATTTTAGTTTATTACCATGGGTTAATTGTTCTTTGTCCTGGATTATTCGATATGTCTATACAGATTTGTCCATAATAGTCCATCAGTCATAATCATAAAGTGCGGAAGTCTTCGTCAAATTATTCTTATTCCCGAAGTCATATATTCTAACTAATTGGGGATTCAAACTGTAACAAGGTCTTATTACTTTGTTTAATGAATACACCAGGTTATCGACTGCGTGTAAACCAAGATTTTAATACTTTGTTAACAATTACACCAATTACCCTTAAATGTAATCCACCCCTGTTTTAACTAGTCCATTAACTAATAATCAAGTCCCGTGTCCGGTAAAATGAACAATTATTGGTATTTATAGATATCCTGCCCACCGTACCCGATTAAGCGTATGTGGTTATTTATAGATATGTCAAATTATAACCTTTATATTAAATTAACGAGGTATCGTTAAGTTAATATAAAACCCATTAATAGCCATCGTCTAATTTCCACAAGTGTCGTTCTTTTGTCCAAACCCCAATTATGGTACAAAGCCCAATTACCCAATTTTAATATTTAGCCCAATATCACGATTACTTCGGCTTAAATAAGCATAATAATAACTTAGCTACGAGACATTAATTTAAAAAGGTTGAACATAACTTACAATGACTAATAATAGGGTAGCGTTACACGGACAGTTGCGAGACATTAATTCATTGTAAGTTATGTTCAACCTTTTTAAATTAATGTCTCGTAGCTAAGTTATTATTATGCTTATTTAAGCCGAAGTAATCGTGATGTTGGGCTAAATATTAAAATTGGGTAATTGGGCTTTGTACCATAATTGGAGTTTGGACAAAAGAACGACACTTGTAGAAATTAGACTATGGGCTATTAATGGGCTTTATATTTGTTTAATTAAATGATAGTTTGTTAATTTAATATAAAGATTTACAATTGGACGTACCTATAAATAACCATATACAATCGATCGGACACGATGGGCGGGATATTTATAAGTACTAATAATCGTTCATTTAACCGGACACGGGAATGGATTAATAGTCAATGGACTTATTAAAACAGGGGTGAATTATATACAAGGACACTTGGTGTAATTATAGTTTAAGTCCCCAATTAGTTGGAATATTTGACTTCGGATATAAGGATAATTTGACGAGGACACTCGCACTTTATATTTATGACTGATGGACTGTTATGGACAAAAACCAGACGAACATATTGAATAATCGAGGACAAAGGACAATTAACCCATTGGAATAAACTAAAATCAACACGTCAAACATCATGATTACGGAAGTTTAAATAAGCATAATTCCTTTATTTCATATTTAATTGCACTTTTAATTATCGTTTTTTTTAATTATCGCAATTTTATTTTATCGCACTTTTATTTATCGCAATTTCATTATCGTTATTTACTTTACGCTTTAAATTAAGTTATATTTATTTTTAATATTTTACATTAAGTTTTAACTGCGACTAAAGTTTTAAAATCGAAAAACTTGTCATTAAACGGTAAAAACCCCCTTTTATAATAATAATACTACCTATATAAATTTATATATTTACAAATATAGTTTTAAAAATATAGCGTTAAACTTGGCTAAGATCCCTGTGGAACGAACCGGACTTACTAAAAACTACGCTACTGTACGATTAGGTACACTGCCTATAACTGTTGTAGCAAGGTTTAGGTATATCCATTCTATAAATAAATATATCTTGTGTAAAATCGTATCGTATTTACTAGTATTTCCTTGTAAAAATTAATAGTATTTTGTACCCCTTCGCTTTAACATCAAGTATTTTGGGCGCCGCTGCCGGGGAAACTGCTTAAACGCCAGAAGCGAAACGCTATATATAAAAAAAAGATTTTTATTAAGTCTTAGTTTACTTTTGTAAAAATACGCTTTTGTAAAAATATGTTTTAATTTTTAAATATATACAAAAATATAAAAAGAAAAATAAAATATATATATTTTTAAGAATTGTTCAAAATATATAAATTATAAAATATTTCTATTTCTATTTTTAGTTTGTAAAAATATAAGTTTTTATTTAATTTATATAAATATTTTATATAAATATTAAAACAGAATATTTAAAAAAATAAAAAAATAAAAAAAACCAATCGGGCCACTACACTGTAGTAGCCCAATATCTGGCTCGAATTCGCAGACCATGCGATCGCATGGTAAAACAACTAACACCTCATGCGATCGCATGAGGTGAGTTGACAGGTCTGAACCCTTTAACTGTCGATTAGGGTTAGGATTATTTAATAATAATTATTAATTAATTAATTAATTAGTTAATTAGGGTTTAGTTTATTTTGTATTTTTAGTTTTAATTTTCTTTATTTAGTTTTATAAATATATAAAATGAATACTTTTATAAAATAAATAATATTAAAATAATATTTTTATAAAAATTGTACTTTTTACAACTTTAAGTTTATTTTTATATTTTGTATCTTTTTATTTGTTTTAGCGTAATGTTTGTATTTTTCGTTCGTATTTAGTTTTCAGTCATAGTTTTTGCCGTAGTTATTTTTATTTCTAGATTTTTAGGCTTAGCCGTAAAATCCCTTAAGTGCTTTTTCTTTAGACTAAGATTTAGGTGCTTTAGAATTTTGCGACGCCGTTTTATAAATTTTAGTACTTTTTAAGTTATTGCCGTTTTGGATATAGAATTCCTTTTAAGCTTTAATACCTTTAGACGCAAGTTTTTATATTTAGCTTTTAGACTTTTAAGTTTCGACGCTTTATTATCTTTTTATTATTTTTCGACGCTTATTTTCTTATTTTTATTTTTCGACGTTTTTCGACGCACTCTTTTTCTTTCTTATTTTTCGCCGCGCTAGTTTTTAGGACATAAAATTTTCTATTTCTTCTCTAAAATTTCAACGAAAAATTATTTTAAGCGGTTAAATTGATAGACATCCAAAATTTTCTGGTTCGTAGTAATAGTTGGATTTGTTAGTGGCGAGTTGTGGGCTTCCGATTTAAAGGGTCCTGGCTACCTGCTGCATCTATTGGCTATTCGAAACGTGGGCAAAATCAGAAAAGTCTATTAATTTGATAACTCATATAATTTTTATATTTTATAACTAATAGGATATTCAGTGAATGCACCGAGCAAAACGTTCACAACCTTTCATACGTTCACCACCTGTGACTCGATCAAGACATCTAGCCAATATTGTTGCCATTGATTTTTCTTTAGAATCGTCATCCAGTCGACCAAGTACTCCAATTCAAATTTCCGATAATCCATTTTTTGAACCCGACCTCACAATTGAGAATCTGGAGGATATTCAGGGACAATTCAGAGATCCTGAACCATTAATCTTTCCTCCGGAACCACCAATCATTCAAATAGAGATTGTCGAGGAACAACCCATTAAATCAGAATCCTCTAGTGATTCAGATTCAACAAATTCATTCATGGAAAATCTGGAACCTCTAAGTATGGAAGACCGAATGAGAGCTAAACGCACTGGCCAAGGTCACGCAATTACTCAACCTGACATTAATGCGCCAGATTATGAAATCAAAGGACAAATTCTACACATGGTAACTAATCAATGCCAATTTAGTGGTGCGCCGAAGGAAGATCCAAACGAACATCTTCGTACCTTTAATAGGATCTGTACTCTATTTAAAATAAGAGAAGTGGAGGATGAACAGATATGTCTCATGTTATTTTCCTGGACTTTAAAGGGAGAAGCCAAAGATTGGTTAGAATCGTTGCCTGAAGGGGCGATTGATACAAGGGACGTTTTAGTTGAAAATTTTCTTAAACAATTCTTTCCTTCATCTAAAGCCGTGAGACTTCAAGGAGAAATTGTTACGTTCACGCAAAAGCCAAATAAAACTTTATATGAGGCGTGGACAAGATTTGGAAAGTTGTTAAGAGGATGTCCGCAACATGGTTTAGACATTTATCAAATAGTACAAATATTCTACCAAGGATGCGACATCACTACAAGAAAAGACATCGATATAGCAGCTGGTGGTTCCATTATGAAGAAAACCGCAACTGAAGCTTACAAAATTATTGATAACACTGCTTCCCACTTACATGAGTGGCACCAAGAAAAATATATCGTTAGATCATCTAAAGCGGCTAGAGCCGATTCTAGCCATGACTTTGATTCCATTTCCGCAAAGATAGATGCTGTCGAGAGACGAATGGAAAAGATGACTAAAGATATTCACTCAATACGAATTAGTTGTGAGCAGTGTGGAGGACCACATTTGACAAAAGATTGTCTCAGTATTGAACTAACAATGGAACAAAGAGAGAATGTTTCATACATAAACCAAAGGCCTGGAAATAATTATCAGAATAATTATCAACAAAAAAGACCAATTTACAATTAAAACCAGAATTATAACCGAAATGTTCCATACAACAACCAACAAGGTCCTAGTAATCAACAAGTATCCAATAATACTTACAATCAGTAAAGACCTATTTTTCAAAACAAACCACCACAAACCGATGATAAAAAGCCAAATTTAGAAGATATGATGTCGAAGCTAGTTGAATCTCAAACACAGTTTTTCACATCTCAGAAACAAACGAATGAACAAAATGCTCAAGCATTTAGAAATCAACAAGCTTCTATTTAAAATTTGGAATAAGAAGTGAGCAACCTAGCAAGATTGATAGGTGAAAGAAAACCGGGGAGTCTACCTAGCGATACAAATGCTAACCCTCGGAATGAAACAGCTAAATCCATTACCACAAGAAGTGGTATTACACTTAAACCACCTGAAATACCTGTAATTTCTGATGACGCTATTCCTACTCCCCAAGAACCTCAACCTAATCAAGATAAGGAAACAGAACCGGTTGTTGAAAAGGTTATTGAAGATAACACAGTTAAGGCTAAACCTTATGTTAAACCATACCAACCACCACTTCCTTATCCGAGTAAAATGAGAAAAGAGAGACTTGAAGCCGAGCAATCCAAATTCTTAGATATGTTTAAACAAATAAATGTCAATCTTCCTTTCATTGATGTAATTTCAGGAATGCCTAGATATGCCAAATTCTTGAAAGATCTAATCACAAATAGAAAGAAAATGGAAGAACTTTCGGCTGTTACTATGAATGCTAATTGTTCTGCAGTGCTATTGAATAAGATACCAGAAAAATTATCTGATCGAGGAAGTTTCACAATTCCATGTTTTCTGGGTAGTCTTAGTTCAATAGAAGCATTGGCAGATTTAGGTGCTAGTATAAATTTAATGCCGTATTCACTATACGCTAAACTAGACCTTGGAGAATTGAAACCAACACGAATAAGCATACAACTAGCCGATCGATCAGTAAAATATCCTAGAGGGATAATGGAGAACATGCTAGTTAAAGTTGGTACTTTAGTATTTCCAGTAGATTTTGTTATTCTAGACATGGAAAAAGATTCTCGAGTTCCTCTCATATTAGGAAGACCATTCTTAAACACGGCGAAAGCAATAATAGACGTGTTCGGTAAGAAGTTGACCCTAAGTATAGAGGACGAGAGTGTTACCTTTTCAGTTGATAGAGCCATGCAACAACCGCAATCTGCAGATGATACATGTTATTACATTCAAACTATAGATTCACATGCAGAATTGTTAGAAGAATTTCTAGAATTGCAAGGAACAGGAGAATGTTCGTTAGGAGAAGGAACTGAACCAATTGATGAAACTGAAATGTTAGCTACACTTATGGCTAATGGATATGAACCAACAACATAAGAAATTCAAATGCTAAAAGAAGAAGACAGATATCGATATAAATCATCGATA
The DNA here is from genome assembly GCF_046630445.1 of Rutidosis leptorrhynchoides. NCBI lineage: Eukaryota > Viridiplantae > Streptophyta > Magnoliopsida > Asterales > Asteraceae > Rutidosis > Rutidosis leptorrhynchoides. The sequence continues at coordinate 104,853,169 of NC_092334.1, read as the reverse complement.
GAAGAACCACCGACCTTAGAATTAAAGCCACTTCCAAACCATTTGGAATATGCTTATTTACATGGTGAATCTGAATTACCTGTAATAATATCGTCTTCTCTTACTGAAAATGAAAAATCTCAACTCATAGCTGTGCTAAAAGCTCATAAACCAGCTATTGCATGGAAGATTCATGACATTAAAGGCATAAGTCCTTCATATTGCACACATAAAATCCTTATGGAAGAGGGTCATAAAACGTATGTGCAACGCCAAAGAAGACTAAATCCTAATATGCAAGATGTTGTTAAGAAAGAAATTATTAAACTGCTAGATGCAGATTTAATTTATCCAATTTTTAATAGTCCATGGGTAAGCCCAGTTCAATGCGTACCTAAGAAGGGTGGCATGACTGTCATCACAAATGAGAAAAATGAGCTTATTCCTACTAGGACTGTAACAGGATGGCATGTTTGTATTGATTATAGAAAATTAAATGACGCCACCAGAAAAGATCACTTTCCCTTACCTTTCATTGATCAAATGTTGGGAAGATTAGCCGGAAATAGTTACTATTGTTTTCTTGACGGTTTTTCCGGATACTTTCAAATTCCAATAGCACCCGAAGATCAAGAGAAAACCACATTCACGTGCCCTTATGGTACTTTTGCTTACAAACGCATGCCATTTGGACTTTGCAAAGCCCCTACAACCTTTCAAAGGTGCATGATGGCGATTTTTCACGATATGATAGAAGAATGCATGGAAGTTTTCATGGATGACTTTTCAGTTTTCGGTGATACATTTGAATCATGTCTAGTTAATCTTGAATGAATGCTTATTAGATGCGAACAATCAAATCTAGTTCTTAATTGGGAGAAATGCCATTTCATGGTTAAAGAAGGCATCGTTCTTGGTCATAAAATTTCAAAGGGAGGAATTGAAGTGGATAGAGCCAAAGTAGATATAATTGCTAAACTTTCACATCCCACCAATGTTAGAGGAGTTAGGAGTTTTCTAGGGCATGCCGGTTTTTACCGACGTTTCATAAAAGATTTTTCTAAAATTGCCACTCCTATGAATAAACTCCTAGAAAAAGATGCTCCATTCATCTTTTCAGATGAATGCATCAAATCTTTTAATATTCTTAAAGAAAAACTCACTAATGCGCCGATCATGATAACTCCAAATTGGAATCTACCATTTGAACTAATGTGCGATGCAAGTGATTTTGCAATGGGAGCCGTTTTAGGACAAATGATTGAAAAACGATTTCAACCTATTTAATATGCTAGTAAGACGTTACAAGGAGCACAAACGAACTACACAACTATTGAAAAAGAACTCCTTGCTATTGTCTTTGCTTTTGACAAATTTTGTTCATATCTCGTTCTAGCTAAAACGGTGGTCTATACCGACCATTTTGCTATTAGATACCTATTTTCAAAACAAGATGCTAAACCAAGATTAATCCGTTGGATCTTACTCTTACAAGAGTTTGATATTGAGATCCGAGATAAAAAGGGAGCAGAAAATCTCACCGCTGATCATCTTTCTCATCTTGAAAATTCTGAATTAGAAGTTCTAAATAAATCGGCCATACAAGATAACTTTCCTGATGAATATCTATTAAAGATAGATTAAAGATAGATTATAGTGAAATTTCATAGTTTGCAGACTATGCAAATTACTTAGTATGTGGATTCCTTGAAAAAGGATTGTCGTACCAAAAATGAAAGAAATTCTTTAGTGATATAAAACACTATTTCTAGGAAGATCCACATTTGTTTAAAAGTTGTCCCGATGGAATAATACGCCGATGTGTATTCGGAGATGAAGCTAGTCAAATCTTAAACCATTGTCACACAGGACCAACAGGAGGGCATTATGGGCCTCAACTCACAGCAAGAAAAGTTTACGATGCTGGATTCTATTGGCCTACAATTTTCAAAGACGCACACCTTCTTTGCAAATCCTGCGATGCTTGTCAAAGGACTGGAAAAATAAGTCAACGTGATGAAATGCCACAAAATGTCATTCAAGTATGTGAAGTATTTGACGTTTGGGGTATTGACTTTATGGGTCCATGAAATGTCCCGTTCTTATTGATTAAAAACGTTCCATATTAATTGATTTCGTTGCGAGGTTTTGACCTCTATATGAGACATTTTTCAAAGACTGCATTCATTTTTAAAACAAACCATAACCTTTATTTCATAAATAAAGGTTTAAAAAGCTTTACGTAGATTATCAAATAATGATAATCTAAAATATCCTGTTTACACACGACCATTACATAATGGTTTACAACACAAATATGTTACATCGAAATCAGTTTCTTGAATGCAGTTTTTACACAATATCATACAAACATGGACTCCAAATCTTGTCCTTATTTTAGTATGCAACAGCGGAAGCTCTTAGTATTCACCTGAGAATAAACATGCTTTAAACGTCAACAAAAATGTTGGTGAGTTATAGGTTTAACCTATATATATCAAATCGTAACAATAGACCACAAGATTTCATATTTCAATACACATCCCATACATAGAGATAAAAATCATTCATATGGTGAACACCTGGTAAACGACATTAACAAGATGCATATATAAGAATATCCCCATCATTCCGGGATACCCTTCGGATATGATATAAATTTCGAAGTACTAAAGCATCCGGTACTTTGGATGGGGTTTGTTAGGCCCAACAGATCTATCTTTAGGATTCGCGTCAATTAGGGTGTCTGTTCCCTAATTCTTAGATTACCAGACTTAATAAAAAGGGGCATATTCGATTTCGATAATTCAACCATAGAATGTAGTTTCACGTACTTGTGTCTATTTTGTAAATCATTTATAAAACCTGCATGTATTCTCATCCCAAAAATATTAGATTTTAAAAGTGGGACTATAACTCACTTTCACAGATTTTTACTTCGTCGGGAAGTAAGACTTGGCCACTGGTTAATTCACGAACCTATAACAATATATACATATATATCAAAGTATGTTCAAAATATATTTACAACACTTTTAATATATTTTGATATTTTAAGTTTATTAAATCAGCTGTCCTCGTTAGTAAGCTACAACTAGTTGTCCACAGTTAGATGTACAGAAATAAATCGATAAATATTATCTTGAATCAATTCACGACCCAGTGTATATGTATCTCAGTATTGATCACAACTCAAGCTATATATATTTTGGAATCAACCTCAACCCTGTATAGCTAACTCCAACATTCACATATAGAGTGTCTATGGTTGTTCCGAAATATATATAGATGTGTCGACATGATAGGTCGAAACATTGTATACGTATCTATGATATCTCAAGATTACATAATATACAATACAAGTTGATTAAGTTATGGTTGGAATAGATTTGTTACCAATTTTCAAGTAGCTAAAATGAGAAAAATTATCCAATCATGTTTTACCCATAACTTCTTCATTTTAAATCCGTTTTGAGTGAATCAAATTGCTATGGTTTCATATTGAACTCTATTTTAGGAATCTAAACAGAAAAAGTATAGGTTTATACTCGGAAAAATAAGTTACAAGTCGTTTTTGTAAAGGTAGTCATTTCAGTCGAAAGAACGACGTCTATTTGACCATTTTAGAAAACATACTTCCACTTTGTGTTTAACCATAATTTTTGGATATAGTTTCATGTTCATAATAAAAATCATTTTCTCAGAATAACAACTTTTAAATCAAAGTTTATCATAGTTTTTAATTAACTAACCCAAAACAGCCCGCGGTGTTACTACGACGGCGTAAATCTGGTTTTACGGTGTTTTTCGTGTTTCCAGGTTTTAAATCATTACGTTAGCATATCATATAGATATAGAACATGTGTTTAGTTGATTTTAAAAGTCAAGTTAGAAGGATTAACTTTTATTTGCGAACAAGTTTAGAATTAACTAAACTATTGTAACAACCCAAACCATACCGCGTATAAAACCCCGTTAAATTTCATGACAAAAAAAAAAAAAATTTCTGGTGCAGTTCATTTGCGCGGCGCGCCAGGTGGGTGCGCGGCGCGCCAAACCACCTGGGCAGCCCGCTGTCCCCGGAAGTCAATTTAACGAAAATGTTTGACCCGTTCCCGACGTTTTTAGCCAAAACGCTTTTAACCGTGAATTCATACATATAAAACTAACACGTTTAATTAATAAAATTAAGTTTACGAAGCGGGTCCCACATCGACCCATTTTACCACCTTAAGTACTGAAATACAATATTTGACCAAAAGACTTTTAATGCAACAAAGCCGAGCATGGCGATTGGGGATACGCTACCCAATCCTAAATGATCCAAAAGCAAGTCACTAAAGCAACTATGCACGTCTTCTAGTCCTCGCGCTTACCCGAGCCACCAATCCACATGCGATCTATAAAAAGAGTCAACAACGAGAGGGTAAGCTAATGCTTAGTGAATGATAATATACTACATACATATATATGTATAAAATGAATACGCCACACAAAACAAATACCGCATACCGAAGCATCCAAGTATAAAGCATCTACACTAAGCATACCGTACGATCTAAGCAACGAGCTAATGATACAACACAAAAGATAGTCCACCAACGACAAGGTAAACATCGCCAAATAGCTACACCCGGAGGGTTAGCTACAACACAACAACACATTAATATATATATAACAATATAAACGAACAAGGTTAACCCCTTAACCTCAACCACACGAACATTGGCCGAACAACCCGAGCCTTGTGAATTCGCACAACCCGAAATTCACTTCTCAACCATAAGATGACCGAACAACCCGAGTCATCATGAATCCGCACTACCCGAGATTCATTACCTCCAATAAGGTGACCGAACAACCCGAGTCACCATGAATCCGCACTACCCGAGATTCATTTCACAATACTAAAACCCACGGTCACGGGATTATAAAATCCACCACACAACCATATCAACCCTTCGCCATTAGGGTTATAACAACCAAATCACAACCAAGTGTGATAACGTGCACATAAACGTGTACTTCGCCAAAGATGGTCAACCAAGACGCACAAACGTGCCAATTGGACTCATACACAAGTCCTTCAAATCCACCTATATGTGAAGTGAGCTCTATAACCGAGAATCACTTCACCCGACCCGCACCCATCCTACACATACATATGCATATAGGATATTATCACTCACCTTGAAGTCTTGAAGAAAGCTTCCAAGTAAACCGCAACTCGCCAATGGAAAATACCTATTCCATTATCACAAATACCACAACACAATTAGATTGGATTCACAAATTAACCCAATTCGTCACTTAGTGCCATTTCGACCCAAATGCACTTCCAAGCACAAACCGTACCCAAACCAACCAATAATCACTAACACAAGTGAGAATGGTCATAATATGCCAATTAAACCCGAACTCAAGTGTTAAACACGTGTCATACCCATTTTGACACTTAAACCCTAATTTTGACCCATAAAGGCCAAAATCTCATCCTTTACAAGTTTTGACACCAAAACACATTTAACTCGGTTCTATACTTCAACTTAATCCATTTTAAGTTTATAAACCTCATTAAATCGCCAATCGGGTCATAGTCACCACCAAACCCTAATTTGACCCAAAGTCAAAGTTAGTCAACCAAACAACCTCCAATGGGTTCCAATACTTCCATAATCGCTAACTAAAGTGATTAAACTAAATTTCAAGTTCTAAACATGGCCAATTTGTTCACCAACCCAAAATCCACCAACAATTAACAATAAACCCGATTACTAGCATCACTAAACCCATTTCATCACCTAAAGGGGTATTACAACAAATTAACTCAAAACCCTAACTTGAATATCAAATTAAATAGATGAAATTCGGAGTTTGAGCTTACCAATACTATCACCGCGTAGCCGAGAACGAAAGGAACAACTTTAAAACCCGAGACTTTGAACGATTCGAGCTTCTTCTTCACCAAAACCTCCAATCTCTCTCTAAATATTTGGAAGGGATGAATGGACATGAAAAATGATCCAAAACTGATCCAAAGTAGCTAATATGGCACACAAATCCGGCCCCATGTGATTTTACCCTTTTACCCCTCATTTAATTTAAATAAAAACAAGGGAGTTCTGTCAGCAGCAATCGGCGCGGCGCGCCCCTACCCCGCGCGGCGCGCGGCCTCTCTGAAACAGATTCTTTTTCATTTTAAACTTTATATAAATAATCCGCGAAACCCAATCTCGAATGTCTTAATACACAAACAAGCAAGATAAATATTCGGGTCTTACAACTCTCCCCCACTTAAACTCGATCACGTCCTCGTGATCCTCATCACTTAACCACGTGGACCTCACCCTACGGTCCTCGACATAAGTCCCAATCCGACTTTCCTAAGCAATTCCTTCCCAACGAATCGCCTTCCACAACTAAATCATCACCCGCGATTTATTCAAATCACTATCCGAGCACTAAAACCATGCTCATTCCCCAACATTGGGAAAACTCAACCAATCTCGTACCAAGATATCGATCCCTTAGCGCACACTTACCGAGTACAACGCTAAAAACAGCCAAGTCTCAACCTAAGGTCAACAACCCGAAACGATGAAACCGAACCAAACGAATCCTTACGGATATCACCTAATCATTAAACATCCCTTGTAGTGCGCAATACGAGCAATACGCAACTACCGTAACAATACAATCCAACGGTTAGAAACCGATAGCGCCCAAAGCGGCTATGGGAACACAAATCCCAAGGTGTACGAAATCGTCCATCGTCACACCCGTAACAAACATGTGAGCGAAACACGGCTATCGCATCACTAATCATACCACGTGGTCCTCACGACCCCACCATCGACGCATAAAACGACCGATAGTTCCCACAACATGGTCCTTACGACCCCACCATTGGTGTATCAAACAACCAATAGATTACAACTCAACATGGCCGAAACAACCCGAGCCAAAACACATATGGAGGATGGTCGAAACAACCCGAACCTTAGTGAATTCGCACAACCCGAAATCCACCAACCCAATCCATATATCTCACAACGAAAAGACCGCACAACCCGAGTCATCGTGAATATGCGCAAACCGATATTCACTACTACCACCACATAGTATAACCGAGGATGGCCGTACAACCCGAACCTTAGTGAATCCGAACTACCCGACATTCACTACCTCAAACTATGAGCCCAACCAACAGGGACATTCGTACTACCCGAAATATTGTGAATACGAACAACCCGATATTCACGTCCCACAACATTACCCTCTTGATGAAGTCAGCGGACCCCGAAGGTCATGCTCCACCAATCTCATTATCGGATGAAGTCAGCGGACCCGAAGATCATGCTTCACCGATCTCAATACCGGATGAAGTCAGCGGACCCGAAGATCATGCTTCACCGATCTCAACACCACGCTCATGACGAAGTCAGCGGACCCTAAAGATCATGCTCCATCAATCACGTACTCCCATGATGAAGTCAGCGGACCCTAAAGATCATGCTCCATCACGTAACCATACTATAATGAAGTCAGCGGACCCGAAAGTCATGCTTCATTAACCACATACCATAATCGAGCAAGAACCACCTATATCAAACATAGGTACCGAACAAGAATTCTCCAAAAGAGAACCCGACACACACCTTCCTTAACCGAAGGATTTCACCTTGCTCACCAAACACGACCATTATCTCTCAACGAGGTTTACCACATTACCACCTCGGTGGTAATTCCAATCTAAACCATAAGTACAATTTATCCGAAATCGTACTCTACCACAAATCGACCAAAACTAGGTCTCGACAAAGTGTCCGGATCTACCAAAAGCATCACCCGAAATATCACACTAAAACTTCCTCGTGCGGGAGTGCGACTCCCCCACTTGGAACCACGTTCCTATATCACAACTCGTACACCCGTACGATGCTACCAAAGGTAGACTTTACCAACAATTGGGTACACACGACCCATCACCACACCTTGCTCTAATCTTGAGCACGCGAAGGATTTCAATCAATCCTTAAACACTTCGAACGAAAAGTGTATCACGATTACACAAACCATACCCTCGCAATTATCCAATTGCTTTAGTTTGTCAAGTTTCACCTAGTCACTCATGTACCTAAGGGTTTCTCCCGGGACCCTAAGTACAATGTAACCACAACACAATCGGAGTCGACACCACGCTAGTAGGTATAAAAGAGGCACCTAATGTCGCGTCATAAAGACTCCATTACCAACACACATCGAGATTTTAAACACTCGGCCTCAAAGGTTCCAATCACCCGACGAACCTCATGGTTCATCACTTCAACACCAAAAGCGAACACGCGCTAAACAATCGAACACCAAAACCATTTCCGTGGCTTGGTAGTAACATTCCCCAAATACTAAGGAATGCTTGGTTACACCAAGTCTTACGCCCTTCGTCCAACAACCAAACATCTCCATAGGGTACTTCCGTTAGGAACGTCATCCTGAACCATAACATGCAAATCACTATGCAATTAACAAGTCCGAACATAAACGCCACATAAATAAATATTCAAAGACATATTTATCAAAACGAAACGTACCTCAACGTCTCCTTGCGGCATTCGCCGCCGCCAACTCGGGACAATCCGGCTTGCGATGTCCCTCTTTATGACAATAGTAGCACATTCCGCCTTCACTTCTCGGCATCGTGCATTCCCACAACTTGTGACCCCTAACGCCACAATTGAAACATCTAGGCGCACGAGATTCCACCGCGCCCTTTACCACTTTACTCGTACTCACACTCGGACCCTTAGTCCTCTTACTCGGAGCACCATAAGAAACAACCCTTCCCTCACTTGAAGGTTCGCCCTTTTTCGATCGCGTATAAGACTCGAAACCTCTAGCCACCGCAAATAATTCTGCAAACGATTTCGCGTAGCCCCGGCTAATCTTACCTTTCAAGTCATCATTCAAGGTTCGATAGAAATCCTCCATCAACAAACGATCATTCCCCAAATATTCCGGGCAAAAACGAGCCTTCGACATAAAAGTCGTCTTTAAAGTATTCAAGTCCATAGAACCCTGTTGCAAATTTCGCAACTCACAACGCAATTCCGATAAATCGGCTGAAGTTCGGAACTCCTCGAAGAATTCCTCCTTAAATTTGTCCCACGATAACGTCATAAACGTTTCACCACCGACAAGATCAATCTTGCCATCCAACCAATCCTTCGCCCTACCCCGCAACAAACTAGTAGCGAGTCTCGTCTTTTTCTCGGGAGGGCATTCCATAGTACGAAAACACCCTTCGACATCCGAAACCCAAGTCGTACTCACCAAAGGATCCGGTTTCCCATCATACATCGGGGGTCTAGTCCTCATGAAGCTCTTAAGACAACGCTCCATTTCACCCCTATTTTGGAATTCGGAATACTTCCCATCCATTTCTTCTCGAAACGCTCTCATTTGCTCCGCAACGGCGGCCGCAACTCTAGCGTTAAATTCCGTGTCATTCATCTCGGTCTCGTTTCGCGTCGTCATTCTAAAGAATGCAAAACGATTAGTCCACGCACGTATAAAACGACACGCACAACACCACCCCATCTTGCTAAACACTCGTCGTACATCACTTGTTAGACACGATTTGCACCCGTAATAAGGTCTGCAAGTTCTTATTACGCACGCACGCCGCATCGACTCGTTAGTACAACGACCGCCTCGTTCGATGCTATAAACAAACACAAACAAAATTCTACGCGATAGAAGCACACGCGAGAATTACACTACAACACAAATAATATATTAATAATATCCGCATTACTAATATAAACGTTAGTCGACCTATAAACAAGGCACTAACTAAACCCGTTCCTGACCCGTAATCCTACAAGTCCCGCAACAAATTACGCGCACACAAAAGTCTAAGTCTAGGCACCTATCTCAAGTCACCTAAATCCCTTAGACCATGCTCTGATACCACTTGTAACAACCCAAACCATACCGCGTATAAAACCCCGTTAAATTTCATGACAAAAAAAAAAAAAAATTCTGGTGCAGTTCATTTGCGCGGCGCGCCAGGTGGGTGCGCGGCGCGCCAAAGCACCTGGACAGCCCGCTGTCCCCGGAAGTCAATTTAACGAAAATGTTTGACCCGTTCCCGACGTTTTTAGCCAAAACGCTTTTAACCGTGAATTCATACATATAAAACTAACACGTTTAATTAATAAAATTAAGTTTACGAAGCGGGTCCCACATCGACCCATTTTACCACCTTAAGTACCGAAATACAATATTTGACCAAAAGACTTTTAATGCAACAAAGCCGAGCATGGCGATTGGGGATACGCTACCCAATCCTAAATGATCCAAAAGCAAGTCACTAAAGCAACTATGCACGTCTTCTAGTCCTCGCGCTTACCCGAGCCACCAATCCACATGCGATCTATAAAAAGAGTCAACAACGAGAGGGTAAGCTAATGCTTAGTGAATGATAATATACTACATACATATATATGTATAAAATGAATACGCCACACAAAACAAATACCGCATACCGAAGCATCCAAGTATAAAGCATCTACACTAAGCATACCGCACGATCTAAGCAACGAGCTAATGATACAACACAAAAGATAGTCCACCAACGACAAGGTAAACATCGCCAAATAGCTACACCCGGAGGGTTAGCTACAACACAACAACACATTAATATATATATAACAATATAAACGAACAAGGTTAACCCCTTAACCTCAACCACACGAACATTGGCCGAACAACCCGAGCCTTGTGAATTCGCACAACCCGAAATTCACTTCTCAACCATAAGATGACCGAACAACCCGAGTCATCATGAATCCGCACTACCCGAGATTCATTACCTCCAATAAGGTGACCGAACAACCCGAGTCACCATGAATCCGCACTACCCGAGATTCATTTCACAATACTAAAACCCACGGTCACGGGATTATAAAATCCACCACACAACCATATCAACCCTTCGCCATTAGGGTTATAACAACCAAATCACAACCAAGTGTGATAACGTGCACATAAACGTGTACTTCGCCAAAGATGGTCAACCAAGACGCACAAACGTGCCAATTGGACTCATACACAAGTCCTTCAAATCCACCTATATGTGAAGTGAGCTCTATAACCGAGAATCACTTCACCCGACCCGCACCCATCCTACACATACATATGCATATAGGATATTATCACTCACCTTGAAGTCTTGAAGAAAGCTTCCAAGTAAACCGCAACTCGCCAATGGAAAATACCTATTCCATTATCACAAATACCACAACACAATTAGATTGGATTCACAAATTAACCCAATTCGTCACTTAGTGCCATTTCGACCCAAATGCACTTCCAAGCACAAACCGTACCCAAACCAACCAATAATCACTAACACAAGTGAGAATGGTCATAATATGCCAATTAAACCCGAACTCAAGTGTTAAACACGTGTCATACCCATTTTGACACTTAAACCCTAATTTTGACCCATAAAGGCCAAAATCTCATCCTTTACAAGTTTTGACACCAAAACACATTTAACTCGGTTCTATACTTCAACTTAATCCATTTTAAGTTTATAAACCTCATTAAATCGCCAATCGGGTCATAGTCACCACCAAACCCTAATTTGACCCAAAGTCAAAGTTAGTCAACCAAACAACCTCCAATGGGTTCCAATACTTCCATAATCGCTAACTAAAGTGATTAAACTAAATTTCAAGTTCTAAACATGGCCAATTTGTTCACCAACCCAAAATCCACCAACAATTAACAATAAACCCGATTACTAGCATCACTAAACCCATTTCATCACCTAAAGGGGTATTACAACAAATTAACTCAAAACCCTAACTTGAATATCAAATTAAATAGATGAAATTCGGAGTTTGAGCTTACCAATACTATCACCGCGTAGCCGAGAACGAAAGGAACAACTTTAAAACCCGAGACTTTGAACGATTCGAGCTTCTTCTTCACCAAAACCTCCAATCTCTCTCTAAATATTTGGAAGGGATGAATGGACATGAAAAATGATCCAAAACTGATCCAAAGTAGCTAATATGGCACACAAATCCGGCCCCATGTGATTTTACCCTTTTACCCCTCATTTAATTTAAATAAAAACAAGGGAGTTCTGTCAGCAGCAATCGGCGCGGCGCGCCCCTACCCCGCGCGGCGCGCGGCCTCTCTGAAACAGATTCTTTTTCATTTTAAACTTTATATAAATAATCCGCGAAACCCAATCTCGAATGTCTTAATACACAAACAAGCAAGATAAATATTCGGGTCTTACAACTATGTTCTAGTGATTACAAGTTTAAACCTTCGAATAAGATAGCTTTATATGTATGAATAGAATGATGTTATGAACATCATTACTACCTCAAGTTCCTTGGATAAACCTACTGGAAATGAGAAAAATAGATCTAGCTTCAAAGGATCCTTGGATGGCTTGAAAGTTCTTGAAGCAGAATCATGACACGAAAACAATTTCAAGTAAGATTTCCACTCGAAATAAGATTGTTATAGTTATAGAAATTGAATTAAAGTTTGAATATGATTATTACCTTGTATTATAAAGATAACCTACTGTAAGTAACAAAGGTTTCTTGATCTTGGATGATTACTTGGAATGGATTTAGAAAACTTGGAAGTAAACTTGCAATCTTGGAAGTATTCTTGATTTTATGAAACTAGAACTTTTGGAATTTATGAAGAACACTTAGAACTTGAAGATAGAACTTGAGAGAGATCAATTAGATGAAGAAAATTGAAGAATCAAAGTGTTTGTAGGTGTTTTTGGTCATTGGTGTATGGATTAGATATAAAGGATATGTAATTTTGTTTTCATGTAAATAAGTCATGAATGATTACTCATATTTTTGTAATTTTATGAGATATTTTATGCTAGTTGCCAAATGATGGTTCCCACATGTGTTAGGTGAATCACATAGGCTGCTAAGAGCTGATCATTGGAGTATATATACCAATAGTACAAACATCTAAAAGCTGTGTATTGTACGAGTACGAATACGGGTGCATACGAGTAGAATTGTTGATGAAACTGAACGAGGATGTAATTGTAAGCATTTTTGTTAAGTAGAAGTATTTTGATAAGTGTCTTGAAGTCTTTAAAAAGTGTATGAATACAGATTAAAACACTACATGTATATACATTTTAACTGAGTCGTTAAGTCATCGTTAGTCGTTACATGTAAATGTTGTTTTGAAACTTATAGGTTAACGATCTTGTTGAATGTTGTTAACCCATTATTTATTATAACAAATGAGATGTTAAATTGTTATATTATCATGATATTATGATATATAATATATCTTAGTATGATATATATACAGTTAAATATCGTTACAACGAAAATCGTTACATATATGTCTCGTTTCGAAATCATTAAGTTAGTAGTCTTATTTTTACATATGTATTTCATTGTTAATATACTTAATAATATATTTAATTATCATTTAACATAATTAACCAAGTGTATCAATATCTTAGTATGATTCATATGTACCTAGTAAGACGTTGTTATAACGATAATCGTTATATATATCGTTTTCGAGTTTCTTAAATTAATAGTCTCATTTTTATGTATATAACTCATTGTTAAAATATCTAATGAGATACATACTTATAATAAAATCATGTTAACTATATATATAACCATATATATGTCATCGTATAGTTTTTACAAGTTTTAACGTTCGTGAATCACCGGTCAACTTGGGTGGTCAATTGTCTATATGAAACCTATTTCAATTAATCAAGTCTTAACAAGTTTGATTGCTTAACATGTTCATCATGTAAATAACAATTTCATTTAATATATATATAAACATGGAAAAGTTCGGGTCACTACAGTACCTACCCGTTAAATAAATTTCGTCCCGAAATTTTAAGCAGTTGGAGGTGTTGACGTATCTTCTGGAAATAAATGTGGGTATTTCTTCTTCATCTGATCTTCACGCTCCCAGGTGAACTCAGGTCCTCTACGAGCATTCCATCGAACCTTAACAATCGGTATCTTGTTTTGTTTAAGTCTCTTAACCTCACGATCCATTATTTCGACGGGTTCTTCAATGAATTGAAGTTTTTCATTGATTTGAATTTCGTCCAACGGAATAGTGAGATCTTCTTTAGCAAGACATTTCTTCAAATTTGAGACGTGGAAAGTGTTATGTACAGCCGCGAGTTGTTGAGGTATCTCCAGTTGGTAAGCTACTGGTCCGACAAGATCTATAATCTTGAATGGTCTAATGTACCTTGGATTTAGTTTCCCCCGTTTACCAAATCGAACAACGCCTTTCCAAGGTGAAACCTTAAGCATGACCATTTCTCCAATTTCAAACTCTATATCTTTTCTTTTACTGTCCGCGTAGCTCTTTTGTCGACTCTGGGCGGTTTTCAATCTTTGTTGAATTTGGATGATTTTTTCGGTAGTTTCTTGTATTATCTCCGGACCCGTAATCTGTCTATCCCCCACTTCACTCCAACAAATCAGATACCTGCACTTTCTACCATAAAGTGCTTCAAACGGCGCCATCTCAATGCTTGAATGGTAGCTGTTGTTGTAGGAAAATTCTGCTAACGGTAGATGTCGATCCCAACTCTTTCCGAAATCAGTAACACAAGCTCGTAGCATGTCTTCAAGCGTTTGTATCGTCCTTTCGCTCTGCCTATCAGTTTGTGGATGATAGGCAGTACTCATGTCTAGACGAGTTCCCAATGCTTGCTGTAATGTCTGCCAGAATCTTGAAATAAATTTGCCATCCCTATCAGAGATAATAGAGATTGGTATTCCATGTCTGGAGACGACTTCCTTCAAATACAGTCGTGCTAACTTCTCCATCTTGTCATCTTCTCTTATTGGCAGGAAGTGTGCTGACTTGGTGAGACGATCAACTATTACCCAAATAGTATCATAACCAATTGCAGTCCTTGGCAATTTAGTAATGAAATCCATGGTAATGTTTTCCCATTTCCATTCCAGGATTTTAGGTTGTTGTAGTAGACCTGATGGTTTCTGATGTTCAGCTTTGACCTTAGAACACGTCAAACATTCTCCTACATATTTAGCAATATCGGCTTTCATACCTGGCCACCAAAAATGTTTCTTAAGATCCTTGTACATCTTTCCCGTTCCAGGATGTATTGAGTATCTGATTTTATGAGCTTCTCTAAGTACCATTTCTCTCATATCTCCAAATTTTGGTACCCAAATTCTTTCAGCCCTATACAGGGTTCCATCTTCCCGAATATTAAGATGCTTCTCCGATCCTTTGGGTATTTCATCCCTTAAATTTCCCTCTTTTAAAACCCCTTGTTGCGCCTCCTTTATTTGAGTAGTAAGGTTAGTGTGAATCATTATATTCATAGAGTTTACTCGAATGGGTTCTCTGTCCTTTCTGCTCAAGGCGTCGGCTACCACATTTGCCTTCCCTGGGTGGTAACAAATCTCAAAGTCGTAATCATTCAACAATTCAATCCACCTACGCTGCCTCATATTCAGTTGTTTCTGATTAAATATGTGTTGAAGACTTTTGTGGTCGGTATATATAATACTTTTGACCCCATATAAGTAGTGCCTCCAAGTCTTTAATGCAAAAACAACCGCGCCTAATTCCAAATCATGCGTCGTATAATTTTGCTCGTGAATCTTCAATTGTCTAGACGCATAAGCAATCACCTTCGTCCGTTGCATTAATACACAACCGAGACCTTGCTTTGATGCGTCACAATAAATCACAAAATCATCATTCCCTTTAGGCAATGACAATATAGGTGCCGTAGTTATCTTTTTCTTCAATAATTGAAACGCCTTCTCTTGTTCATCCTTCCATTCAAATTTCTTCCCTTTATACATTAATGCAGTCAAGGGTTTTGCTATTTTGGAGAAATCTTGGATGAATCTTCTGTAGTAACCAGCCAATCCTAAAAATTGACGTATATGCTTCGGAGTTTTTGGGGTTTCCCACTTTTCAACGATTTCGATCTTTGCCGGGTCCACCTGGATACCTTCTTTGTTCACTATGTGACCGAGGAATTGAACTTCTTCCAACCAAAATGCACACTTTGAAAACTTAGCGTACAGTTTTTCTTTCCTCAATACTTCTAGCACTTTTCTCAAATGTTCTTCGTGCTCTTGATCATTCTTTGAGTAAATAAGTATGTCATCGATGAAAACAATGACAAACTTATCAAGATATGGCCCACACACTCGGTTCATAAGGTCCATGAACACAGCTGGTGCGTTAGTCAATCCAAACGGCATAACCATAAACTCGTAATGACCATAACGCGTCCTAAAAGCAGTTTTTGGAATATCATCCTCCTTTACTCGCATTTGATGATATCCAGAATGTAAATCAATCTTCGAATAAACCGACGAGCCTTGTAGTTGATCAAATAAGTCGTCAATTCTCGGCAGTGGATAACGGTTTTTGATGGTAAGTTTGTTCAACTCTCTGTAGTCAATACACAACCTAAATGTACCATCCTTCTTCTTAACAAACAAAACAGGAGCTCCCCATGGTGATGTGCTTGGTCGAATGAAACCACGTTCTAATAGTTCTTGCAGTTGGCTTTGCAGTTCTTTCATCTCGCTGGGTGCGAGTCTATAAGGAGCACGAGCTATTGGTGCAGCTCCTGGTACAAGATCTATTTGAAATTCAATAGATCGATGTGGAGGTAGTCCCGGTAATTCTTTCGGAAATACATCGGGAAATTCTTTTGCGACGGGAACATCATTGATGCTCTTTTCTTCAGTTTGTACTTTCTCGACGTGTGCTAGAACAGCATAGCAACCTTTTCTTATTAGTTTTTGTGCCTTCAAATTACTAATAAGATGTAGCTTCATGTTGCCCTTTTCTCCGTACACCATTAAGGGTTCTCCTTCTTCTCGTACAATGCGAATTGCATTTTTATAACATACGATCTCTGCTTTCACCTTCTTCAGCCAGTCCATGCCAACTATTACATCAAAACTCCCTAACTCTACTGGTATCAAATCAATCTTAAATATTTCGCTACCCAGTTTAATTTCTCGATTCCGGCATATATTATCTGCTGAAATTAATTTACCGTTTGCTAATTCGAGTAAAAATTTACTATCCAACGGCGTCAATGGACAACTTAATTTAGCACAAAAATCTCTACTCATATAGTTTCTATCCGCACCCGAATCAAATAAAACGTAAGCAGATTTATTGTCAATAAGAAACGTACCCGTAACAAGCTCCGGGTCTTCCTGTGCCTCTGCCGCATTAATATTGAAAACTCTTCCGCGGCCTTGTCCATTCGTGTTCTCCTGGTTCGGAAAATTTCTAATAATGTGGCCCGGTTTTCCACATTTATAACAAACTACATTGGCATAACTTGCTCCAACACTACTTGCTCCACCATTACTCATTCCGACACCATTTGTTCCTTTCGTTCTGTTAACCCCTGGTCCGTAGACCTCACACTTCGCCGCGCTATGACCATTTCTTTTACACTTGTTGCAAAATTTGGTGCAGAATCCCGAGTGATACTTTTTACACCTTTGGCATAGCTGCTTCTGATTGTTGTTGTTGTTGCGGTTATTATTGTTGTTGGGATGATAGTTGTAGTTGATGTTGTTGTTGTTGTTGTTGTTGTTGTTGTTGTTGTTGTTGGGCCATTTGTTGTAGTTGCGATTGATGTTGCGATTGTTGGGATAATTGTTGCGATTATTATTGTAATTGCTGTTGTTGTTGTATTGGTGATTCTTATCACCGTTTTCCTCCCACTTTCTTTTGACTTGCTTCACATTGGCCTCTTCAGTCGTCTGTTCTTTAATTCTTTCCTCAATCTGGTTCACTAGTTTGTGAGCCATTCTACATGCCTGTTGTATGGAGGCGGGCTCGTGTGAACTTATATCTTCTTGGATTCTTTCCAGCAATCCTTTCACAAACGCGTCGATCTTCTCTTCCTCATCTTCGAACGCTCCCGGACACAATAGACGCAATTCTGTGAATCGTCTTTCGTACGTGGTAATATCAAATCCTTGGGTTCGTAACCCTCTAAGTTCTGTCTTGAGCTTATTGTCCTTGGTTCTGGGACGGTACTTCTCGTTCATCAAGTGCTTGAATGCTGACCACGGTAGTGCGTATGCATCATCTTGTCCCACTTGCTCTAGATAGGTATTCCACCATGTTAACGCAGAACCTATGAAGGTATGCGTAGCGTACTTCACTTTGTCCTCTTCAGTACACTTACTAATGGCAAACACCGATTCGACCTTCTCAGTCCACCGTTTCAATCCGATCGGTCCTTCGGTTCCATCAAATTCCAAAGTTTTGCAGGCAGTGAATTCTTTATAGGTGCATCCTACACGATTTCCTGTACTGCTAGATCCAAGGTTATTGTTGGTATGTAGCGCAGCCTGTACTGCGGCTATGTTTGAAGCTAGAAAAGTACGGAATTCCTCTTCATTCATATTCACGGTGTGTCGAGTAGTCGGTGCCATTTCCTTCAAAATAGTCAAATGGAACAAGTTAATCATACAGAATATTAAGAGTAGTTAATAGTATTTCGTAGCATAATATGAACTCATTTATAAAAGCTTTTTCTTCATATTAGCATTTTATAAGTTTAAATTTGGGTAGTAGCTACCCGTTAAGTTCATACTTAGTAGCTAATATACAATTCAACTACTACAATTCTATATAAAAAACTGATTATAATAATATTTCGCGTTCAAACTTTTATACAATATTTTACAAACTTACAATACCGCTTATTTTACATAAAGCATGAAATATAGCACACAATAACTTTGATACAAGATAGTTGTGAAGATAATTCTAGCTAGTACACAAGTCGTTCAGCAAAGGCAATAAAGACACGTAATTCATACGTCCAGAAACAAGTCATGCATTCTGGTTTTACTAGGACTACTTCCCATCCATGGTCTTGTGGAACATAACCGTTATGGCCGTTGATAAGACAGCGTGTTGTAATGTCGTCAAAGGGACGAGGGTTACGTAATGACCAACAGTCTCGTAATAACCTAAAAACCTCATTTCTTACCCCAATTACCAACTCCGTCACTTGTGGGAACGTTTTGTTTAATAGTTGTAGCCCGATGTTCTTTTTCTCACTTTGGTGAGAAGCGAACATTACTAACCCGTAAGCATAGCATGCTTCTTTATGTTGCTTGTTAGCCGCTTTTTCTAAATCATGAAATCCTATATTCGGATACATTGAGTCAAAATAATTTCTTAACCCGTTGCGTAAAATAGCATTTGGGTTCCCCGCAATATATGCGTCAAAGTAAACATATCGTAACTTATGGGTTTCCCAATGTGATATCCCCCATCTTTCAAACAAAAGTCTCTTATAAACCAAGACATTCTTGGAACGTTCTTCGAATGTCTTACAAACTGATTTCGCCGTAAATAGTTGTGCCGAAGAATTCTGACCTACTCTAGACAAGATTTCATCAATCATGTCTCCGGGTAGGTCTCTTAAAATATTGGGTTGTCTATCCATTTTGTGTTTTTATACTGTAAAATAGACAAGAGTTAGATTCATAAAAAAAAAAATACTTATTAATACAAGCAATTTTTACATATATCCTAAAGCATAAGCACACTATATTACATATATTACACCACACGAATACAACTATCTTATTCCGAATCGCTCATTTCTTCTTCTTCGGTTTTGGTTCGTTTTGCCAAGTTTCTAGGGATATATGATGTTCCCCTAATACGAGCTGTCGTTTTCCACAACGGTTTAGAAAAACCTGGTGGTTTAGAGGTTCCCGGGTCATTGTTACAACTTAAGGGCTTCGGGGGTTGACGATACATATAAAGTTCATCGGGGTTGGAATTAGATTTCTCTATTTTTATGCCTTTTCCCTTATTATTTTCTTTTGCCTTTTTAAATTCAGTTGGGGTAATTTCTATAACATCATCGGAATTCTCGTCGGAATTCGATTCATCGGAGAATTGGTAATCCTCCCAATATTTTGCTTCCTTGGCGGAAACACCATTGACCATAATTAACCTTGGTCGGTTGGTTGAGGATTTTCTTTTACTTAACCATTTTATTATTTCCCCCACCGGTTCTATTTCCTCCTCCGGTTCCTCCTCTTCCAGTTCTGATTCTTCTTCCGGTTCTGATTCTTCTTCCGGTTCTTCTTCGGGAACTTGTGAATCAGTCCAATATATATTCGACTCTTCGTTATTATTAGGTGAGTCAATGGGATTTGTGCTAGATGTAGACATCTATCACACAATATCAAACATGTTAAGAGATTAATATATCACATAATATATACATGTTAATAATATATAGTTTCCAACAAAAATGTTAAGCAATCATTTTTAAAGAAAACACGGTCGAAGTCCAGACTCACTAATGCATCCTAACAAACTCGATAAGACACACTAATGCAAATTTTCTGGTTCTCTAAGACCAACGCTCGGATACCAACTGAAATGTCCCGTTCTTATTGATTAAAAACGTTCCATATTAATTGATTTCGTTGCGAGGTTTTGACCTCTATATGAGACGTTTTTCAAAGACTGCACTCATTTTTAAAACAAACCATAACCTTTATTTCATAAATAAAGGTTTAAAAAGCTTTACGTAGATTATCAAATAATGATAATCTAAAATATCCTGTTTACACACGACCATTACATAATGGTTTACAATACAAATATGTTACATCAAAATCAGTTTCTTGAATGCAGTTTTTACACAATATCATACAAACATGGACTCCAAATCTTGTCCTTATTTTAGTATGCAACAGCGGAAGCTCTTAGTATTCACCTGAGAATAAACATGCTTTAAACGTCAACAAAAATGTTGGTGAGTTATAGGTTTAACCTATATATATCAAATCGTAACAATAGACCACAAGATTTCATATTTCAATACACATCCCATACATAGAGATAAAAATCATTCATATGGTGAACACCTGCTAACCGACATTAACAAGATGCATATATAAGAATATCTCCATCATTCCGGGACACCCTTCGGATATGATATAAATTTCGAAGTACTAAAGCATCTGGTACTTTGGATGGGGTTTGTTAGGCCCAATAGATCTATCTTTAGGATTCGCATCAATTAGGGTGTCTGTTCCCTAATTCTTAGATTACCAGACTTAATAAAAAGGGGCATATTCGATTTCGATAATTCAACCATAGAATGTAGTTTCACGTACTTGTGTCTATTTTGTAAATCATTTATAAAACCTGCATGTATTCTCATCCCAAAAATATTAGATTTTAAAAGTGGGACTATAACTCACTTTCACAGATATTTACTTCGTCGGGAAGTAAGACTTGGCCACTGGTTGATTCACGAACCTATAACAATATATACATATATATCAAAGTATGTTCAAAATATATTTACAACACTTTTAATATATTTTGATGTTTTAAGTTTATTAAGTCAGCTGTCCTCGTTAGTAAGCTACAACTAGTTGTCCACAGTTAGATGTACAGAAATAAATCAATAAATATTATCTTGAATCAATCCACGACCCAGTGTATACGTATCTCAGTATTGATCACAACTCAAACTATATATATTTTGGAATCAACCTCAACCCTGTATAGCTAACTCCAACATTCACATATAGAGTGTCTATGGTTGTTCCGAAATATATATAGATGTGTCGACATGATAGGTCGAAACACTGTATACATGTCTATGGTATCTCAAGATTATATAATATACAATACAAGTTGATTAAGTTATGGTTGGAATAGATTTGTTACCAATTTTCACGTAGCTAAAATGAGAAAAATTATCCAATCTTGTTTTACCCATAACTTCTTCATTTTAAATCCGTTTTGAGTGAATCAAATTGCTATGATTTCATATTGAACTCTATTTTATGAATCTAATCAGAAAAAGTATAGGTTTATAGTCGGAAAAATAAGTTACAAGTCATTTTTGTAAAGGAAGTCATTTCAGTCGAAAGAACGACGTCTAGATGACCATTTTAGAAAACATACTTCCACTTTGAGTTTAACCATAATTTTTGGATATAGTTTCATGTTCATAATAAAAATATTTTCCCAGAATAACAACTTTTAAATCAAAGTTTATCATAGTTTTTAATTAACTAACCCAAAACAGCCCGCGATGTTACTACGACGGCGTAAATCCGATTTTACGGTGTTTTTCGTGTTTCCAGGTTTTAAATCATTAAGTTAGCATATCATATATATATAGAACATGTGTTTAGTTGATTTTAAAAGTCAAGTTAGAAGGATTAACTTTTATTTGCGAACAAGTTTAGAATTAACTAAACTATGTTCTAGTGATTACAAGTTTAAACCTTCGAATAAGATAGCTTTATATGTATGAATAGAATGATGTTATGAACATCATTACTACCTCAAGTTCCTTGGATAAACCTACTGGAAATGAGAAAAATAGATCTAGCTTCAAAGGATCCTTGGATGGCTTGAAAGTTCTTGAAGCAGAATCATGACACGAAAACAATTTCAAGTAGGATTTCCACTCGAAATAAGATTGTTATAGTTATAGAAATTGAATTAAAGTTTGAATATGATTATTACCTTGTATTAGAAAGATAACCTACTGTAAGTAACAAAGGTTTCTTGATCTTGGATGATTACTTGGAATGGATTTAGAAAACTTGGAAGTAAACTTGCAATCTTGGAAGTATTCTTGATTTTATGAAACTAGAACTTTTAGAATTTATGAAGAACACTTAGAACTTGAAGATAGAACTTGAGAGAGATCAATTAGATGAAGAAAATTGAAGAATGAAAGTGTTTGTAGGTGTTTTTAGTCGTTGGTGTATGGATTAGATATAAAGGATATGTAATTTTGTTTTCATGTAAATAAGTCATGAATGATTACTCATATTTTTGTAATTTTATGAGATATTTTATGCTAGTTGCCAAATGATGGTTCCCACATGTGTTAGGTGACTCACATGGGCTGCTAAGAGCTGATCATTGGAGTGTATATACCAATAGTACATACATCTAAAAGCTGTGTATTGTACGAGTACGAATACGGGTGCATACGAGTAGAATTGTTGATGAAACTGAACGAGGATGTAATTGTAAGCATTTTTGTTAAGTAGAAGTATTTTGATAAGTGTCTTGAAGTCTTTCAAAAGTGTATGAATACATATTAAAACACTACATGTATATACATTTTAACTGAGTCGTTAAGTCATCGTTAGTCGTTACATGTAAATGTTGTTTTGAAACCTTTAGGTTAACGATCTTGTTGAATGTTGTTAACCCATTATTTATTATAACAAATGAGATGTTAAATTATTATATTATCATGATATTATGATATATAATATATCTTAGTATGATATATATACAGTTAAATGTCGTTACAACGATAATCGTTACATATATGTCTCGTTTCGAAATCATTAAGTTAGTAGTCTTATTTTTACATACGTATTTCATTGTTAATACAGTTAATAATATGTTTACTTATAATTTAACATAATTAACCAAGTGTATCAATATCTTAATATGATTCATATGTACCTAGTAAGACGTTGTTATAACGATAATCGTTATATATATCGTTTTTGAGTTTCTTAAATTAATAGTCTCATTTTTATGTATATAACTCATTGTTAAAATATCTAATGAGATACATACTTATAATAAAATCATGTTAACTATATATATAACCATATATATGTCATCGTATAGTTTTTACAAGTTTTAACGTTCGTGAATCACCGGTCAACTTGGGTGGTCAATTGTCTATATGAAACCTATTTCAATTAATCAAGTCTTAACAAGTTTGATTGCTTAACATGTTGGAAACACTTAATCATGTAAATAACAATTTCATTTAATATATATATAAACATGGAAAAGTTCGGGTCACTACAGTCCATTTCCAAAATCTCATAATAATCTCTACATTCTCGTTGCCATTGATTATGTATCTAAAAGGGCGGAAGCACAAGCTCTCCCAACTAACGATGCACGAATTGTAGTCACCTTTTTAAAACGTCTTTTTGCAAGGTTTGGAACACCGAAAGCTTTAATAAGTGATCGGGGTACTCATTTCTGTAATAATCAACTTGAGAAAGTTCTCAAAAGATATGGAGTAACTCATAAAATCTCAACCGCTTATCATCCACAAACAAGTGGACAAGTTGAAAATATCAACCGAGCATTAAAACGTATTCTAGAGAAAACTGTAGGATCAAATCCGAAGGAATGGTCCATGAAATTGGAGGATGCACTCTGGGCTTTTAGAACAGCATACAAAACTCCAATTGGAACCACACCTTTTAAACTCGTTTACGAAAAAGCATGTCATCTTCCAGTAGAAATTGAACATAAAGCATTTTGGTCTTTGAAGACATGTAATCTTGATTTACATGAAGCTGGACATCTACGGTTAAGTCAATTAAACGAATTAGAAGAATTAAGACATGAAGCATACGAAAATTCGTTGAACTATAAAGAAAGAACGAAGAAATGGCATGATAAAAGAATCAGAAGTTCAAAAGAATTTAAAGAAGGAGACAGAGTTCTTCTTTTCAATTCACAATTTAAGCTATTTCCTGGAAAATTGAAATCAAGATGGTCTGGACCATTCATAGTCAAAAGAGTTTTCCCATATGGAACAGTAGAGTTAATAAATTCAAATAGGATTGAATTTAAAGTTAATGGTCACAGAGTTAAACATTACATAGATAATCTAATGGAAGTTGAAGATGAAGTTAATCACAATTTCGACACCACAGCTAACTAAGTGTGGGAAGGTTCGAATCTTTTAAGGGTAATATATATTTTTGTTAGAGTTAGATATTCTGTTTTCGTGTAGTTTCCAAGAATGGAATCCGAATGGTCTTTCCCTAGCAGACCCTAAAGAACTAGTCTTCTCCCCTCATTCTAAATTTTTATATTTTTTAGGTTTTACGAGATGAAGAATTCCTTTGATCTGAACCATGGTCTAATGCTACACGCTATGATTACGAAACGTAATAATGATACACTTCCAAGTGAACTGGTATCATTCATAAGAGCCAAAATGGACGGAGTAAGAAAAGAACTCAGAAAAGATCATCATAAGATACATTTTGGTAAAGGAAAATCAAAATCCGCAACAAAAAGAAGAGCATGACACCTTGAAAGATGTTATAAATGCGGAAAATGGTCACACGAAGGTAAATGTTCAAATAATCAAACATATTCAAATACCGAATTTGTTACTCTATGCAGAGAAGGACCGTTTATATGTTTAGAAGAAAAGATATTGAAGAATCGAGGTTACGCTTATGTAGCTATGGAGAACCAAATCACACGACTCTCCTATGAATCGGCTAAAGCAGGTCTCTGAGAATTCTTTCTCACAGGTAAGTATGTACAGTTTTTATTTTTATTTTTATTGCTTTTAACCTTTTGATAATAAACGCTGAATCGTTCGCTATAAAGTATTAAATTGGTATTCAATAAAATTAGGTATGCGTAACCGAAATTATTGATATCATACAAAAATTTATTACATCACTGCGAAATTTACCGTTTATACTTAGGATATAAATATCTTTAATCAATCAACCCAAAATATTTCAAAAATTCGTCAGGAGTAAAACTAGGTTATGAAAACGAAATTACTTTACCGAAAAGAGGGGCGTATATTTTTGATAATATTTGATTGATTAAAGTGGGATAAAAGACCAAAAAAAATTTTAATTTTTACTTTTACTATGTTTTTAAAATTAATATATAAATATTAAATTAATATTGTAAACTTTTTAAAATCAATATATTTAAGTTTGTAAATATTTGAAAAATTAATATTTTTAATATAAGTTTGTATGTATAAAAACAAAAATATAATATAAGTTTGGTGTGAATTTAAAAAAAAAATTACTTTATTTCACTAAGTTAAAAATGTGATTTTTAAAATTCGTCGTGAGTTGATAACTAGGTCGTTGAACCGAAATTGCTCTACCCAAGGGAGGGACGAGAACTTTTATTATCATTATTTTTAATCTTATTGAATTAAAGTATGCCAAAAACATCTAAAAAAACCCAAAAATATTTACTTTTAAAATCGCGCTTAAAAAGTGACAAATTTTAAAATTTTGTCGAGGGACGGACTAGGACAACGATCCAAAACGCCCTCACTCCTAAAAAGAAACAAAATTTTAAATAAAATTAATTATTTGTTTTAAAAAGTATAACCTTTAAAAAAAACAGACTCCATGCGATCGCATGGGGTTTTCCCTTAAAATCCATGCGGTCGCATGGAGTGAAAAATCTGGACAGGATCAAAAGGCCACGAGCAGTCTGCTCCTCACAAACACACACACAAAATACACGAACATACTCCCCAAATCCTCTCAATTTTCATCAATTTTTCACCAAAATTAACCAAATTTCTTGCTATAATCCGCTCTAATCATGAATTTGATAAGAATTTTATCAAGAAGTGTAACAATTACACCCTAAACCTCTTTAAATTTGATTTTTATTGTTCTTGAGCTATAATTTTCCTAATTTGATTTTGTTAATTTCTAGTGTAATTAGAGTTAAATTGTTAGTATATTATGCATGTATAACCTAGATTGATGCTATTTAACATGATTTGAAGTCAAAAACTTCAAAAATTTTAGGAATCTGGGGTTTGTGTTCTTGAGCAATTTGGGGCTTTTTGATATAAACAAGTTATGGCCGATTTTTTTCATGAATTATTGCAAATTAAGTAGTGTAACTTGTTTAGGTAGCTAAATGATCCAAACTTTGATCCTAAACATGATTTTTGAGAATTAAAGTAGACTTTTTAGGTCTAAAATTCATGAACTTGATTAAATTGATGTAAATGCCATTTGAAATTTGTTTAATTGCTAGTAATGGTTATTTTAACATGTTATTTGAGTTGAATGCTAATGAACTTTGTAAACATTTTCATAAATGCTTATTTGAAAAAAGTGTAGAATTGAAAAATTGTGAAAATGTGTGTAAGTTTAATTTTGATTTAACATGTTATTGTAATTGTTTCAAGTTGTTATTTTGCTAACACTAATGCATATTTGGATGCACAAATTTTGTGTTTAATGTGTTTTGCAGAGATTTACTGATACTGATGGTGCATCATCATCATCTAGGCAACCTGCTCCAGAACCTGAACCAGAAATGCAATATGAACCGGAGCAACAACAGGAACAACAACAATAATCTGATCAACACGTACCTTATTATGATCCGCAACAAGAATATGTTGATGCCTACGTAGTACTTCCGATGCATCCGATAGTACAACACCCAACGATTCATGAAGAACAGTTGCATCCCAATTTGAGATTTGATCAGACTTGGAGAGAATACCCGACATATCAAAGTAACAAATTCAAACTGGTAACGAAAAATGTAGAAGTGCCGAGGGTAATCGATTGGGAGCCTTTGGAAAGGGTCCTACTTGCTAACTCAGTTAGACAGCATCTGATCCAAAGATATGGCAGCTCTTCTTTTCCTGATTGGGAACGTTTATTCACCATTCGTAGGCCTGTATATAAGGAATGGTGCGTTGAGCTTATGAGTTCTATAGCATTAAATGCGGATGTAGATAGGTTAGATGATAGAATTTTTCTTAGATTTATACTTGGCCGTAGGATGTACAGGATGTCCATGCTGGACATGGCCAGGACTTTACAGATTTACACTCCTAGTGAATTACTACTACCTGATTGTATGAATTTGATTTATCATGGTGAAAGGGTAGATAGGAATTTTGACGCGAACACCGTCTGGAGGCGTATGTCAGATTATAATATTTTTGGACGGGCAGGAACACACTCCTACTTACATATTAATAGAGCCGAGCTTCGTATAATTCATAGATTTCTGGCTAACTCGATTACACAGAGAGGTCACAACAAGGAGAAAATGACCTTACATAATTTATTTTACCTTAAGTGTATTCGAGACCCAAGAGGCTTTGTTAATATCCCCTACTGTGTTAGTTTTTATTTGTCTAGGATAGTGGAAGGAATACAGGAAGGGGGAATAATAGGAGGAGGTATTTTTGTTACTCTCATTGGAGAGTATTTGGGTGTAGATAGGGATCAAGGGGGTCCACTCTTGGTTTGTAGGGAACAGGATGATACTTTATGATTGAAGGTCTATCAGGGTGCTAAGGTATTGAAGAGCAGACGCAATCAGGCAGTACCCTATGTTGGTCGTCATCCACAGGTAGAGAGAGGTTCAGATGAGGAAATGGAGGAAACAGATGACATTAGGGATGTCATTAGGGAGGCTATGACTGACGTCTACCAGCGTATAGATGAGGTAGAAATGACAAACCAGGATAGACATAGTCGATACGAGTAGTGGCAAGCCCGGAATGAGTACGAGCATTCTAGGCAACGACAGCATGATAGATGCCACTATCATCAGCATCAGATCATGAGCTAGCTATCACCTCAGGATCACTACGTACCGACCCGACCTGCTTACTATCCTCCACACCAGCCTGATATGCGACCACCATTTACTCTCTACGACCCTAACCAGGCCTATCAGTACACCTATAACCAACCATGGAACCCGCACGACGACATGAACTGGAACCCCTATCCAGATTGATATAGTTCCGTTGGTGATTTTTATGATTTTTATTTTTTTATTATTTTTATTTATTTATGTTTAAACATATAATATTATGATACTTTTATGTAAGTTTAATATTTTTATTATGTTGTACTAATATTTCATATTTGATTTAAAAGTGGGATTTTAAGTCCCATTTCAAATTACCATGCATTTTATTATTTGTATGTATGTATATTGTCAATTGTACACAACAGGGTAAAACAGCGCATTTTCAAAGACTGGCATTAAGTTCAGCAAAAGCTACTAATTTTGACGTCAAAAATAAAAACAAATGTGATGTAACAACAAGACGGAATGAACAAATGATGTGCACCATTTATCATTCAGCAAACAAACGCCAATATGTTTGGAAACTTTGATAAAATTTAATCATTTTTCTACGCTAATCACCCTCAATAATTTAAATAGTTACTGATTTCTTGCAAATGAGGGCATTGCAAGATCTTAAGTGTGGGAAGGAGTTAAATTCTTTCGGATTTTTAAAAAATTTTAAACTTAAACACTTGGTTACCATTAAAAATACTAGTAACGCAGTAGTTGTATTAGAATCTAGTGCTCTCTGATAATAAAGAACAGCCCTAGTCTTATATACTGACTACCCAATTCTAGTAAAAATTTTCAAAATTTTCAAATAAATGAATTCAAAATCATGTTTATACATATTTATGAACAATAAAACTAGGTGTTAACACCGAAATTATTGTTACCTCGGAAAGGACATAAATTGAGAAACAACCCTAAATGTTAGAATTCATTTAAAATGAAATAGAGGACAATAAAAAGGCAAAGAAAGAAAAATAAAAGCCAAGTGTGGGAAAATTTACCAAGTTATTTAAAACATATATCACATATTTTTGTACAAATAATTGAAGATACTTTTGTTTTGGACAAAAATTAACCGTTTTACCCGGTAAATTGTAAGATATTTGAAAGAAAGATGGATCCACACGATGAATCAATTCCATCTTTAAAAGGAAGTAAAGTCTTCCGAAAAAGACACGCGCTTCTTGATTTAGGTCAGGAAGTTGTCGTCCAGACCAGCTGTAGGTTGATGAAAAATCTAGAAAAATCATCTCTAAAATTAGCTGGAAATTCACGGACCTCAGCATCAAACAGGGTCGCCAAGTGGTCAGACTTATCCTAACCATGAGAGGATCTGTCTCGTAAAATGGGGAGGGCGCCGTGCAAATTAGCTTGATAAGACTAATAAATCATATCCCCGGAAAGGATAATCTCCTTAAAGATCAAAAATCAGCTTTTAAGACTGATATTACTCAATCCTTGAGATTGATCTTTAAAGATTGAGAATTACAAACTCATGGAATTCGATGATATCTAAACTCGAGCTTGAACTAGAAAATATTTTGATCAAATTACAAACCGATTTGTTTTCTAAAAACCCATTTTTAATGCGTTCATTACCATTGAACGTAAAATCCTAGGAATTCACCTGGAATTCATTAGGTCACCTGAACCAAATCGGGTGTCAACCTTAAGAACAGTGGTTGCATAGCATGGTCAAAGACAGGACCTTGTGCCAGACCGAAAAACTATAGGGTGATCTTTATTATTGCTCCTACCAAGGATAGTAATTGTATCCAACATGTTATAGACCATAATTAAAAGCATGTCACGGGAAATTACCTTAACAGTTGCTTGTTCAACGCTTTCCTTTACAACCGGACGGTAGTTTACCGAAAGGTAATATACGGAGCAAGTAAACTGGACATGTTGCTTTCCCAATACAAGGTTAGCAAGTGGGTGACACAAAACCGCAAGTTTTGAGCTAAAATTTTCAAATCTAAAACCCACCAAACCCACAAAAACATTTTGCAAACACCGATGAAGGGTTATTCCAGAAAACTTATCTAGGGTAAAAGCTAGATTGAATTTTCAAAAGATCAAATATTATCATAAAGATCCAATTTCCTAAAGGATCTAAATTTTCATAGTCATGTGGGACTGTAAACCACAACGTTACTACCATTGTTCATACTGCCGTATAGAAATCACTGATGTACAAAATGTGAAGAATAAAGAAGTGATTCTAGTATTTGTATTTCAAGACTATATTGCTTGAGGACAAGCAATGCTCAAGTGTGGGAATATTTAATAATGCTAGCATTATCCCTCAAGAAAGACAAGCTTTTGGTTGCAATTGTTCTATTTACAAGTGATATTCGTTTAAATAATAAAAGGTGAAGACAAAAGACAGATTCGACGAATTGAAGACGCAAATGACCAAAAAGCTCAAAAGTACAAAGTACAATCAAAGTGGTTCAAATTATTGATGAGAAACGTCTCAAAATTACAAGAGTACAAGACGCAAAACGCAAAGTACAAGATATTAAATAGTACAAAAGGACGTTCGAAAATCCGGAACCGGGACCAGAGTCAACTCTCAACGCTCGACGTAACGGACTAAAAATTACAAGTCAACTATGCACATGAATATAATATAATATATAATTAATTCTTAAAATTATATATATATATATATATATATATATATATATATATATATATATATATATATATATATATATATATATATATATATATATATATATATATATATATATATATTATTTAATAAAACCGTCGGCAAACAAGAAAACAAATCTGTGTGAGCTGGAAAAGCAGGCCATGCAATCGCATGGCCTGGAAGTGCAATTTTCATGCGGTCGCATGACCCCAATTGTCAGGCCACATCTATAAATTTCGCGTGTTTTGGCTGAAATTAACACATCTTTTTCTTTCTTCATCTCTCAAACGTATATATATATATATATATATATATATATATATATATATATATATATATATATATATATATATATATATATATATATGTTATACTTTTAATTTTAATTTTAATTTTAATAATAAGGGTATGTTAGCGAATGTTGTAAGTGTGTAAGTCGAAATTCTGTCCGTGTAACGCTACGCTATTATTAATCATTGTAAGTTATGTTCAACCTTTTTAAATTAATGTCTCGTAGCTAAGTTATTATTATGCTTATTTAAGCCAAAGTAATCGTGATGTTGGGCTAAATATTAAAATTGGGTAATTGGGCTTTGTACCATAATTGAGGTTTGGACAAAAGAACGACACTTGTGGAAATTAGACTATGGGCTATTAATGGGCTTTATATTTGTTTAATTAAATGATAGCTTGTTAATTTAAAATAAAGATTTACAATTGGACGTACCTATAAATAACCATATACACTCGATCGGACACGATGGGCGGGATATTTATAAGTACTAATAATCGTTCATTTAACCGGACACGGAAATGGATTAATAGTCAATGGACTTATTAAAACAGGGGTGAATTATATACAAGGACACTTGGTGTAATTATAGTTTAAGTCCCCAATTAGTTGGAATATTTGACATCGGATATAAGGATAATTTGACGAGGACACTCGCACTTTATATTTATGACTGATGGACTGTTATGGACAAAAACCAGACGGACATATTGAATAATCCAGGACAAAGGACAATTAACCCATGGGAATAAACTAAAATCAACACGTCAAACATCATGATTACGGAAGTTTAAATAAGCATAATTCCTTTATTTCATATTTAATTGCACTTTTAATTATCGTATTTTTTAATTATCGCAATTTTATTTTATCGCACTTTTATTTATCGCAATTTCATTATCGTTATTTACTTTACGCTTTAAATTAAGTTATATTTATTTTTAATATTTTACATTATCTTTTAACTGCGACTAAAGTTTTAAAATCGACAAACCGGTCATTAAACGGTAAAACCCCCCTTTTATAATAATAATACTACTTATATATATTTATATATTTACAAATATAGTTTTAAAAATATAGCGTTAAACTTGGCTAAGATCCCTGTGGAACGAACCGGACTTACTAAAAACTACACTACTGTACGATTAGGTACACTGCCTATAAGTGTTGTAGCAAGGTTTAGGTATATCCATTCTATAAATAAATAAATATCTTGTGTAAAATTGTATTGTATTTAATAGTATTTCCTTGTAAAAATTAATAGTATTTTGTACCCCTTCGCTTTAACATCAATCCCACACTTAGGAGTTTTAGTTGAAGATTTCGGAGTATTTGTCTAGTGCTTTTATTGGGTGTTATCCCACACTTAGTGATAAGCTAGGATGTGGCATAGTTTGAATCTTGAGCTAGTAGCGAAAAGAAAGAAATACCCCTAGCAGATGCGGCTGGCTTCCAATCCTTGCGTCTTTATCGGCTCATTTGTCATCCTTTATTCTTCTACTCTACTTTATTGCACGGGTTGCCTCCTGAGAAGCGCTTTTGTTTAAGGTCGTTGGCTCGACCGTAGTGATGCTTTAAAAAGCAAACATTCCTCGCTGATGGTTGACATCTTGGTCTTCTCGAGGGAATGTGAGTCTTGGTGGATAAATCCTGAGAAAGTGTCGGACCAACAGTGGTAAAAGATCAGGTACTCCTCTTGAAGATCTTCTGAAAGATAAGTAGTGCGCAGTTTTGGCTCTTGATAAGTCTTGAAGTCCGATAAGAATATGATCTATGGCTCTGCTGGTTAACCCATGAATGTCAATCATAGAAGCAGTGTTGGTGGTGATTATTTCTCTGATGGGATGCTCATTTCTGAGGTCTTCAAATAATGTCAGAAACTGTATCTTTAGAATTTTGAAGTCTTCGGAACGGTGATCTCCACAGTAGGAGTCTGTTGCTTTGCACAGATTAGTTAAAAGATGAAGCTGGAAAGAAGTGAACAGCAATCCTGATCTGAGTATTAATTTCACCGTCATTGAGTATATCTCCTGACATCCAGCTTTAAATGTGAAACTAGGATCTGTGGATTCGTGGAAGATACGTGATAGCTGCTTCGTAACATAGGTGGCAATGTTGACTCGATCTGGTTCAAGATGAGAGAACGGATTGTTTCGCCTTGCTTCCTCCATAACAGCGTCTCGTAACTCTTTGATAATCAGATCTGCATGGTGATCAATTGTTACGTAAATCACTAGTCTGTCTGGTGTGATTTCAAAATTATCTCGTTCCAAAAGAGCGAAAAAGCTGTGAATATCCTCGATCATTTGCAAATCAGAGTGATAAGTCGGGCGTCCGGTGGAAAGATCCATATGCTTCCGGATGAGAGTCAGTAGTGCTCGTTGGTTTCGTGAGAACGGAAGTGCAGATCCGGCTAAGGCGTTGTAAACCTTAGAGTAAATGATCTTCTGATCTCGACAGAATCTTGTCTCAAGAATAGTGCGAACCACTGAATTGTGATCTCGTTGCCTTTCTTCGTGATAGATATGATCGTGAAGAGAATTGATAAAGTCTTGAATGCATTCTTCTAGGATTTCAACATCATTGTCTTCTCTTCGGAGATAGAGGTGGTGTTCTTCTCTGATAGCCATGATTCGTTCTGTTAAGCGTAGCGAAAAATCAATGGTTGATTTTGGATGGCTTCGAGGATGTCTTCAAATTCATCGGTATCATTGATGAAGGTTATCATGTCTGTGTGTGTGTGGATATAACTGGAATTCGATCTGAAGAAGAGTCCGGCTCCCTTGATCTGGTTCGGTTGGTGAGTGTGAGTTATTCAGAATGTCTTCATGTTGCTCTTCCTCGTCATCATCGGTGTATTTTTCTTCTGAGGATACGTCTGATGAACGGGTTTCTTCAGTATTCTGATTCTCCACTTTGATACTTGCAGGATCAATTTCTATATCCTTAACCTCAGCCTTGTCGGTCTTCTTCTTGAAGCGAATGATTAAACTGTTCTCTTCCGTTTCAAGCATCATTATTTCTTCATGACGCTCAATGCTTGGAGCGGGTATTTTCGCAGTTTCTTTTACGTCTTCCATTTCCTCTTCCTCCTCAGATTCCTCCTCCTCCTCTATTTCTTCGCTGGGATCCTCTTCTTCCATTTCTGGGTCATTTACAGACTGTTCTTCGACACCCATCTCGATATCATCGGCTGGTGGTGAAGACTCATCATCGGAAGTGATCCGTCTGGTGGAAATAGCAAACATCTCTGCTGAAATGTCCCGCTCATATTGATTATAAACGTTCCATATTAATTGATTTCGTCGCGAGATTTTGACCTCTATGTGAGACGTTTTTCAAATACTGCATTCATTTTTAAAACAACCATAACCTTTATTTTATCTATAAAGGTTTAAAAAGCATTACGTAGATTATCAAATATTGATAATCTAAAATATACCGTTTACACACGACCATTATATAATGGTTTACAATAAGAATATATTACATCAAAAATAAGTTTCTTGAATGCAGTTTTTACATAATATCATACAAGCATGGACTCCAAATCTTGTCCTTATTTTAGTACGCAACAGCGGAAGCTCTTAATAATCACCTGAGAATAAATATGCTTAAAACGTCAACAAAAATGTTGGTGAGTTATAGGTTTAACCTATATATTATCAAATCATAATAATAGACCACAAGATTTCATATTTCAATATACATCCCATACATAGAGGTAAAAATCATTCATACGGTGAATACCTGGTAACCGACATTAACAAGATGCATATAAGAATATCCCCATCATTCCGGGACATCCATCGGACATGATATAAAAACTCGAAGTACTAAAGCATCTGCTACAATGGATGGGGTTTGTTGGGCCCAATAGATATATCTTTAGGATTCGCGTCAATTAGTAGACTGGTTTACTAATTCTTAGGTTACCAAGTAAAAGGGGCATATTCGGCTTCGATCGTTCAACCATAGAAAATAGTTTCATGTACTTGTGTCTATTTTGTAAAACATTTATAAAGCTGCATTTATTCTCATCTCAAAAATATTAGATTTTAAAAGTGAGACTATAACTCACTTTCACAGATTTTTACTTCGTCGAGAAGTAAGACTTGGCCACTGGTCGATTCACGAACCTATAACAAATATGTACATATATATCAAAGTATGTTCAAAATATATTTACAACATTTCTAATAAATTTTAATGTTTTAAGTTTATTAAGTCAGCTGTCCTCGTTAGTAACCTACAACTAGTTGTCCATAGTTAGATGTACAGAAATAAATTGATATATATTATCTTGAATCAATCATGACCCAGTGTATACACATCTCAGGCTAGATCACAACTCAAAGTATATATATTTTTAGAATCAACCTCAACCCTGTATAGCTAACTCAAACATTACTGCATATAGAGTGTCTATGGTTGTTCCAAATAATATATATACATGGGTCGATATGATATGTCAAAACATTCGCATACGTGTCTATGGTATCCCAAGATTACATAATATATTAGAATACATGTATAATACAATATAAGTTAGCTAGGATATGATTTGTATAGATTTTTTACCAATTTTCACGTAGCTACAACAAGTAAAAAATATCCAATCTTGTTTTACCCATAACTTCTTCGTTTTAAATCCATTTTGAGTGAATCCAATTGCTATGGTTTCATATTGAAATTAAGTTTATTAATCTATATAGAAAAAGTATAAGTTTATAGTCGGAAATACAGGTTACAAGTCATTTTTGTAAAGGTAGTCATTTCAGTCGAAAGAACGACGTCTAGATGACCATTTTGGAAAACATACTTCCACTTTGAGTTTAATCATGATTTTTGGATATAGTTTCATGTTCATAAGAAAAATCATTTTCCCAGAAGAATAACTTTTAAATCAAAGTTTATCATAGTTTTTAATTAACTAACCCAAAACAGCCCGCGGTGTTACTACGACGGCGTATATCCAGTTTTACGGTGTTTAGAACATGTGTCTAGTTGATTTTAAAAGTCAAGTTAGAAGGATTAACTTTTGTTTGCAAACAATTTTAGAATTAACTAAACTATGTTCTAGTGATTTCAAGTTTAAACCTTCGAATAAGGTAGTTTTATATATATGAATCGAATGATGTTATGAACATCATTACTACCTCAAGTTTTGTGAATAAACCTACTGGAAGTGAGAAAAATAGATCTAGCTTCAATGGATCCTTGGATGGCTTGAAAGTTCTTGAAGCAGAATCACGACACGAAAACAAGTTCAAGTAAGATTTCCACTCGAAATAAGATTGTTATAGTTATAGAAATTGAATCAAAGTTTGAATATGAGTATTACCTTGTATTAGAAAGATATCTTACTGTAAATAAGAAAGATTTTTTGAAGTTGGATGATCACTTTACAAGATTGAAAGTAAGCTAGCAAACTTGGAAGTATTCTTGATTTTATGAAACTAAAACTTATAGAATTTATGAAGAACACTTAGAACTTGAAGATAGAACTTGAGAGAGATCAATTTGATGAAGAAAATTGAATAATGAAAGTGTTTGTAGGTGTTTTTGGTCATTTGGTATATGGATTAGATATAAAGGATGTGTACTTTTGTTTACATGTAAATAAGTCATGAATGATTACTAATATTTTTATAATTTTATGAGATATTTCATGCTAGTTGCCAATGATGGTTCCCACATGTGTTAGGTGACTTACATGGGCTGCTAATAGCTGATCATTGGAGTGTATATACCAATAGTACATACATCTAAAAGCTTTGTATTGTACGAGTACGAATACGGGTGCATACGAGTAGAATTGTTGATGAAACTGAACGAGGATGTAATTGTAAGCATTTTTGTTAAGTAGAAGTATTTTAATAAGTGTTTTGAAGTCTTTCAAAAGTGTATGAATACATATTAAAACACTACATGTATATACATTTTAACTGATTCGTTAAGTCATCGTTAGTCGTTACATGTAAATGTTGTTTTGAAACCTTTAGGTTAACGATCTTGTTAAATGTTGTTAACCCATTGTTTATTATATCTAAAGAGATGTTAAATTATTACATTATCATGATATTATGATATATTAATATATCTTAGTATGATATATATATAGTTAAATGTTGTTACAACGATAATCGTTACATATATGTCTCGTTTCGAAATCATTAAGTTAGTAGTCTTGTTTTTACATATGTAGTTCATTGTTAATACACTTAATGACATGTTTACTTATCATTTTTCATGATTAAACATAGTGTATCAATATCTTAATATGATTCATATGTATTTAGTAAGACATTGTTATAACGATAATCGTTATATATATCGTTTCGAGTTTCTTAATTCAATAAACTCAATTTTATGTATATAACTCATTGTTAAAATACCTAATGAGATACTTACTTATCATAATATCATGTTAACTATATATATAATTATATATATGTCATCATATAGTTTTTACAAGTTTTAACGTTCGTGAATCACCGGTCAACTTGGGTGGTCAATTGTCTATATGAAACCTATTTAAATTAATCAAGTCTTAATAAGTTTGATTGCTTAACATGTTGGAAACACTTAATCATGTAAATAACAATTTCATTTAATATATATAAACATGAAAAAGTTCGGGTCACTACATCTGCCTGTCCAGAAAGATCGGTTGGTCGGTCAATTTTGAAGGTAACGCTCTCCCCATGTGATCGTAAGATCAAGGTTTGATTGTACACATCAATGACAGTCCTAGCCGTATTCATGAAAGGTCTTTCTAACACTACTGGGGTGTGTAGGTCTTCCTTTATATCCATTACTACGAAATCCGTAAGATACAAGAATTTTTTGACTTTCACCAAAACGTTCTCAACTATGCCCCTAGGATATAGAATTGTGTGATCGGCAAGTTGGATTGTCATTTTGGTTGGTGACAAGTCTCCTAACTCTAATCTCTTGTAGAGAGAGTAGGGGATTAGGTTGATACTTGCTCCTAAATCTGCTAGCGCATGAATGGTTCCGGATTGGTAGATTGAACACGGGAAAATGAATTGGCCTGTATCTCCTAGCTTTGGTGATAGAGAGTTTCTGGGTAATGCAGAGCATTCTTCACTCAGTGGAATTTTGTTAGAGTCTGGTATCCTCTCCTTTGTAGAAAGAAGCCTTCGGATGTATCTCTTCTGATTGGGAACTTTAGACATAGTGACCAGGAATTTTTCATCAAGTTTGAAGGAATCAAGCTTGGATGGTTCTTCTTGTAGCCTTCCAGGATAAGGTATGCGAACTGGAGTTTCATGGGTCATCTTCTGAGTATATGTCGATTTGTTCTTGAGCCTAGTTGACCTTCTCCATGGTTCTTCATCTGGGATTACGGAATCCATTTGCTTTGCTTCTTCCTCTGGGATTACTTGGCAATCTTCCCTGCGGTCGGGTTTCAAGGCGTTGTGATAACTGTCCGAGCTGCGTTTCCAAACTTTTGAGAAGATCCAATTGATTTCTCATTAGTATCTCTGTTTGATCTTTCCTGGCTGCAGTTCTCTGATTTAGCTGTTGTTGTCCTTGAATAAACTGAGTCAATTGATCATCTACTCTGAGAGCGGGGTTAGTTGCTTTTGTAATCTGGGTGGTAGGGGAATTTTTCTCAACTGGGGGACCAGTGAGTGGAAGTGGTTGATGGTAGGTCAATTGAGATTGTTGGGCTGGATAAGGTGGATAGCGATAGCAAAAAGGTTGATTGCTTCACTGAAATTGATTAACCCTAGGTGGTTGATTGAATCCGGGATTTGGTGGACGAGATGGGTATTGGACGTAACAGACTGAACCGTCAGGGTTTTCGTACTCAACTTGATATTCTTCAGTGGGTTGCGGGGTGGTACAATTAACACAAGCCTGAGCTTGGTTAACCTGATGCGGTTGCGTCTTCAATTCTCCGAGTTGTTTAGCAAGAGATTCTATCTTATCCGTTAGGGATTTGATGGCCTCTGTTTGATTGTTAAGTGCAGAGAGTGGGGCAGATGATGAAGTTGTTTCACCACTGTTCCAGTCATGATGATGCATTGTCATGTTCTCGAGCAATTCCCATGCTTCGTCTGCGGTTTGGTTCATCAGATTCCCTTGAGCTGTTGCGTCGATCGTCGTTCTATGATTTACCGTAAGACCATTGTAGAAGGTACAGATTTGGGCTGACCCTTCTAGCTGGTGATTAGGGCATTTCTTCAGCAGGGTTTTGAATCGCTCCCATGCAGTGTAAAGAGATTCATCATAACTTTGTTTGAAGTTAATGATGTCATTATTCAGTTTGGTTTGTTTACAAGGAGGGAAATATTTGGTTAGGAATTTAGTAGCCATCTCCGTCCATGACGTGATGGAATCTTTTTCCAGTCCTTCAAACCAAGTTTGAGCATGATGAGTGAGAGAATAGGGGAACAAGTATAGCTGGACTATATCTTGTCCTATCCCTGGCTGTATGTAGGAGTTTGAAAGAGATATGAATTTATCAAGTTGAGAATTAGGATCGTCGTTCGGTAATCCATGAAACTGACAACTATTCTGGATGAGCTGGATGATGTGATGTTTTAACTCGAACGATGGTCCTTGAATCTCTGGAAATCTGATTGGTCCTCCTCGACCTTCAATCAAGGGTTTCATGTTTTCTGCTAAAGTAATGCGTAACGCCATTTGATTTCTGATTCGTGCTTCCTTGCATGCTTTAGAGATTATAGCGCCTGGATCAGGTACGAATAACAACGGCCCTGGTCTAGATCGGGTTTGGGTCATACACTGGGTATGCCTTTTTGTTTTTAACTTTTTGCAAATAAACTAAGATAATCTAAAGTAAGCTAAACTAGTCTAAGGTAATCTAATTCTAAGGTAATCTAATTTTATCTAGTTTGATCTAAGGTAGTCTAAAGTAATCTAAGGTAATCTAATTTAATTAACTAACTATCCTACGGTTGAATATGTTTTTGGTTCTGGCTACTGATTCCCTGGTATTTCGGTAACAGAGCTCCGCACGAACTATTCAACAAACCAAGTGGCCAGGCCAACTACGGAGAGGTAAGGTCCTTTTGGTCCCAATATAATTGGCGACTGTTCAGAAAATCCAACAACCAAGTCCGTGTATAATTGTCTTTCTTAGACACCACTAAATGCTTGTGAATAATTTTGATAGAGAGCAGTATTGCCCGATACCAGTTCCCCGGCAGCGGCACCAAAAACTTAGTACTATCCCGTGATATGGCCGAAACGGACGGTTTTTATTTGCGCAGTGTCATCGGGCCGCGGCTCTCCAGGATCAGCCACTCGTGGGAGAGGGTACTGTTTTAAATTTATATTTAGCGGGGTCTAAATCTTACGACTCCTTATAAGTAAGGGAAGTATGACCTAGAGTCGTATTATTGAGATATCAGTAGAATCGAACATTTAAGCCTAAGATAGTTAGGCAGTAGTGATTATTTATTTTGGGATTTTCTAATTTATAAGACAGATAAAGTAAATGCGATAAAATTCGTAACTCAGATAAGGTTAAAGTGAGTGCATACTATGACTTCATCAGTTATTCTGCTGAGATTATGGAATGCTGGCTCATGAATAGGCAGAGGCCTTGTATTCATTACACTGGTCCTAAACGCCCCTGTCATAAGACATGTCACTGGGTACTGCGTTAGGATTGAAGATTCTGAATAGACAGCAACGTCCCTTACCCCCGACGCCCGTGCAGTCTGACTACAGGCATACACGTTCAGACAGATCATCCAAGTGAGCGACCCAGTTGGGTGACGTATTAACATTCCAAAATGATCTAAACTTTCTTAAGCATAATAGAATACATGGTTTACCATATCTGAGAGACATGATGTGTTTCAATGCTTTCGTTAATGATTGGTTTTGAAAGATAGTTAGGCCCTTAAAAAGAGTTCAAACATAAAGAACACCGTGGCCAAGTCAAGCTGACTTCCATGAACACGTTCGGTTATCTTAACGGTCCAATCCTTTATGTGTCTAAACAAACAGTTCCTTAATTAACTAAGAATCCCTCAAGCGGGGTGCAATGCTTAAGACCGCGTTATGGTGCAGTGTACTGGTCAACACTAACCGGGTTCCATGGCCTTACTTAGCAGAGGTACAACTTACAACAACCGATGTGCTTCAGCGTGCACGTATGAAGTTTATATGCATGGTGACTACACTAGCATGGTCTAGGACCGACAATGTACTAAGGGTCTAGTTAGATGTTTCACTACGAAAGAGTCCTCAGTCGGAATCCAAAGCATGATAGACTTACTACAACAGGTGTGCCTCAGTCGATCTTACGTTGTATCCGATAGACTTCTCTTACCAAGGGGTGACACAGATAGTGTACTCTGAATCGGGGTTCGCGACTTCCCGATAACAGAGCCTATAACTACGTTCTATCTGTTGGAAAAGCGATTGAGTTTAAAGCATAATCGAAAAGCATTTCGACAGCATACACAAACCATAATATTATTTCGGCATTATAACTGATTACATCATAGCATACACTAAAGATAACTACTCGTTAATCATGGCAACAATATCATAAAACAATATATAAGATAAAGGATAGAAGTACCAGTAGATTAAACGAGTTCTGAATACAAAAGTGACAACTTCAAGACTCCAGACTGCTCCTAATACAATCTTCAGCGTTCTTCTCCGGGTACTAGGTTTCCCGTACGGAGTCGAAGGCCTTGAGAGTATGACTAATATTGTACAAGAGAAAGAAAGAAGTTAATTGAAGTTTGTATTTGAATGAATGACAAAGACCCTTTAAATAAGCAAAGTTTTTGCCTGCAAATGGCTGGCAAGCCGTATGGCAAGCCGTATGGCAAGCCGTTTGGCAGGCCGTATTTGGCAAGCCGTTTGCTTGGTAGCCCAT
Source organism: Rutidosis leptorrhynchoides (assembly GCF_046630445.1). Taxonomy (NCBI): domain Eukaryota; kingdom Viridiplantae; phylum Streptophyta; class Magnoliopsida; order Asterales; family Asteraceae; genus Rutidosis; species Rutidosis leptorrhynchoides. The sequence continues at coordinate 104,810,833 of NC_092334.1, read as the reverse complement.
TTCTTAGGTCCGTTTTCTGGACCGTTTGGCAGGCCATACCCCATACTGGCAAGTCATATGGCAGGCCGTTTTTGGTGCTGGTCAGCCTTGATTCACTGGATCGTAACTTGATTTCTTGTCTTTCACCGTTTTTGCTCTAGAATTTTCGTTTTTGCTCTGATTCTCTTGATTCTTTTTGCACCGCCTTCGTAATTACTTGTTCTTCAATTCTAACTGACGAAGTGGGTATTTTGCCGACAAAGTTCGAATCTTTCTTGTTTTTGGGCCTTAATACCGGGGTGAAAATGTGACTTTTTAGCCGATATCAGCCCGCATGGTTTGTTATCCTTTCAAGGACGGGTGTGGGTGCCTAAAATGGGTGATAACCGACGAGTGCTACTTGATGAAGTGCATAAGTCAAAGTATTCCATTCACCCGGGTGCAATGAAAATGTATCTTGATTTGAGAAAGGAGTATTGGTGGCCGGGCATGAAACGTGATGTTGTTAAGTATGTTGAACAATGCATCACGTGTTTGCAAGTTAAGGCCGAACACCAAAAGCCGTATGGTATGTTAAAACCGTTAGAAATACCGAAATGGAAATGGGAGCACATTACCATGAATTTCATTACAAAGTTACCAAAGACGACGAGAACCCAATTTGATTCGATTTGGGTGATAGTTGATCAGTTGATGAAGAGTGCCTTGTTTCTTCCCATTTAGGAAACGATATCATCGGAGACTTTGACTAAGTTGTTCATCAAGGAAGTGATATCAAGGCATGGGGTTCCTATATCTATTATTTAGGATCGAGATACTCGTTTCACATCTCGGTTTTGGGAAAAGTTTCATGAAGATATGGGTACACAATTGAAATTGAGCACGACGTACCATCCTCAAATGGACGGTCAAACCGAACGTACGAATCAAACATTGGAGGATATGTTACGGGCGTGTATTATCGATTTCGGTGGTAGTTGGGATGAGCACTTTCCATTGGTGGAATTCTCGTACAATAATAGTTATCATACTAGTATTGGAATGCCACCTTATGAGATGCTTTATGGTCGTAGGTTTCGAACTCCTATTTGTTGGGGTGAAGTGGAACAAAGAGAAATCAGGAGTACCGATTTGGTTTTAGAGACAAATAGCAAGATCGATATGATTCGGACTCATTTGAAAAAGGCCCAAGATAGACAAAAGTCGTATGCCGACAAACGAAGGCGACCGATTGAGTTTCTAGAAGGCAACATGGTGATGCTTAAAGTTTCGCCATGAAAGGGTGTTATTCGGTTTCAAAAACGAGGAAAGTTAGCTCCTCAGTTTATTGGTCCGTTTAAGATTTTAGCTCGTGTTGGTGAAGTTGCGTATCGTTTGGAATTACCCGAAGAGCTTGTGGGGATCCATAATACATTTCATGTTTCCCATCTTCGTAAGTGACTTGCGAATGATTCTTCATGGGCACCATTAGACGAGATTGAGCTAAACAATAAGTTAGAGTATGTTGAGAAGCCGATTGCTATACTCGATGAAAAGGTAAAGAGGTTGAGACATAAAGAGGTGAGAACTTTTAAAGTTCAATGGAGTCGTAGTAAAGGTTCCGAGTTTACATGGGAACCCGAAGAGTTTGTATTGGTGTATCTTCCGGCTTGTCATGCGGCTTGGATCACGAGGACGCGCTCCGATTCAAGTGGGGGAGAGTTGTAACATCCCGTTTTCTTCATACGTGTCTTAAGGTACTTATTTAATCATTAGAACGTTTATAATTTGCTTGTTTATGTGATTAAATGATTTAAAGTGTTAACTTGATGTATACGAGATATATTTATATATTACGTTTGAGATTTGATGCATGTATAAGTATATGCATGGGTCCTGATAGTGTTAAGTCATGTGAGACTTATAGACGAAGTTTGGGCGAATATGTATAGCGGGAACGAGGTGTACTATTTGTATAAATCAATTGTTAAGCTAAGTTGTCGAATTGGGTCAGTTACAGGCCATTGCCGCACCGCGAGGATCTTGGGCGCGCCGCGACAAACAACACAAATCAAAGTCAGTAGGAGAAACAAGCAGCTCAAATTTTATGTGCATTGCCCAGCCGCGACATATGGGGTCACACCGCGACCCACTGGGTGAACTGGTTTCGGTTTTAGCTTTTAAAAAGAGTGAATCAAGGGTATTTTCATCTTTTCGCGTATAGATCTGATTGAGACTTTAAGTCTCAGCCACTTATCTCATTAATTCATTTTCTTTTCTCTTTTCTTCTTCTATTTACTCTCAAAATATAAAACCCATTTAAATTAAAAGTAAGATTCGAAGGTGAAGACTTGTGATTCGATCCTTGGAGAAAATAGGAAATTTGTTCTCCTCGTTCTTAGCTACGACTTGATAGTGTTGGTAAGTCTTAACTCCATGTTTTAAGTTTTAGTTAATTTATGGCTAGGGTTTGGGTCATTTGAGGCTTGTATGACCCATTTGGGAATTTAATGGGTGAATTTAGGTTATATTGATGTAAGGAAACCCTAATAACTATAATCTAGGGTTTGATCATGTAAATCGAGATTGTAAGTGTTAAATTGTGTTGTTAGTCACTAATACACCTGTAAATTGATAAAAGATTTGCTAATGGGTTCGTGTTTGACCAATTTGCGAGTCTAAGTGTTAAAATGGGTCAAAAGGGGTAATGTTGACCTAGTTGGGCAAAGATGAGTATGAAAATACCCTAAAAGGTGGTAGTTATTATTATTGGACTATAATCACTAGTTTTTAGTGATTGATGATGAGTCTTGGCCATTAATGGGCGGTTTTGGAGTAAATGGGTCATTTAATGCAAATGGGTCATTAAAAACTTAAGTGATAAATGTTGGTGTCAAGTCCAACTAGTTTGGTGTATTGAAATTGTACTTATTGTATTAGGTACTTCACTTTGAAGCTTGCGGAGTTGTTAATTCATCGCCTAGTCTATAAGGTGAGTGGAGTAATTATACGTATGTGTATATGGCATATTTATTTGTGAATGTTATGGTATGAACCATCGAGCCGGTAGTGCCATAACATGTATGTGACAAGTGTCAAAGTGTGAACCATCGAGCCGGTAGCACTATAAAATAAAGGGTGAACCATCAAGCCGGTGGCGCCGAAGTGTAAACCAAAGAGCCGGTAGCACTATAAAATCATGATGTGAACCATCGAGCCAGTAGCATCAAGTGTGAACCATCGATCCGGTAGCACTATAAAACAAAGTGCGAACCACGAGCCTGTAGCACTATAAAAGAGTATGACTCAAATGCGTATGGTGTGAACCATCGAGCCGGTAGCACCATAGCGTTTATGGTTAATCATATGGGGGTTTGTTGATTGTTTAGCATATTATATATATATTGTGTTGAGTATATGCCAATCCGGTTTTGTGATATTGTACAACTTGTTAGTATTACGAGTATGATGACATGCTTTTTGAGTTACAAGTTTGTATACGGTATTGTGTAAGTGGTTGCAAGTAAGTAGGTTATATATGTATAAGTATAACTATTGCACTCACTAAGCTTTAGCTTACCCTCTCGTTGTTTACATTTTTAGGTGCGAACATGGAGAAGGGAAAGGGGTTATTGGACATTAGATTCCCATGATGCTTGCTAGTTAAAGCTTTTGGAAGATGACCTAGTGTTTTTGGGTAGTTTAGCCCCAAACCATGCTCGGGTGTAGTTTGGATTAAAACTATCATTTTAAATGGGTCGAACTTGTATTACATTTGATTAATGGCCTTAGTGCCTTTTGTAAACATTAAATTTGTTGTACGTTTTAATGGGTTGTATGTAATGGTTTATATCATTCCAATGGCACGTTAATGATCGTTACTATAAAAAAAATTATCCGGTTGAATACGGGTTGGGTTGTTTCACCTGCATTGTTCAGTTCCGTCGTATGCATATTTTTGCTACAAAATATCGTATAGTGAGTTTCATTTGCTCCCTTTTTAAATGCTTTTGCAATATATATTTTTGGGACTGAGAATACATGCGCTGCTTTTATAACTGTTTGACGAAATAGACACAAGTACATAAAACTACATTCTACGATTGGATTATTATACCGAATATCGCCCTTTTAGTCTGGTAACCTAAGAATTAGGGAACAGACACCCTAATTGATGTGAATCCTAAAGATAGATCTATCCAGCCCAACAAGCCCCATCCGAGTTACGAATGCTTTAGTACTTCGATTTATCATATCCGATGAGAGTCCCAGAATGATGGGGATATTCTAGATGCATTTTGTTAATGTCGGTTACCAGGTGTTCAATTCGTATGAATGGATTTTCAGCAGTGAGCAGACCTGCACCTTATTTATGAATTTGAAATCTTGTGGTCTATTAAAATATTGAAATGATTGTTATGATAAACCTATGAACTCACCAACCTTTTGGTTGACACTTTTAAGCATGTTTATTCTCACGTATGAAAGAAATCTTCCGCTGTGCATTTGCTCATTTTAAAGATATTACTTGGAGTCATTCATGTCATATTTCAAAAGACGTTGTATTCAAGTCATCTGAGTTCAAAAAGACGTTTATTAAGTCAATGACATATTAGTCATTCATATTACGAGAATCATATATCATTTGTATTAAAAGGTTATGTTTTGAAATGAGTTTGTCTTTTAAACAAATGCAATGTTTGTAAAACGTATCATATAGAGGTCAGTACCTCGCAATGGGACCAAATGTTGAAGACTTCATCCAGGTGGATTTGGATGGGCCTTGACAGCGTAGATATAAATTTACGGTCCTCTATTCCAATTAACACATCTATCCATTCCGTATAATTTTCATTAGTATGCTCCCAAACCAAGTAAGGATGCAAATCCTTAGGGAGCCTATGAGCCCTTGGATGAACGGGTGCCATTGGCACACTTTGTGAAGCACTAGATCTTTTCGTTCCCTGCAAAAACAATCACATACACACACACAAAAAACAAAATGGGAAAAGGAAAATGTTAGCGTTAGTTTGAAACCAAATAATATCTCATCTTCCACATTTGCTTTCATGTTTAACAAATAACCTCCACATTCAAAAACTCAATCAACAAAAAACTATAGTATCTCATAAACGCATAAAAATCATATTTACATAATCTCAATACCATCTTTTATGCAATAATATATATAATTAAATTGACGGATAATACATGAATTAAGCATATTACAATCGCATCATTCAATCACAATTCAAAAGTCATTCTGAGTCAAACTCAGTCAACTAGCTCAAAATTACACAAATTGACATGAACCCTACTTTTGAAAATCAAACAATCGAGTGATTCCTGACAATTAATAACTAACAATCTTAATAACTAGCATAACTAACACCAATTCATAACAATTAATTATCAAAATCAAGGCCAAACTTCCACATATTCAAGAACCCTAGAATCAAAACTAGCAATTTAAGGTCAAATAGCATATGAAACTAGATTCTAGCATGTTATACAATCATAATACAAATCAAATTTGGCCAAAAACAAAGCAATCAACACCCCCACACTTGATTTCAACAAAATCCATATGAACGCCCAATTAGAAATCAACATTAGAAAAAAAAAAATACACTTAGAAAGGATGCTAAAATCATTACCTTTGTCTTAGGAGGCATGATTAATGATGAATTTGATGTTGATTTAAATTGAAAATCGATTAGGGTTTAGTGTGGGAGCTCAAAAATTTCGGCGGGTGTATGTGTGTATGTGTTTTTGAAACCAAAACAGCAAATAAAGGCAAAAACGAATTGGAGCTGGAGCCCGTATCGCGGTCGCGATGGGATGTATCCCGGTCGCGATGAACGTGGACCTGGTACCAGTTTTTTTAGATAGCCCGAATCGCGGTCGCGATGGGGGTAATCCCGGTCGCGATGGACCAAGTATCTGGTAGTCCAATTTCTGTCAACTAACCGCGATCGCGATGGGGGTTATCCCGACCGCGATGTGAATCCCAGATTTTTTTTCGCGACTTGAATCCCAGATTTTTTTTATACTTTTTATGGTTTTTATGTTTTAAAATGTATGCAATAATAAAAATAAAAGAAAAACTTACAAACTTTACACATCTGTGCGATGTTTATGTTGGAGTCGCGCACTCGACTCCTCTCCCATGCCTAGCAGTCGCCGAGATCCTCGACTCCGATGTTGCTAGAGTCGTAACCATACCCAAATCGGTCTTTAAAGGTAGTCTTCATATCTTCATCCCGTATCACTAGTGTATCGGTGTCGAAATCAAGAGTCATTCTCGCGGTTGCCAAGAATCCTTGTCCCAACACTATCAGTGTTTTCTTGCGCGCTGCACAATCCATAATGAAAAAGTCTTCTTCATAGCTCACACCGTGAATGTTAATGGGTACATCTACCACAATCCCTATCGGGTTATCAATGGTCTGATTCCCAAAACGGATGCTAGTATTAGTGCGGACTAGCTCTCTGATCCCCAACGATTTTGCAATTTCTGCCGGCATCATATTAACACTGGCACCTGAATCTAGTAATGTCGGGTAAAGCTTTTCACCTTGGAACCGACATATAACCGAAAACTCCCCCGGATCTCTAGGTCTTCGACGAGGCTTAAATCTGCACTGTGGTGTAGACTTAACATACTCAACCTCTTCAATCGTCCATCTATCTTCATCAACAAACGAACTTTTTGTGTTCTTAATGAGCTTATCCGTGTTTTTTTTACCCCACATTTTCTCAAGAGTCTTGCGAATCTCTTCCACATCTACCTCCGGCTCCTTTTCTATTATCGATATCTCTTTTGCCATATTCACCCGAATAGATTCAACCTTGCTCGAACCCTCATCACTTTCATAATAACCATCCTCGAATTCCCTCTCGACTATGTACGCTGAAGGGAACCACATATTTTCAGAGTTACAGAATCTAAAAGTACCCTTATCACCTTCAAAAGTTATAGCTCCTGCCCCCGAGTCAATTTTACCACCCGCAGTCGCGATAAAACCACAACCCACTAATAAGGGAACTTCCTCATCTGTCGGCATGTCGAAAATAGTGAATGGCACTTCAATAAAAACTCCTTTAAAACTCACCATCATATTCTTAAGCAGCCCATCTGCCTTACGCTTCATATTGTTACCTAAAGTAATTACCGATTCGGATTTTCCCAATGAACAAAGTGTACAATCCCTATGGAACAATCGCGTATACATCTCATAGGACATTATATTAATTGAGGATCCAGAATCGCCTATTACTTTAATTTCCCTGTGATCGTTAGCAAAATGAGGTAACACCCCGATAATACTCAACTCGAACAAAACTTCACCCGGATCTTCTTCTTGTTGAAGAATCACCAGTTCACCATTCAATTTTTCTTCTGAAGACAATTCCTCATGGAATTCACCAAAATATTCATCCGAAATTACCTCGGAATCTGCATCATCAGGCGCATCTTCGATCCGCCCATCATAATCCCAAGTGTCATGATCAATTACATCACCAATTTCAACATTTTTATCGAGCCATTAATCAACGTTACCCTTATTTTCACACTTTGATTCGGTGACCCGAATTGTCATTAGTTGACAATCCTCCTTTTTTCTCAAAGTCAACCTTTTTCTCATCAACTTCATCATCATCACTACCCTTAACGGTAATAAAACCTATAATACTATCTTTCAAAGGTTCCTGCACATCATTCGCAACACACAAGTCTATTAAATCAAGCTTAAAACAAGTAATATCATTGGACTTGGGTTGTTTAATGGCCTTGTCTACATGACAAATTACTCTCTTGTCACCTACACCTATGCTAAGTTAGTTCTGTTGAACATGAATAATAGCATCAGCGGTTTTTAGGAAAGGACGACCTAGAATGATTGGTACCTTAGTGTCCTCTTTCATTTCAAGCACTACAAAATCGGCCGAAAAGACTAATGGCTCCTTGTTTGGACAAGGGTGTCTAACTCGTACTATCAAGTCTTCGGCTATACCTATGGGAGTGTCAAAAGAATGGTTGACAAAACGAATTCCCATTCTAGTTGGTTTCAAGTCTCCTAGGCCAAGTTTCAAATATAACGAATAGGGCATTAAATTAACACTTTCCCCTAAATCAGCTAGTGCATCGTACACTACCAAGTCACCCAATAAACAAGTAATGATAAAGCCACCTGGATCTCCCAATTTTGGAGGCAACTTTTGATTTTGCAAAATGGCCGAACACGCCTCATTGAGGAATGTGGCCGACACCTTTTAGTACTTACCTTTCGAAGAGATGAGGTCCTTTAGAAACTTCCCGTAGTTAGGCATTCCTCTAATCACTTCCGCCAATGGTATATTAATGCTAATCTGATTAATCTCATCCAAGAACTTCTTATACTAGTTTGCCAGCTTATCCTTCTTTAGAGCTTTAGGATATGAAATCGGTGCTTTGTACACCTTCAATGGCGACTTAGCTATGATCTCCGGTGGATCATCTTTTTTTGCTCCTGAGCTTTTGGCTCATCATCTTTAGAACTTTCATCCTTTAACTCCTCTTCATTCGGTACCTGCAAAACAGTAGGAGAAACAATAGCTGGAGACTAAAATGTCTCCTCATTAATGACCAAACCACTTCGGGTGGTTATGGTATTCACTTGCTCATTTTTAACCGGTCCTTTGTTGTTTGGATTGGACTGCGTGTTAGATGGGAGAGTACCCGGTGGTCTCTCCGATAAAGACTGAGCAATACGACCCACATCACATTCCAAATTCTGAATTGGGGCCCGTTGACTTCTAACTTGCTGTTTTGTCGATTCACCATCCTGTCTCAAAGCAGTAATGCTCTCATCAGTTTTCATGATAAATCCCCTCAATAATTCTTCCAACGGAGGCATCTTATTTTCTAGCTGCTGTACTGGTTGCATCGGTTGCTGAAAATTTCTAGACGGGGCTTACTGATTTATGTTGTTAAACCCAGGCGGCCTGTACGAATATGCCTTCTGATTACCTTGATAAACCTAATTACCACTATGATAATTGTTACCACCCGTATTACCCGCTTGGTTGAAAAACTGTCTTCCACTCAGAAATTCACTAAGAGCAAAATCACCTTTTTTAACATAACCCTGATAATTAGCCTGTTCCTCCATTGACGCTTGATCACAATCTTTCGTAAGATGCGGTCCTTGACACAAATCATAACCCACCTTTATGGCATGCATTTCTTTAGTCATTGACTCCATCTGTCTCTTAAAAGTTGCAAGTTGAGCTTTAACTGAAGCAAGCTAGTCACTAGTTTCGGTACTAGCAACATGAGAAGAGCGAGAGACATCCATCTCTTGATGCCAATCATATGAATGCGTAGCAGTTTCGGAGATGATTTCATAAGCTTCATCCGGAGTCTTTTTCATCAAAGAACCACCTGCAGCAATATCAATTTCTTTCCTCGTCGGCACATTGACACCCTTGTAGAAGATCTGGACCTTACTGAAGTTGTTCAACCCGTGTTGAGGACAATTGCGTAGCATTTTACCGAATCGTGTCCATGCATCATAAAGTGTCTCATGTGTCTTCTGAACAAAGTGATTGATGTCACTCTTCTATTTAGCAGCCTTTGAAGCTGAAAAGAAACGCTGAAGAAACTTATCTTCCAATGTAGTCCAACTATCAATTTCACCTTCGGGCAATGATTCTAACCAGTCCTTGGCGTCATCTTTCAAAGATCAAGGAAAAACCCTCAAATAGATAACTGTATCTGTAACCTGAGCAATCTTGAACAAATTATAAATGCTTTTAAAATTCCGAAGATGCTCGAATGCATCCTCTTTTCGGTGTACCCCTGAATTGGCATTGGTGAGTTATCATATTAAGAATCTGTCCTTTGACCTCAAAATCCGTATTAACTGTCGGTTGCCTAATGGAATGTCGGTTACCGGCCCTCTTGGATTTCATCATTGCTTCCATAGTCTAACCTTCTCCTCCTTCAGCCATTTTAACTTCTTCCTTAATATACTCAAAATCCGAAATATAAAAAGGTAATTCAGCGAAACCTTCGGCGATTTCCTGTTCTTCTTTAGCTTTGCTGCATGTATAGCAAACTCTAGACGATTCCAGAGTTATTGGTACCTAACCTGTAATCACACCACAACAAAACCACGCGTAAAACCAAATAAAAATAATTGACAGAAAAATAACTTTTGCAAGAATTGCTTCTCACAAAAGGATCGAATAATCAAAATAAAATTTAAAATCCCAATTTAGAACCGCTCCCCGGCAGCGGCGCCAAAAAGTTGATATGTGAAATCGTACCTTAAAATAACTAGATAAAAACTTAACAATTATCACACACTTACAGACAACTATAACCCGATCATGCAGTAATCTATAAGTAATTGACCAGTTCGTTCCACAGAGAACTGTTTAATCAAGATTTTAACACTAATAATTATCCTAGGATTCAATTTAAAGATTTGGTTTGTGTTTCAGTTCACGCAATCAAAGTGAAGTAAAATGAAATGAATTAACAATAAAGATAAAACAGTGCCCACTTGAATGATTCACTACTAATATGGATTGTTCTTGCAATTATTACCGATTATTATGTTCTAAATATAGTTGTATGAGCAATCAAAGTTGGTAAACTCACATAAATTCACTTGAAGAGATTAAACTATATTTGATAGAAACTAATGAGACTTGATTTGGACTAAACTCACATAAAGTCCTAATTATCACAATCACTTGCAACAATTTCACTATCATGCAATTCATAAGTCTTTCAATTACCAATTAAATCAATGGTACAATCACTTGAAATCATGTCTCTAATTTTCTAGATCACATAAGTGTTGAAGCATAGATTGCATCTCAAATCTAACTCACATTAAATGATTAACAACCTATGTAATTGAATTAAGAACTAAGAACATGCACAAGAGTAGATCTTTAACCAAACAAAATCAATTTCAATCATCAAAACATTAAATCCATAAGATAGAACAATCCAATATTTGTAGTTTCACATTCAAGCAAACACTAAACTAATTTAGCCTAGCATATTAAAGTAGCAAAGAACAATTAAACAATAAAAACCAAGAGTATTCATGATTACAATGATAAACTGATAATAAAAAAGAGTATCGAACGTTATGATTAACTGAATAGAAGTAAAGAATGAGCAAATCTTCAATGGTAGGGTTTAGGTCTTCAAAGAACCCTTCAATTCGTAGCTGAAAAACTGCACCCCTCTTTAGGGTTAAAAACCTCGAGTATTTATAGCTAAACAAAAAGTCACCAGTTCGAGCCCGCATCGCGACCGCGATAGCCTTATCGCGGCCGGGATCAATAAACAGCATCGCGACCGCGATGCTTCTATCGCGACCGTGATCAATCAATTTCAAATTCTATAAATCCCTGCCAACTTATTACGACCGGGACACCACCTATCAAGACCGTGATTCACTCCAGACTCAGTAAAACTTCATTTTCTTGCATCCAAACGTACTTTAAGCTCAAATATCACCAATACTTAGCAAGAAACCACCAAAACATTAACCCGAAGACCTCTGGAGCTATATTTATCATTTTAGCTCAATAAATAACAAAAGTCTTCACATTTCCTCAAATAACCAACAATAAAGAACCAATATCGCGATATAAAATATGTATAATTTGAGCGATATCATGTACCCTACTAATTCGCCTTAAATAAATAGACATTTCATAAATGAAAAAATTAATAACTCATAGTAGAAAGGTTATGTAGATTATGTATGAAAGTAAAAATATTACTAGGAAGGAGTTTGTGATACATTTGAAACAAGAAAGAAATGAGTGTTTATAAAGAAAAAATAGGGTTTCAAACTAAACCGACATTGTGAAAGCCGGTTTCAGAAAAAGCTGACAAACCAAGTTTATCAACTCTGGTTTTAGTGAAAGGTGACTAAACCGAGTTTACCAACTCCGGATTTGTGATGTTAAAAATATCTAACCGAATTTAGCCAGCAAAAATGTCACATAATCATAAATCGTTCTTCGAAACGGTTTGGGATGATGTGTGTAAAACTGGTTTTCAAACTCAATTATAATGGTTCTGTAAATTTGCGTACATGAAATACCTTTTCTACAAACACAACTAAAATATATACAGTACTTACTACTTATAGTAGCCAAAATTTTTTAAGAAAAGTCTCATGTACTTAGGTTGAGGTAATTGGGTCCACATTAAACGCAACGATAGATAGATTTGTTGTATTTAAATTAATCAAGAGAATACAACTTGTATTTGTGCGTTTATGTATTGACCATTAGTTTACTTTCTCCAATTAAACTAATAAAAAAGGATAATGATTTCTTTGTTTAGGCTCTTTGGAATGGAAATTTACTTTTACTTATATTTTTACTTATATGTATGTCATTAAGGCACTAAACAAGTTATTTCGAGATTGTTTTTGACATTTTTCGGTAACAATGCCACCGAGTTACCCAATGAAGCACACCATCCGGGTTCAATCCTTGGCTATGCCAAATTGTTAAAAAAGGGAGTGTGATAAAAGGGTGCGCATAATGCGCAATTCACCCGGTACCAGGTCTCGCGCTCGGGGGGCTTGATTACCCGAGATTTTATCTTTTATGGGGAGCCAATGTGCTCGTTTATAGGAGGTTTTCCTTGCTTAAAAAAAAAAAAAAAAATTGAATGTTCAAAATATGTTTTTAATAAAGTTCCAAACTGATATTAGAAACTTCAAAAATTAAACTACTCGGAGAGGGGGTGATATTTCCATCGTGACATATTGTGACATTTTGGAAATTATGAAAAAACAAAGATGAGATGCGACAGGAGGTGGTGGCAATTATTTATGTGTCATGAGGTCGTCTTACTCGGCATATTGTGTGACTCACAACTCGTTTTCTTGGATGTGCATTTAAGACCGCCATTAACGCAGCGTTATGGCCTGAAAATTATCACCATCACGCCATGGTGGCACCGTAACGCGGCGTGATCGGAGCAAAAAACTACAGGCGCGATGGCCGCTTCATGGGCAGAGAAATGGCGTGTTTAAAGCTTACAACCAATAACAAACAGCCACCTCCTTTGTTTCATATGTTTATATTTTAATTTTTAGTTTTAATTTTTGAGTGTATTGTTTATTGATGAAGAAGATGTTTATTGATAAAGAAGATGGATGTTCAGAAGAAGAAGAAGAAGAAGAAGAAGAAGAAGAAGAGGAGGTGGATATCCAGATCTAGATCTGCAAATTGAAGATAAAATAAAGAAAGTTGCACTTTATGTCCTTAAACTTTATATGAATTTACGAAATTCATACAAACTATAATAACTTAACCAAAAAATATTTTAAAACTAAATACGGTAATATAAAAGCTTAACAAAAAATGAAAAAAATAAAATAAAATGTGGGACCAATTTTTCTATTACACCCCATCACGCTTAACATTACAAACTCCATCACCCTCCATCACCTTTATCACATCAGCACTATACATCACAAAAACCCCATCACCATTAAAAAGGGGTGATGATATCTACACAACCAATTTTTACAAATACACAACCAAACATATTTTACAGTATTGTACAGTACAATAATGTAAAACATGTTTGGTTGTGTATTTGTAAAAATTAGTTGTCACTGCCCATAAAAAGAGTCTAATCATTTCTAACACAAGAAAGAAATAAAAGGTTGTAAGATTTATAGAAAAAGTACCGCAAGGACCACCTTATATATTCAATTATCAATTATCACTTCATTAATGTTTTGTCCTACGTCTACATCCTTCCTTACTCCACGCTACTTTCTTTTACCCTTTTACCAATTTAAATTTACAATTGTAACTCAAGACACCATATCAGCCGACATTTATTGATTTATAGGTTTGTGTGTGTCCCACATCTGAATTACTTCCTCCGTCCCAAATTAATTGTCCCCAGACAAAAAACACACAGTTTTAGGAAATCCCACTAACTTTATTTCTCCACCAATGAAATATCTTCTCTCTCCAGATCCACCAATGAAATATCTCTTTTCCTTTCTATTTATGGAAGTAGACAATTAATTTGAGACATCCCAAAATAGAATACTGGACAATAATTTAGGGACGGAGGTAGTATAAGAAAGAATGGATTATATATAAGTTTAGGGGAAACTTCCTATACGAACTTAGAGTATTTAGGGACTCATGAACTTATATACATGACATGTTAGTACACCTAAATCGATCTATAGGGGAAGTATTTTTTGTTTCTTTTTAATTTCTTCTCAAACATTAAGATCGGGTAAAAATATGAACATTTATAAAAGACACTTTGTAATAAGTGTTATTATTTTGACCAGAATATGTTCGAAGAAATAATATTCACGGATAAATGTTATTTCTAATAATATTTATTGTGATTCATGTTATTCTTCGAGGTTTTTTATTTCATTTGTTGTGAAGTTTTTTTCATAATTAAGCCCGAGTTAAGGTTTAGGATTTTGGCTCTATAAACTCTAAACTGTAAACCGTTTGTATTAAAAGCTCAATTTAAACCATGATTTCTCAACCCTCAACAGTGTTTTTCATTGGTCATTATTCATTTTTTCATTAGTTTTGGTTATCATACATGAATGTTATTTTTCAAGCGTTTTCTGGTCAAAATAATAACATTTATTACAAAGTGTCTTTTTAAATGTTCATATTTTCACGTGATCTTAATGTTTGTGAAAAAAAATTCAAAAAAATAAATTAAAATTATTTCCCCTATATTCCATGTGCTGCCGCTTCGGCATATTCCTTGAGGTGCCTCTTCAGCAAGCACCAAACAATTAGTCAAATTTTAGCTGACCAAGAACACATGGCACTCAAAATACTTGGTCAAATTTCAGCGGACTAAAGAGACATAGTACAAAAATACTTAGTCAAAATTACAAGTAGACCAAGTCATGTTAAAGAACTAAAGAAAAACCATTTTTGGATCCGGATAGTCTATTACTTATTAGGTGTACACTCCGTACCTCCTTACCCTTTACATGTAAAGACTAGATCCTACTAATACAATAAATTTCCAACATTAGATTTTGAAAAAAATGCTTGGCTAGGTGGTTCTTCTCTTATGTCACGGTACAAGGAGAATTTTAGACTTGATCTTAATCCAGATTCTCGTGTCTTGAACAATATTACTGGCGATAATCTTTCATGTGATTTAGGAATCCTCTTGATGCTTGTGACGACCCGGGAATTTCCGACTAAATTTAAACTTAATCTTTATATGATTTCGATACGATAAGTAAAGTCTGTAATGTTGAGTCTCAGAAATTTTGAACTGTTTTCATATATACAATTACCCTTCGACTTTTCTCGACGATTCACGAACAACTATTTGTAAATAGATAAGTATATATATATAAATAAATATATATATATAATAAATGTTATTAATTTTTTATATGAAATTGTTATTATAAATAAATATGTAAAATAATATTAAGTAATGAAATACATATATATAAATGTAAGTATATATGATAATTAAAAATAATAAAATAGGATTTAAACATTTGAATTACAAAGGTAAGATAAGTTGTAAAATAATTATGTTGTAATTTAAAAAGAATTTATATATAAATATATTTGATTTTATGTATATTATAATATGTGTATAGTGTATAAATATTTAATTACATATCATCCAATTAGTAACTATGATATAATTGGAAAATTGTAATCTTAATATATCAAATGTAGTTACAAGCTAAAAGTAAAATTTGTTACATTAAGAATACTACTTATTATTATTAATATTATTATCTACAGATAAGAAATTGGATATATATGAAGTCTTATTATTATCATTAATAATAGTATTATTATAACTAGTATTATAATAAGTAATATTATTATAATTATTAATATCATTATTATTTTATTTTATTTTTAAAACTTATTAGAAATCATTATTACCTTTTTTATAACATCATATTATTATTATTATTATTAATATTACTAATAATATTATTATCATTAGTGATATTATTATTATTATCATTTTTATTATTATTATCATTACTAATTATTATTATTAATATAATTATTATTATTAGAATTATTATTATTAATACACTTATTTATTTATTTATACTAATTATATTATATAAATTATAAAATCAGTTATATAATTGGAGTAGGTTATATATCTCGGTCACATAGTACAGATTCTTGTTCCTGTCCGCAATTTGATACCATCAATTTCACAATACTACAAAATCTGTTTAATGTCTCGATCCACTTTCTATTCTTTATTTATTTATTTATTTTTTAAAAACTGTCGACCAAATTGATATATAAAACCAATGATTCCAGTTGTAAATGATACCATACAACCTTACATTATCAATTACAATCCACCAAAATCATTAACCACTCTTAATTGAACGAATTAAATCAGAAAACTTATGAAATCAGTCGTACCCTGTTCTATCTTCCATTTTTTTAAACAGCTCAATTTTGTAATGAATTTCAAAAAGTGAAAATGCGGTGTTGTTAGGTATCTTATACTTAAACTATCTGCAAATTTCTAGCCTCCAATTCCTTTTCTTGATTTCTAATTTTAGAGTCAAACTTTTGAAATTAAAAAGTCAACTATCTGTTCATCACAAAATTCGAATTTTTTTCTATGATTTCAGTTAAATTAAAGGCCTAGATAGTTTCTAACAACGATATGAAACCTTTTTTGTGTTATAAGTATAGCCTAAAACATTCAAAAAGTTTGAGTTTGATTTTGAGTTTATACGTGTGTTTATCATGTCTGTTATGATTATTTTTTTCTTTTTCGATTCTGTTAAGATAATCAGTTATGTTAATATGTTCCTAGTTCTATTTCTAATATAATTCAAACCATAAAGTCCTTGTTGGAATCAGACTCTGGTCAATCGAATTTAGAAAGAAGATGATGAAAACTGAAATTTAGATAAAAGGTTTTAAGGGAATAAATAAAACAGAAAGGCAGCAGATGGTCTGATGGTTTAGGAAGTGTTCGGACTAGCGTGAGGTCACGAGTTCAAGCCCGGTTCTTGACATTTTTTTTTTTGAAAATGCTTTATAAGGTAGTTTTTCATTTCATTATTATTATTATTATTATTATTATTATTATTATTATTATTATTATTATTATTATTATTATTATTATTATTATTATTATTATTATGATTGTCATTGTTATTGTTATTGTTATGTATTGTTAATTATGGTTATTAATTCAAGTATTAGTGTTATTATTATTATTATTATTATCATCATTATTACCAATAAAAGATATCATTTAATATTACTAACACAATAAAAAAATTACAATTTATGACTACTATTATTATCATTATCACTAGTATCATTATTAAGTAATAATATTATTATTATCATCATTTGTATTGTTATAAGTAATATTAATATTATTAATCGTACGATTTTAGTATTATTATAAATATTATGATTATGATTAACATTGGAAATATTATTATAAAAATGATACGATTTATTAGTACTTTCATAAATATTAGTATTATTATCATTTTATATAGTAGAACTATTATTATTAACATAAGTATATTATTAACGTTATTATCATTATTTTTATCTTTACTAATATTAACTTAGTATAATTAGAACTACGGTTTTGATAAACAAATGAAATATATATACATAAATATATTTAACACGTACAACATAATAAAGTATTTTTTTACATATATAAAACGAATATATGAAACCTAAATATATTATTAATATAAAAATGATATAATT